>NC_092416.1:94843062-95162013 GCF_040894005.1 Engystomops pustulosus
TCTAACAAGCCCCTTTCTATATATACTAAATTTATTTACATTTATGTTGGGAAAGTTGTTCCTAAAAGATCTGACCTCTTACCAAATAAGAGGTTGGATCCACGTATCTCCTGCGCTGGCAGTCGGGTTTATTCATGAGGGGGGCGGCACTCCGCTTATACGGCGGACCGCAGTGTAAACAGCTGGCAGCGTGGTAGGGAAGACTAGGAAACGCTTCTAAGCCCATCCCATCCTATTCCACTTCAATACAAAGCAGGATTAGTCAGTGGCTAAATAAATAGGAAAATTAAAGTATAACGGCCACTCATAACAACCGATTAGGGTACAGAGTAGGCTGTATGTCATTGTAATGTCAGTGTATTAGCAACTACGGTGCAAAAAGGGGACTATTATTGACATTCAAGGAAGTGTTATACAACCTATCATTACAGTGATGTACATGTATGACAAGGGGGAACAAGAGTGATCGAGTAGTATAAATACAACACTCATGGGGGTATCCATATTGAATTATAAATTAAATCAGGGACAAGTGTTACAATAGAGCTGTTTCGGGGGACAGTACAGGCAAATACTGAATAAGTTAAGGATTAAAGCATGAATTGTGGTGCATGTGTAATTTGGAATCTTGTGAAGACAAGCTGGTCATTCAGACCATTAAAGGAGATGGCATCTAGTATATAAATCCATTTTGTGGTGCATATGTAATTTAAATGAATGGTGCAAAGACAAGTTGGTTATTCGGACCATTAGGGGAGATGGTATCTAGTGTATAGATCCATCTTGCCTCCTTCTGCAGGATCAGTATGTCCCAATTCCTACCACGTTCGGGGTATGGGACAAAGTCGATCTCCATAAACCACAGAACTGCAGCATTCCCTTTGTGAAACATGGATAGATGCTTGGGAAGGGGGTTGCCTCTTCCATGTGTTGTATCACCTAGATGGTCCCCCACCCCAGTGAGGACGGATTTGAGTTTTTAACCCTGGCCACTCCGGTCATGGCAACTTTTTACTACATAAGGGGTTGACACCTCTGAATACCAATAGTGTCAAGGGTTAAATCTATCTGTCAAAATGTAGGTATATACATTGATATAGTACTATGTCCGTTTGTCCTTTCATTACCATCTTATTTGAGGGACAACACAGATCTCCTTTGTTATATTGAAGATAAAAATACCCTTCTAGGAAGTATTGATGTAAAGACACTCTACTCCTCCATTCTCCATGATAAGGGTTTGGAGGTAGTGGAGTTCTTTTTATCAACTAGGGGGATACAGTTCCAGACACATATTGGGCTAATTCAAGACCTATTAGGCTTTTCTCTGACCGAGATTGCCTTCTTTATTTGATGGCCAGATCTACCACCAACTCATGAGCATGGCAATGAGGAGTACTTGCACTCCCTCATATGCCAATTTGCTCCTGGGATGGTAGGAGGCCACCTTTATTTTCGGAGATGACCCACCTCTGGGGATGAAACACATAGAACTCTTTTTGAGCTATATTGATGATATATTAATCCTGTGGAAGGGGGGACCGCGTGAGTATAGGGAGTTTGTTAATTCCCTATACCACAACCATATATGCTTACGCTTTACATTGGAAATTCATGAAAAAATCTCCCCTTCCTTGATCTCTTGATCACGAAGTCACAAAATTGCACACTTTATACATCAACGCAAACCAACAGCGACAAATAGTCATCATCCACCCCACTTGCGTAAAGGGATCTCCAAAGGACAATACTTGCAGGTACGGGGAACTGCAGTTTGGATAAGGAGTTTCAGCTGCAAGCCAAGGTCCTTAGGCAACGGTTCTTGGAATGTGGTTATCCGGATAAGATTCTTAAGCAGGCATATCAATACTGCTTACAGAAAAATCATACGGATCTCCTACATGGCTTACCTAATAAGTGTAGAGAACCAGATAACAAGCTTAGGGCCATAGCACATTGTAATGAATGAGGAGGAAAATCCCCACATACTGCCATACTGTAGTTATATTCAGGGCGCGTCTTACTTTCTGGGAAACAGGGTAATAATGATGCCCTCCAGAGTAACCAATATAGTAATGGTGCCTCCACAGTTGCTAACAGTGACAGGGCACAAGGCACCTGGAGTAGTCGATCACATTACGGTTGCATGTACAGGAAAAATACCTGTGCATACTGCCATAGTACTCAGCTATACTGGTGGCTTAATAAAATACCAGTGCAATTGATCAGGGGATTAATACTGAGACTCCGGGACCTGGGTCCAACTTTATGGCAAGACCCTGGTTGTACTTTCAAGGATCACCTGTTGATAACTTATCCTATGCTTAAGCCATTAAAAATGTAACCCCTAAAAGATTATTTGATTTCCTCTCCTAAGTATTACACAATAAAAAAATAAACAATGTAAGTACCATTACATACATTTAAATAAAAAACATTTACTAGTAAATATATATAACATTTATAAAATAAATACAGTTAATAACATAATGAAATCTCATCCCAGGCACCTGAAGCTAAGCTCTATTGACCCTGTTCTTTGTGCAAATTCCAGCATTGGACCCTAAAAATTCTGATTTTTATGACCTTTCTTTTGGATATGAATAAGCAGGAACCCCCTGTAACTGAAAACACTTATTTTTAATGCAGAAGGACCCTTAAATCAACCTATTTAGTAAAAGCATGACCTTATTACCTAAACCTTTATTGATTTAAATGTAAATAGTGTTTAAATCTTTGCTTGCCAGGATAGTACAGAGATATATGTTGCTGAGCAAAGGGGGCCCAAGCATATGGGGTATTGGGTGTGAATACGCTCTATGTACGTATTTGTGATGTGTAATGTATATGCTCTATGTCTGTGTATATGATGCATGGGTGTATATGGTACTGTATGTATGTGTGTATAAGCTGTATGTATACATGGTGTGTTTATACTGTATGTATATTTTTAAGGGGTAAGTTGGGTCCCATTAAGAAGTTCGCTATGGGGCCCTGCCACTCCTATGATTACGCCACTGCAATGGGGGAAAGTAGTAGTGCCTTTGCAGCTGTTATTTAGCAGGTTTTTTTCTTTGTACCTGCGTTGGCAAATATACTGACTGTTGGCACCGCAATAAATTTTCCCAAGCCTCAACCTTTTTCTTGCTACTTATATTGTCACGACTTTTGGATTCTGACATGTTCACTGCATTGATTTATATGACAGACCTATTACCATGTATACTCGAGTATAAGCCGACCCGAGTATAAGCCGAGGCCCCTAATTTTACCACCAAAAACTGGGAAAACCTATTGACTCGAGTATAAGCCGAGGGTGGGAAATGCATTGGTCACAGACCCCCCCAGTATACAGCCAACCAGCCCCCTATAGTATACAGCCTGCCCCCAGTAGTATACAGCCAGCCCAGCCTGACCCCAGTAGTATACAGCCAGCCCAGCCTGCCCCCAGTAGTATACAGCCAGCCCAGCTTGCCCCCAGTAGTATACAGCCAGCCCAGCTTGCCCCCAGTAGTATACAGCTAGCCCAGCTTGCCCCGAGTAGTATACAGTCAACCCAGCCTGCCCCCAGTAGTAAACAGCCAGCCCCATGTAGTATACAGCTAGCCCCATGTAGTATACAGCTTGCCCCCAGTAGTATACAGCTTGCCCCCGGTAGTATACAGCCTGCCCCCAGTAGTATACAGCCACCTCAGCCTGCCCCCAGTAGTATACAGCTTGCCCCCAGTAGTATACAGCTTGCCCCCAGTAGTATACAGCCTGCCCCGTGTAGTATACAGCCCAGCCCAACCTGCCCCCAGTAGTATACAGCCTGCCCCGTTTAGTATACAGCCACCTCAGCATAAAAAAAAAAAACTTATATACTCACCCTCCGGTGGCCCCGATGTGCAGCGCTGCTCCCCCGATTGTCTTTAGGCTTCTGCGCCCGTCTTCCTTCTTCTGCGGGGCGCTGCCATTGCTCTCTCCCGGGCCGGCGCCTAGTATGATGCGCCGCTGCTGACGTCATGCTAGGCGCCGCCCAGGGGAAAAACAATCGCGGTGCCCTGCAGAAGACAGAGGACGGGCGCGGATGCCTGAAGACGAGCGCGGATGCCTGAAGACGAGCCGCACGGACATCGGGGGAGCAGCGCTGCGCATCGGGGCCACCGGAGGGTGAGTATATAAGTTTATTTTTTTTTAAAGTAATTTTGACTGACTGACTGACTCGTGTATAAGCCGAGGGGACGTTTTTCAGCACATTTTTTTCTGCTGAAAAACTCGGCTTATACACGAGTATATACGGTAATTTCTGGTGCAGCTTCTTGATGCACACATTGACCTGCCAAAAGCAGATTTATAAACTCCTACACCTCTTCCTGGATGTGAACTTTTATTATCGTGGGCCAAAATAATTATGTCCATGTGAGTCATAATAAAAAATTACAATTAAAAACCACACTTAAGTCAGGTTCCAGAAAACAGAAGTTGCACCACAAATTGATACATTCCTCCAATGTAATATAGAAATGAAACCAGGTACATATAGGTTGCTGAGCAATGGAAGAAGTTAAGGTGTTATACTGATTAGAAACTAGAGCTGTCAAAACAATAAGTGTTTTCAGGAAAAATTCGATTCGCCACGAAGCCGAAGTTTATGCTGATTCGTGGGAACGAAGTTGGTTTTTTCCCCTCATGTTTCTGCTAAATGGGCACGAGAACAACGCGTTACATGGGGCAGAGAACTCTGGGAAGGAGAAAGGAACACCCCCGATGACATCTGCAGACCTGTAAGCCAATCAGCGTCTGGCAGGCTTATGTGATGTCACACAGCCCTATAAAACCAGCCATTTTCTATCTCAGCACTTCACACTTCATGTTGTAGCGTCCAGCTGCTGCTATTGTGCTGTGCGATTCTTGCTGCAATCCCTCGCTGTTCTCTAAGGGGGTTCTATATACCCCAAATAGCATTTCTATTTAGTGACAAAATCGAATAGGAAGAAATCTATTTGACTTTCATGCATCTGCAGTAGAGATTGGTGGACTAATCCCTGGTTGTTCTCTAAGGGGGATCTGTATACCCCAAATAGCAGTTCTAATTAGTGACAAAATCGAATAGGAAGAAATCTGTTTGACATTCATGTATCTGCAGTAGTGAGCTGTCAGTTGTGGGTTATCTGTATAACGCACATTGCCATACCTTTTAGGGGCTCTAGTTTACAGCCAGATTTACGTTTGAAATCCACATAGTTTATACAGTGATTTTCGCTGAAATTACACTGTCAGTTGTGGGGTATCTGTATAACGCACATTGCAATACCTTTTGGGGGCTCTAGTTTACAGCCAGATTTACGTGTGAAATCCACATAGTTTATAAACCACTATGTCAGACAGAAAGGTGGCAGGTGGAGCAGGCAGAGGTGGAAGCACAGTATGTCGCAGCAGGGGTGACTCTGTGAGGCCAGAACTGCCGTTGTCATCTAGTGGCAGTGTGTTGATCAACAACCCAAAGGTTGTTGAATGGTTGCCGAAGAGAGTGTTAGCTTGCGGAGCAGGCAGCAAGTTGCTACTGTGGCTGTTAGTCAGCAGGGTGGCAGCAGTGCGGGGACGGGCAGGGCCGGCGCAAGTGCCGGGGCCCCCAGCTGCTGGGAGGGCCCACTCATTGCCAAACCCCGTCCCAAGCAGCCTGGCCGTGCCGGGTGCTGGCGCCGTAAAGAGGCGCTCTGTGTGCTGCAGGACGCTGCGTCTCTGCATGGTTGCGGTCACAGGCTCCGCTAGCGTCGCGTTCATAACGCGACGCTAGCGCACAGGAGACAGCCCTCGGCCTGATCGCATATGTGATCGGGCCGAGGGCCGCCCCCTGTGCGCCAGCGTCGCATTATGAACGTGACGCTAGCGGAACCTGTGACCGCGGGCTGAAGCGCTGTGAGGCTGCCGGAAGGAGAAAGAAGACAGAGAGGAGGAAGCTCCGGACCTGAGCAGAAGGCTGAGGTAAGTATTATTCTTTTATTTTGAATGGTCATATTTACTAGTGTAGGGGCTGTTAGTAATGAATGGGACATGAGGAGAGGGCTGTATGTAATCCATGTGGGGAAGGGGGCTTGATTATAATGTGAAATCTGATGAGGGGGCTGCATATAATGTATTGGGGGTCAGGAGGGGGCTGCATATAATATATTGGGGGTCAGGATGGGGCTGCATATAATGTATTGGGGGTCATGAGGGGGCTGCATGTAATGAATTGGGGGCTGCATATAATGTATTGGGGGTCTGGAGGGGGCTGCATATAATGTACTGGGGGCAAGGAGGGGCCTGCATATAATGTATTGGGGGGTGCATATAATGTATTGGGGGGGAGGTGGGGGCAGCATATACTGTGTTGGGGGTCAGGATGGGGCTGCATATAATGTATTGGGGGCGAAGAGGGGGCTGCATATAATGTATTGGGGGCTGCATATAATGTATTGGGGGCGAGGAGGGGGCTGCATATAATGTATTGGGGGCGAGGAGGGGGGCTGGTCTGTATATAATAAATCCATGCCGTTATGCGAGTTGACTGCAAAGGGGCCCACTGTGGCTCTGTCGCCCAAGGGCCCACTGAAGCCTGGAGCCCGCCCTGAGGACGGGAGCCAAACGTCTGCGGGGTACAAATCCTGATTCACAGGCCCAAATAAGCAGTGGCAAAGGGGCTCACCGAGGCAGCGGCGGTAGTAGTCGCTCAGTGCAGAATGTTGGCGGTAAAATTACCACCTCAGCAGTGTGGCAGTTTTTTGTAAAGAGACCAGAGGAGCTGAGCGTGGGTATATGTCGTATCTGCGGGCAGAAAGTGAAGCGTGCCCAGGGAGCTAACCTTGGCACCACGGCCCTGCTTCAACACATGCAGCGTCACCATCCAATCGCCAGGGAGAAACGGGTATCAGATGCGGTCCATCCTGCAGGTGCAGCAACAGCAGCAGCACCTACTGACATACATGCTGTTTCAGCAAGTCAAGGCTCCAGTACCTCTGCCGAAGGGAGCTGTTTGTCTTTGACATCATCTCCCGGTCCAGATGCTCCTGCTCCTCGCTACGCATGGCGCCAGCAGTCGTTGAGCGAGGCAATTACAAAAAGAAAACTCTATGCGTCCAGCCATCCTAAGGTGCTGAAGCTGACCGTGCTCTTGTCGAAGTTGTTGGTTCTGCAGTCTCTCCATTTCCAAGTCGTGGACTCTGCACCCTTCAGAGAACTAATGGTTTGTGCCGAACCGAGATGGAGAGTTCCAAGCCGCAATTTTTTTTCCAAAAAGGCTGTGCCAGCCCTTCACCAATATGTACAACAGAAGGTGGGCCAGTCCTTGAGCTTATCAGTTTCTTCCAAGGTGCACGGCAGCGCAGACGTGTGGAGCTGTAATTATGGTCAGGGCCAGTATATGTCCTTTACGGCCCACTGGGTGAATGTGCTTCCCGCCCAGCCACACCAACAACTTCAACAAGAGATGGCGCTTTCTCCTCCACGTTGTCAAACTGCTGCTCCTGCGCCAGTGTCCGCCTCCTCCTTCTCCACCACCACCTCAGCCTCCACAAGTGCTGCTCCATCATTACACATGTGCAGGGCACAGCAGTGTCACACAGTTCTACACCTGGTTTGCTTGGGCGAGTGAAGTCACACAGGGGAGGAAGAGCTCCACGTCATGCAAGAAGAAATCAATGTGTGGCTTTCTCCTCGACAACTAAAAATCGGAACCATGGTGACAGGCAATGGGAGGAACATGGTGTCCGCGCTGCACCGAGGAGGGATGGTCCGTGCGCCATGCACGGTAGTCAACAAGTTCCTGAAGTCTTACACCCATCTGCAAGACATTCTAAAAATGGCCAGGACACTGTGCACGCACTTCAGCCACTCTTACAAAGCTAAGCACACCCTCCTCGGGTTGCAGCGCTAGAACGGCCTTCCCCAACATAGTCTGATATGCGATGTTTCCACCCGTTGGAATTCCAGCCTCCATATGTTAGACCACCTGTATGAGCAGAGAAAAGCCATTAATGACTTAACTTTGAAGACGAGGCAGATGACCCAGAAGCACCGTGGCAGTATACTGTGGATATGGAGACCGGGAGTCCCTCAGAGTCACTTGTGCAGATGGCCCGAAGCATGCTGCTTTGCCTAACTAGTGACAGTCAAATAGTCAACATCCGGCATAGGGATGACTTTTGGCTCTTCACCCTATTGGACCGTCGCTACCGGTCCAAAATGGGTGACTTTTTTTTCTGCGGCTGAGAGGAAGGAACAACAGGCATACTATAGAGAAATACTGAGCACACAGTTGGCCGCTGCCTATGTGCGCCATTGTCCGTCCTCAGGTCTGACCGGGAGATTCCTGGCAGTCATTTCTCACGTACTACTACCACGGCTGCTGTGGGTAGCTGGGGGGGTAGGAGCAGTAGCAGTTCCATCAACAGTCGCTTAAGTCTGGATTCCTTAATGAGCAATTTCCTTCACCCGCCTAGTGAGGAAGGTAGCCGCCACTGGCAGCAGCAGGACATGAAGCAGACCCTGCACCAGCAGGTGGTGGCCTACTTGGACAGCACTTTACCACCTGAGGTAGAGGATCCCATGGACTACTGGGCAGCCAAACTTGATGCGTGGCCGCAACTTTCGGAGTTTGCAGTAGAGAAGCTGTCCTGCCCGGCCAGAAGTGTGGCATCAGAGCGGGTGTTCAGTGCAGCGGGGGCCATCGTTACCCCCAGGAGAACCCGCTTGTCCACCCGTAATGTGGAGAGACTGACCTTTGTCAAGATGAATCAGGCTTGGATTGGCCAGGATTTCAACTCACCAATGCCTAATGCATCAGATTAGATCAGCCATGACGCCTACTCCAAACGTTGAGAAATGAGTCAGGGTTCTAACTACCTGCCTCAGCTACTGTTCTGATGCTGCCACCCGCCTGATGCCACACATCTGCTGCTAGTTGCACCATCTGCCTCCTACCATCTTTACCAGGGACTGGAATTGTCCGCCACCTCCACACTATATCATGGTGCCACTCTGCAGGCTCCTGCTGCTTCTGATGCCACCTTCACACTATATCATTGTGCCACTCTGCGGGCTCCTGCTGCTGCTGCTTCTGATGCCGCCTTCACACTATATCATTGTGCCACTCTGCGGGCTCCTGCTGCTGCTGCTTATGATGCCGCCTTCACACTATATCATTGTGCCATTTTGCGGGCTCCTGCTGCTGCTGCTTCTGATGCCGCCTTCACACTACATCATTGTGCCACTCTGTGGGCTCCTGCTGCTTCTGATGCCGCCTTCACACTATATCATTGTGCCACTTTGCGGGCTCCTGCTGCTGCTTCTGATGCCACCAACACACTATATCATTGTGCCACTCTGCCGCTCTTGCTGCTTTTGATGCCACCTTCACACTATATCATTGTGCCACTCTGCGGGCTCCTGCTGCTACTGATGCCACCTTCACACTATATCATTGTGCCACTCTGCGGGCTCCTGCTGCTGCTACTGATGCCACTAACGCACTATATCATTGTGCCACTCTGCCGCTCTTGCTGCTTCTGATGCCACCTTCACACTATATCATTGTGCCACTCAGTGTAAAAAGAGTGCATTCTTTGTTGTTATAGTGGGATCTTGGACTTCAGCTCAGTCCTTTTGAGCTGGCAAAGACGTTACCTTGTCAGGCTGCGTTCCTGCTTCGCTTATTTGGGGAAGTTGGCCTATGTAAGTGCACATGGAAGTGAAGAGTGAAGCAATTCTAAGAGCCGCGGCTGTCATGTGCGTGTCATACTAAAATACAGCATTGTTTGAAGACCAAACCATGCTCCCTATGCATATTTAAGCATGGCACAACATTCTACAACACCCTGCAGGCTCTCTGCAGCCAGGAAATGCCTGTTTTTGAACGTGATTCGTTTTGATTCGATTCGGGTCGAATCAAATTTTTTCGAAAAATTCGGGACGAATCGGGACGAAACGAATTTTAACAAATTCGCCCATCTTTAATCATAACCCTAATCTGCTGCTAATGTATTGATGTCAAATACTACACAATACATTCAGAGATCTTGTGAAGTGTGTGTTTCTACAAAGATATCTATGGAGAAGGACTTGGGGTATGCCATCACAAGAAGAGCCAGATAAGTGGGGAATTCTCTGAAGTAAATTCAGTTTTCCTTCCTCTGCATTAAAAGGACTGTTAAATCATATGCACATTTGTAATATGTTTATATGATTCTGTAATACCTCACATCAGGATGTAGTAATTCCTTGGACTATGGTTATAATAAAATGGAATGATTCTAACTCATTTCCATGACGTACAATAACGACCTGGCGATGGACAGATCGTGCTCCATGCCATAATAGAATGTGAAGAAGTGTCTGTGCCACTATTGCGTCGCACATGACGCTTTTGTGGCACAGCTGCGCTGGCTTCCATGCAACAGAAATTAGGGGGCATGCCGTCAGTCGGTCCGACTGATTTGGACCGTACGCAGTATTTAACTTGTAAATTGTGTCGCACGCAATTCCCATACTGTGACAAGTACCAAAGTAAAATAAAAGTTAAAAAAACCCAAAAAAACTAAGCAATTAATCGAAATACACTTAAAGCTCCATTACATATATAATCTGAAGGTTCACACATCCAAAGGAATATATCAAATTTTAAACAAAAGTGAATGTGTAAAAAAATGCATTTTATTTAATGCATGAAGTCACAGGGGCTCATTTACTAAGGGTCCGAACGCTGCACTTTTGTCGGGTTTCCAGAATATTTCCGTTTTGCGGCGAATTGCCCCGGGAGTTTGGCGCACGCGATCAGATTTTGGCAGACAGAAATCCAGGGGCATGGCCGTCAGACAACCCGACGGATTCGGCCAAACCGCTGAATTTAAAAAGGGTTTTGTGTCGCAAGATCAGCACTCACATGCACCGGGAGGAAGCACATGCAGGAATTTGGACGCACGACCTTAGTGAATTGGGACTATTGGTCTTAGTGAACGGGACTGGGTAAGTAAATCTGCCCCACAAAGTTAAAAACATCTAAAAACAAAAACAATTAAACAAATCCTTCTAAACAATCGGATAGCAGGGCACACTTTTTTTTTATATAATTGTGTTTTTATTATTATTTTTCAAAAATATTTAATAAACAAGTTATCATGTACAAATATCACATAAAAATTTTCCAATAATAAAATAATTAAAAGACAAAAGAGAAGGGATCTATTTCCCCGTGGGGTATCAACAGTGTAAATATCCTGTTTGCGTATCATAATGCAAAATCCAGCAGTAACATATGCCTACTATAATAAAACAAATACCAAAGATGGCATCATATCAATGCTTAACCATTCTGAAGTGGTTGGGAAAAAGGGTACGAACAAAGACAAAGTCATTCATACTCACTACGACAACAATTACCACTTGGGAAGACACTAAAAGGATGGCCCTGTCACTCTCCTCCTCTTGCTCGTTCCTCAATCCAGTAGCGGTCCCATCGATCCCAGGTTTTGTCAAACTGTGGAATACGATTGTTCAGGGAAGCGGTCAGATATTCCATACTGCGAGTTTCTCTAACCCTAGAGAGAAGATCCATTCGGGAGGGGGGGGGCTTGTCTCTTCCAAAACTGCGCTATCAGACATCTCGCAGCTGTGAGAATGTGTAGGCTCAGTTTTGTGGTCGCCTTGGCCATGGGGTGTGGAGAGACGTTCAGCAAGTGAAATAATGGGGAGAGTGGGATATCCACCTCTACGACCTCCCGAAGGAGAGTCTTTACTTCCTGCCAAAAAGGCTGCAACAATGGGCACGTCCAGAAGATGTGTTGAAGAGTACCTCCAACTGAGCCACATCGCCAGCAAGTATCTGGTGTGTCTGGGAATAATCTGTGCAGCAAGGATGGGGTATGGTACCACTGCATCAACAGTTTGTACTGGTTCTCCTTATGTGTAGCACACAGGGAGGTCTTAGCCGCCCTATGCCAAATCAGTCGCCAAGTGTCCTGAGATATCGGCCCCCCCACTATGCTCTCCCACTTGGCCATATACGGGTGTGCAATGAGCTCGTCTGGGCTGGGATGGAGTAGTATCATGTAGATATCTGATATGAGTCCAGATGTTTGAGTCGCAGTTTTGCAAATGTGTTCAAACGTAGTGGGTGCCGAGACTGTCTCAGCACTGTCCAGGGATTGTAAAAAGTGTCTAATTCGAATGTAGTGAAAATTGGCCGCCTGTGGGAGATGGAATTTATCCTGTAGGGCTGCAAAGGGCAAGATCTTCCTATCGCGGTAATCCACAATATCTGCAAATCTAAATAAACCCTTCTCATGCCAGGGTTTAATTTCCTGCCCAGCCCCAGCTTGTTGCATGAGGGGAGTGTGTAAAAAGGATTGCATAGGGGAGCACTTGGACACCAATGGGAACCTGGCCAAACAGGCCCTCCATAACTTAATCGTGAATGAGATAGGGCCTAGTTGGGAATCAGGCAGCGCAGGCGCCTCTTTGGGCCAAAGGTAGGAGTTAGGATGAAAGGGGGCCAGCCACAGTTTCTCTATCTCCATCCACTTAGAGAATGCCAGTAGGGTGGACCATGCAGGAATGCGTCTCAAGTGTGTTGCCCAGTAGTATTTGGTTATGTCCGGCACCGATAAGCCGCCCCTGGATTTGTGAGAGAGTAGAACAGACCTGGAAACTCTGTGTCTCTTTTTCGCCCAGATAAAGTGCAATATTGATGCCTGCAGGGACCTCAGAGCGCCCAACGGCACCGCCACTGGCAAGGTTTCAAAAAGGTACAGCAGCTTAGGCAGAATAGTCATTTTGACCGCTGCTATCCTGCCAAAAAGAGAGAGGGGGAGACTGTTCCAGTTATTAAGGAGAGTCCTTATTTCCTGAAAACTACCAGGAAAATTCTGCCCATACAGTGTATTGTAAGAGGGGGTCAGGAGTATCCCCAGGTACTTGATAGTGTCTGCTTTCCAGTTGTATCTGAATGTGCCCTTCAATTGGTCTACCAGCGGTTGGGTAAAATTAAGGGGCAATGCCTCCGTCTTTGAGGTGTTCACTTTATAGCCCGAGAGACGGCCATATTGTTGTATCCTCGCTTGTAGGTTGGGTAGGGAGATTAGGGGCTGAGTGATGGTGAGCAGGATATCATCTGCGAACAACGACAATTTAAATTCCTTGTCTCTAACCATAACGCCATGGATATTGGGGTCTAGACGGATAATGGAGGCCAAGGGTTCAATGCAAAGAATAAAGAGGAGGGGAGAGAGTGGGCAACCCTGACGTGTACCATTCTTGATCCGCAGAGGTGGGGAGGACGCGTGTGGGAGCTTAATTTCTGCTGTGGGATTTGAATATAACTCCCTCAGAGCCTGGAGAAAGGGACCCTTTATTCCTATGTGTTCCAGGACTTGAAACATAAAGGGCCAGCTGAGGCGATCAAACGCCTTCTCTGCGTCTAAACTGAGAATTAGGGCCTGATCTTTTTGCTTATTAATTACATCGATAAGATCAATTGTTCTCCTCATGTTGTCGCCACCTTGTCGTCCAGGTACAAAGCCCACCTGGTCCTTATGGATTACCTGAGGAATCCACTGAATCAGGCGATTGGCCAGTAGTTTTGTGAATATTTTTAGGTCTGCGTTTAGAAGTGCAATCGGCCTATAATTAGCACAATCGGTTGCATCTTTCCCAGGCTTGGGGATAAGGGTGATATAGGAATGGGTGAAAGTTGTAGGCATGGGTTCACCTTGTAAGAACGCGTTAAACACTTTTGTCATATGTGGCAGCACCACAGGGGAGAAGGTCTGATAGTAAAAATATGTGAGCCCATCTGGGCCCGGGGATTTCCCATTTGGCATTTCTTTGATCACCTCCTCTATCTCATCCGACGTTAACTCTGAGTTTAGCGTCTCGATGGCCTCTGAGGGGAGTCCCGGTAGGGAGCAGGAGCTCAAGAAGTCCGAGAGCAGCGTTTTTCTAAGGCCCTCATCCAGGGGTAGAGTATTTGGCAGGGAATAGAGTTTGGCATAAAATTCTTGGAAGCGAGAGGCAATCGCTCTCGGGTCATGTAATAAATTTCCCCGGGGATCCCGTATAACATGGGGAGTTTGGTGCTCTCTCTTCTCTCTCAATTGTCTCGCTAGGAGAGAATGGTGCTTATTGGCCTGTTCGTAATACCGTTGCCTAGTAAACACTAGTAATTTCTCTACCTCTTGAGTCTGAACCTCTCGCAACTGCTCCCTAACCTCAATTAACTGTTGGAGTCTCCTCCTAGTGGGTTTGGCTAAAAGGGCTGCCTCTTGCTTACCAATCTCCTTTCTCAATTCCTTTTCCAGATGGACCCTGTTTCTTTTCAATCTGGTTCCCTGTTCTATACAATGGCCTCTGAAGACCGCCTTGTGAGCTTCCCATATCATAGGGATAGAGGGGATTGAATCCTCATTAAGCTGAAAATATTCCCGTAGTGCTCCATTTAACTCCTCCTTGATCAGGGGTTTCTTAAGAAGGGATTCATTTAAACGCCAATGACATGCCCTCGTTGTGGTATGGCCCTCACTAAGCTGTAATAGGACTGGCGCATGGTCTGACCACGATATGTCTCCCACCTCTGCGGAATGCATCATTCGCAAGAATTGGATGTCTCCAAACCAGTAATCTATACGGGTATGGGTGCCATGTGGTGCAGAGTAGAAAGTAAATGAGCGGTCGCCCGGGTTGCCCACTCTCCACAAATCATATAAAGCAAACCTCCTGATGACTCTACGGAAAGCCGCTGAAATAGTGCTCTGTGATCTAGTGGCGGGATTGGGGTCGATAGCCAGCCGGTCCATATTTTCTGAGAAGATTACATTGAAGTCCCCTCCTATCAGTAGGGGTGCTGCTGGGAGTCTGGCTATTTTATTCAGGACCTTGGTAATGAAGCGGACCTGCGATGAATTAGGGGCGTAAATATTGCATAAAATCACAGGCGAGCCGAACATTTTGCCCTGAATAATGAGAAAGCGGCCCATGGGATCCGCAGTTACTGTCTCAGGCACTATGGGGCACGAGGTGGAGAACAGGATCGCCACTCCTGCTTTTTTGTTCTCTGTAGATGCCATATAAGATACCGGGTAAAGGTGCTTAGCAAAATTAAAGTTCCCCGTCGTATCATAGTGTGTCTCCTGCAAGAACACCACATCTGCTCTACTCCTCTTTAGCTCATTAAGCGTGAGACGTCGCTTGCGAGCTGAGTTGAGCCCCTTTACATTGAGTGTCAAAAGCTGAACCATGGTGAGTTAGCTAACCAATACTCTTGGGCAAGATACGCTGTCTCCCCTGAATAGGATGTAACTGGACAAGTTCTGTGTTAGGAGGGGGGGGAGGGAGGTAGGAGAGGCTAAGTGTGGCCTTTTCTCCCTAAAGCCCTAGAGTGGCTGTACTAAAGGGTGTCAGTGTACAGAAGCCTAGAGCGTCAGAGAAACCCGCAGAGGCAACAGGGGGGGGCGACAGGGGAAAGGACAAACCCCCCCGAGGGAGAAAAAAAAGGGGGGGGGGGTAATAAGAAAACAAGGATAAATTCCTTATACTATAACCAGGGAGAGGAGAATCTCCTGGCCCTAGTGCAGGTCTATTCAGCTGGTCTACCCCTAAGATGGGGGAGTATAGTCAGCTGAACCGGTTTCACCACCTCCTGTATCAACCCTATGCCAGGGTCAGAGGGCGGGATCCGGAGTAGACCCACTCGGTGGGGAAAAACGTGGCAATAGAACCTAATAGAGGAAAAAAGAAAAAAGCATCAAGTGTAGTTCTACACCAAAATAGAAACTGAGATATATCTCTAACTATCGAGACACTAACCCCGGTGCCCTTGTGCAAATTACATCTGAATTCACAAAGGAGGGGAAGGGTACCCAAATCAATGCAAATATGGGCAAACATAAGACCCCCTTCAAACAAGTATAATAACTATAAAGGATATATGTTCAGCAGATGTTCCTCTCTAATCATAAGAGTCCTGGGATGGAGCTCTGGTTCGCGGCCTTCGTCTCTTCTGTTGCAGCTGGGTCTTATTCTGCGTTTGTCGCATCTGGGGGGGAAGGTCCCCCAATCGTCCAGTCGTGGAGTCGGGATGTTCCAGATGTCGCAGAATTCCTGCAGCTCCTCCATTGTTGAGAGCGTCGCCGTTATTCCATCTTTAGTGGCCGACAGGGCAAAAGGAAAGTTCCAGCGATAGGAAATGTCATGTTGACGTAAAATGTCCAGCAACGGCCGTAAAATCCGTCTCTTCTGAAGGGTGATTCCAGAGAGATCCTGATAAAGCTGTATGGTATCCCCATTGAAAGCAAAATTCTTTTTCTTCCGCGCCGCAAACATGAGGCGCTCCTTTAATTCAAAGTCATGTACACAGCAGACCACGTCCCTCGGATTTCCTCCCATTACTTTAGGCCTCAATGCTCTATGAGCTCTGTCAAGCTTTACTTGCGTTTCCGGCTCCCCCAATAGTGTCGAGAAAAGCGCTTGAAGTGTGGCACGGACATCTTCTTTACCTTCCACCTCCGACAGGCCCCTCACCCTTATATTATTACGCCTTCCTCTATTGTCGAGGTCTTCCAGGTGTCTGGCCATGTCTTGTAGTGTGACAGAATGAGAGTGCAGGGTATGTTGCGTATGTGCAATCTGGCGCCTTGAGTCCGCCTGTCCAGCTTCTAGGTGGTCAATTTTCTGCGTCATGCCCTGTATGTCACGCCGTATCTCCGAAATTTCAGATCTGAAAGCCTCCTTCACTTCAGCAATTAAAGATTTAAAGTCCTCTTTGGTAGGGAGATTCTGAAGATGAGCGTGCCAGAGTGGTTCTGATACCGGTGGTCTCTTGACCGCCATTTCGTCTGTGCCGAAGTGCTCAGGCGATGACGCCCATTCTGGGGAAGGTGCAGCGTAGCGGGCAAGAGTAGGGGTTGCACTTAGCTCATCTTCCGTAGCTTGGGACCGGAGGATAAACGGGATTCCAGGAACAAATTCCCCAGGCTGTGGGAGTTGGGGGGATCTCAGTGGGATGTCCTCAAGATGCCGCCCCTGTCCTTCGCTTTCAAACTGACCCTCATCCATAGGGTCGTGTTCTTCTTCAGAGGTCTGCAGGTGTTGCAGGTTAGGCTTTTTTAGATGGAGGGGCGACCCCCCCTCAGTGTGGGGTGGGCTGCCTTTCTGGTCAGGATTCTGCGGAGGTGCCCCTTTAGTCTGGTGCTGCTGCGCTGCTGCGCCGCTTCATTCCGGCGCTGCTGCGCCTCTTCATTCTGGCGCTGCTGCGCCGCTTCATTCTGGCGCTGCTGCGCTGTTTCATTCTGGCGCTGCTGCGCCGCTTCATTCTGGCGCTGCTGCGCCGCTTTATTCTGGCGCTGCTGCACCTCAGGAGATCCGCGCTGTCTGTCTGGCTGCGTGCCAAGATGGCGGCTCGGCGCGGCCTGAGAGGCCCGGACTGGATCGCCGCGGGCCACGTGTGGAGGCGGCGCGGCGGTGGATACCGCGGATCCCCGCTTACCCGCTGCAGGCGTGGGTGCCATGGTGAGGGCGTCTGTCGGCTGTGGCTGGTTCCTCAGCAGGCCGTCGGTTCTCTGGGCAGCACGTGGTCCTGTGCTGGCTGCTTCAGAAGAGCGGAGGAAAAAGCGGGTGAGTGGTATTTCGCCCACCCGTTTCGCGTTCTGGGGTCTTGAGGTCTTTACTCCCCTTCTGGGGGTCTTTTTAGCTTTAGGGGCCAGGGTAGGTCCCCTCCTTTAGGGTAAAATAGGCACCGGGGCTGCAGAGCTGTCTCAATGTGCTGCCATCAGGCTCAGGGTCTAGCCACGCCCCCCAGCAGGGCACACTTAAATAAATAGCTGCATAAATATTTACAAATTGGAAAAAGCGAGCAGCACTCCAAAGGTAGAATTCAAAAGGTGGTGATCTTTATTGAGGCAAGTGGCAACGTTTCGGTGTTGGACACCTTTTTCAAGCAATTTGACAAGTGAACCACACAGGGTATATAAAGGAAACATGGTGTGCAATGCATAAAAGGGAGTGTGTCCTTAAAGTGCAAGTGCAGTTGAGATTGTGAACATACATTATTATTTCATCAAAAATTCATATACGATAAAGTGCATAAGTAATACAGATGTATATAAACATCCCCATATGTTATACATACAATAATAAAGTGCATCATAATTAGAACAAAGTGCAAGTATTGTGTTACTAAGTGTACACAAAAGGGATAAAAATACCCTGTATACTTGTGGGAGAGTTCACCAAGGGTGGAAGTGTTGATTTCACCTATGATTGGGTATCCACATCAAGATCACACTGCGCATGCGTCAAAAAAGTAGCGCATGTGCATAAGTGACTGTGCACGAGCCAAAAAGTGGCACATGCATGTTAATGTTCGGTGAGTGCTGAGTGGCAAACACAAAATGTTTACAATGTTTACAAATGTTTAAAACCGTGTTTGTTTTTTTTACAAAAACAAAAATGTAAGCAAAAAATGAACAAAAGAACATCTGTGACAATATTTTCAGGAGTAATTGTATTAAGAGTGACGTACCACGGTGTTGGTCCTCTGGCAGTCTGTACAACTGCTAGTGATATCGTCGCCTCCCCATCAACACGGAGTAAAGGTGGTCAATAGAAATGCATCCAAAAGGTGTCCGAAAAATATCTCAGCACCAAAATGCAGAATATATATACACTGGGTCTGAAATACATTGTGCATATAGCACTAGTGAAAGTAAATGTCAGGGGGACTCTATATAAGTATATCCCCTAATAGTGGCAGTGCTCACCCCATGAGTGATGGAGCACATATAATGACCACAGCACCCACAGAGGAGCACTAACGCCACGCTTCTTACAATAAGTATCAGAAATGGGCCCAGAAGAATATAAATTGGACGCTTAAAGTTATAATAGCCATATGATATGACATTCAAACACTTGTCACCGGATCTCTGTATAGGAGTAAAGAAATCATTACATATGGGCGGAAACATGGTGAGAAAAAAGGCTTCCACGCGGAGAAATGTCCTCCATTAAAAATTTTTTCAGAATGTTCACGGATACTGGGAATCCGCGTAAAATCTAAAATAATGAAAAATAATGAAAAACAGACACAAATTAGTACAATATCTTTGTACAATATCTTTGTCATAATCACTTTATCAAAAACAGTTAAGGATTGTCATAACAGGAACAGTCAACATGACTCAAACGCAAAGGCCTATTTCTCACATAATGCTACCCAGATTAAACTCAACATTGAAACCGTTTTGTTTTAACGTATTGAGGCAAAAAATCCATTCAAGTTCCTTTTTCCTTAAAATCTGTGCCCTATTACTACCTCCTCTGAGGGAGGGGGGGGGGGGGGTACATGATCGATAAATACACATTTAAATTGATTCTCAGTATGTCCCTTTTCTGAAAAATGTCTTGAGACAAGGTCGAGCTTGGTTAGCTCTAATTCAGTCCTTAATTGTGTGGCTGATGTTTTACATGATTCAAAGAATAATTTTTGATCATCAGCTGAGAGTGTCTCTTTGACAGATGATTCAATATTTAGAATTTTTTGTTGTAGTTTGGTGACTTCTTGTTGTAAATTGTCATTGTTCAGCAACAATAACTGAAGTCCATATTGATTGGATATATGAATAAATTTGGTGCAAAAATTGGGATCCTGTGAGAAAAGAGTGGGTTGTACATTTGATCTCATACCTCTTGGGATCCTTTGCATTTTGTAGCATTCACCTAATGTGATCATATGTAGTTTGAATGTGATCATCCTCTTTGAAAGTAACTCAAATTGTCGTTTAAGTTCAGTGTCTCCAGGTTTGCTGAGAAAAGTTGCATCGCCTTGTAGTCCATGCATGATCCTGTCACGGTCCTCATCTGTGTTGTGTAAATACGTTCAATAAGTCACCTGGATTGGATGCCATGTTGTGGTATTGTAGAAAAAACGTGCTGGAAATCTTGACGCCAACAAAATACAAGAAGTAAAGTTCAAGTCAGCACAGCTTTGTGGAACCCCTGCATAAATATTTAGATATATGGCAAAAAGATGGACACTAATAAATAAATGATGATAGCAGCAGAGACATAAATGATAATTTAACATATACATACACTCACCAGCCACTTTATTAGGTACAGCATGCTAGTAACGGGTTGGACCCCCTTTTGCCTTCAGAACTGCCTCAATTCTTCGTGGCATAGATTCAACAAGGTGCTGGAAGCATTCCTCAGAGATTTTGGTCCATATTGACATGATGGCATCACAAAGTTGCTGCAGATTTGTCGGCTGCACATCCATGATGCGAATCTCCCGTTCCACCACATCCCAAAGATGCTCTATTGGATTGAGATCTGGTGACTGTGGAGGCCATTTGAGTACAGTGAACTCATTGTCATGTTCAAGAAACCAGTCTGAGAGGATTCCAGCTTTATGACATGGCGCATTATCCTGCTGAAAGTAGCCATCAGATGTTGCGTACATTGTGGTCATAAAGGGATGGACATGGTCAGCAACAATACTCAGGTAGGCTGTGGCGTTGCAACGATGCTCAATTGGTACCAAGGGGCCCAAAGAGTGCCAAGAAAATATTCCCCACACCATGACACCACCACCACCAGCCTGAACCGTTGATACAAGGCAGGATGGATCCATGCTTTCAAGTTGTTGACTCCAAATTCTGACCCTACCATCCGAATGTCGCAGCAGAAATCGAGACTCGTCAGACTAGGCAACGTTTTTCCAATCTTCTACTGTCCAATTTCGATGAGCTTGTGCAAATTGCAGCCTCAGTTTCCTGTTCTTAGCTGAAAGGAGTGGCACCCAGTGTGGTTTTTCTGCTGCTGTAGCCCATCTGCCTCAAAGTTCGACGTACTGTGCGTTCAGAGATGCTCTTCTGCCTACCTTGGTTGTAACGGGTGGCGATTTGAGTCACTGTTGCCTTTCTATCAGCTCGAACCAGTCTGCCCATTCTCCTCTGACCTCTGGCATCAACAAGGCATTTCCGCCCACAGAACTGCCGCTCACTGGATGTTTTTTCTTTTTTGGACCATTCTCTGTAAACCCTAGAGATGGTTGTGCATGAAAATCCCAGTAGATCAGCAGTTTCTGAAATACTCAGACCAGCCCTTCTGGCACCTACAACCATGCCACGTTCAAAGGCACTCAAATCACCTTTCTTCCCCATACTGATGCTTGGTTTGAACTGCAGGAGATTGTCTTGACCATGTCTACATGCCTAAATGCACTGAGTTGCTGCCATGTGATTGGCTGATTAGAAATTAAGTGTTAACGAGCAGTTGGACAGGTGTACCTAATAAAGTGGCCGGTGAGTGTATATAGTAACACCAAATTGATCTCTGTCACGGGTGCCCCCGCGACCCATGTCACAGATCGTAGGCACACCCATGCCCCTCTCTGTGATGGCGCACCACCCCTTGCCCCTCACTTACCTTACCACAAGCCTGCTCCCATCCAGACTAGGCCGTGCACGCGTTCCCGCTCCCAAGGGTGTGCGTGGCGGCACTCGAAAATTTAAAGGGCCAGAGCACCGCTGATTGGCGCTGGCCACTTCCGGATTTCCATAAATTTCGGTGGCTCCTATCATTCCCCGCTGAATCTTCAAGCCATTCTTGTGAAGTGAAAACCCTCTGTGTTCCTGCATTCCTGTTCCTGCTGTATGTTCCAGTGTTCCTTCCTACGCTGTACTCCTGCTGTCACCCTGGGCTTGGATTGTGTCCTGCACTACTACCTTGACTGCCATTGTGGGCTAGTCGCACCTGTGGAATGACCTGGTGGCACTCCGCCGCAGCAAGACCATCCCACTTTGCGGCGGTCTCTGGTGAAGACCAGGTGCCACTTAGACTCTGGCTAGTACAATCTCCCATGGTGGTCCAGAGGGTCCACTGAACCAGAACACTGACAGTAAGATTCGGCTATGGACCCCGCCAAGGAGCCACGTCGGTTACTGGCTGATCTTTCCAGCGTTGTCGCCCAGCAGTCCCAACAGATGGCCTCTCACGGAGAAAAGCTTGGTCAAGTTGACTCCACTCTGCAACAGCTGCTTTCCTCCAAGCACCAGCATCAGGCTCCTGTGACTACTCCTGTGGCAGTTCTCGCGACTTCTTCTTTAGTCTTCCTGGCTTGTCCACCATCAGTAGAACCAAGGCTCAGACTTTCTATGTCACATAAGTATGATGCCGACCCCAAATTGTTCAGGGGCTTTATTACCCAGTGCTCGCTGCACATAGAACTGATGCCATCACAGTTTGTCACTGAACGCTCCAAGATGGCATTCATTGTCAGTTTATTTTCCGGGAAGACCCTGGCCTGGGCTACTCCTCTATGGGACAGAGGCCATCCATGTCACGGCCACCCATACTGCATTCCTGGCTGAATTCCGGTCCGTGTTTGAGGAACCTGCACGAGCGTCCTCAGCTGAAACTGCATCACGTTCTGCACCCTGGCTTCCGAGCTGTACTGGAACGACGCGGCCTTGTCAGCAACTTTTAAGAAAGGACTGTCTTCACAGGTCAAAGATGCATTGGCCGCCCATGACCTGACGTCTACTCATGTAGCATGTTGAAGAGTTGCGTCCACCACACAGTCCGGCTTCCACATATGCCTCCCTTGGCTCCGGTTTTCCAAAAGCCGCTTCAGCCTCCGGCTGCACATTCTGCATTGGAGCCAATGCAAGTTGACAGAGCCTGACTCACGGCTAAGGAACATTCCAGACCTTGTCAGGAAAACCTCTGCCTGTACTGTGGCAGTCTCAAGCACTTCATCAGGGCTTGTCGAGCCTGTCCCCAACATCCGGGAAATGCCAGCACCTAAGGCTTCTGGGAGAAGCGTCCTTACATGTGAATTCAGCTTCTCCATGCCTAACGGTTCCAGTGCTCCTCAGTGTCCGTACCAGTACTCCAGTGCAAGTCTCAGCATTCTTGGGCTCTGGTTTATGGATGCCGCTCTTGTCTCCCAGCATCACATTCCGGTGGTTCCCTTCAAGAAAACTCTTGTGTCTCCCAAGTCTCTGGAGGGTCTGCCAGCTTGTTACCAGGACTTTGCAGATGTTTTCTCCCAAAAACAAGCAAAGACTTTGCCAGCACACCGTCCCTATGATTGCCCTTTGGATCTCATGCCAGGTGCCTCTCCTCGTGTTTACCCTCTTTCTGTTCCTGAGACAGCTGCCATGTCCGAGTACATCAAGGAGAACCTGCAAAGAGTCTCATACACTGGTGCAGGGTTCTTCTTTGTCACCAAGAAGGACAGCTCCCTACATTCTTGCATTGACTATCGCGGGCTGTACAAGGTCACGGTTAAAAACTGCTTCCCCCTGCAGTTGCTTACTGAACTCTTTGATCACCTGTGCGGTTCCAGGGTGTTCTCCAAGCTGAATCTCCGTGGTTCTTATAATCTCATCTAGATCTGAGTGGTGACGAGTGGAAGACGGCGTTTAACACCTGTGATGGCCACTTTGAATATTTGGTCATGCCTTTTGGACTGTGTAGTGCTCCAGCTGTCTTTCAGGAGTTTGTGAATGACATTTTCCGAGACCTTCTCTATACTTGTGTTGTGGTCTACCTAGATGACATCTTGGTGTATTTTCCAGACTTTGAGTCCCATCAGGCACACATACGTCAAGTTCTTGGCTGCCTCCGTACCAACTGTCTCTATGCCATGCTGGAAAAATGTCAGTTTTACCAACACAGCCTTCCATTCCTCGCCTACAAAATTTCTGACGGAGGCATCCAGATGGATCCTGCAAAACTATCTGCAGTTCTACAGTGGCCAAGCCCAGAAGGTCTACGAGTCATACAGAGGTTCTTGGGTTTTGCGAACTATTATCAGCAGTTTATTCAGCATTGCCAATCCACATGCCTGGCCTCCTGTAGCTGAAGAGGCCTTCTCCAGGCTGAAGTCCGCTTTTGCCTCGACTCCTGTGCTCACTAGGCCTTACACAGACAAACCCTTTCATCTTGAGGTGGATGCATCCTCCGTAGGAGCTGGAGCGGTGCTTACCCAGAAAGGGCCGAACTTTTACATGCAGCTTTCTTTCAAAAACCTTTTCTCATGCAGAGAGAAATTATTTGATTTGTGACAGAGAACTGTTGTCCATTAAACTTGCTCTGGAAGAATGGCGGTGTATACTGGAGGGAGCCCTCCATCCCGTTTCTGTGTACACTGACCACAAGAACTTACTGTACCTCCAGACAGCCCAACGCTTGAATCCAAGGCAAGCCTGTTGGTCATTGTTTTTCTCTCCCTTCAACCTGCTGATTAATTTCCATCCTGCAGACAAGAATTTCAAGGCTGCTGCACTGTCCCGTGCTTAGGATGTTGTTGGAAAAGAGACAGTTCCTTGGCATATTATCTCTCCTGAACAGCTTGTTGTTGCAGCTCCAGTGGATCTCCGGCAGCTACCTCCTGGCAAGACGTATGTCAGACTTGCTCTCTGGAAGAGGATTCTGTCTTGGGGACATTCTTCACATGTGGCTTGGCACACAGGGGTGCAACGTTCCGTGGCCCTCATCTCCTGCTACTACTACTGGCCACAGCTGGTCAAAGATGTTCAGGATTTTGTGGGATCCTGCTTCTCCGGCAACAAAGCCTATCGTCTCAAACAGGCTGGACTGTTACTTCCATTGCCGATATTGGTCTCAGGGCCGATTCTGCTGCCTGAGGCGAAAATTTAAATTTAAATTTCTCAGCAGCCTACCCATCTAATCCATTTCTTACTGAAATTGCAGGGAAATCTTTAAAAATATCTACAAGGTGATCTGAATATGCTGACAGCATTAATAACAACGTATAACATACTCACATAGCGCCACCAGATAACTGACACTACACACGCTAATGCTGTTTCGCACACTAGTAGTCAATTAGTGGCACAGACATTAGTGACATCTAGTATCTTACATTTGACTGCCTATTCCATTAGGAAAAGGACTGCATTGAAATTTCTCCTCGCCATGGTTTAATTTCTTTAATTTAATTATACACAGCCCCCATAGATAGTATATACAACCAGAGTATATACAGCCAAACCCTCCTATACATAGTATATACAACCACTATCCTGCAGTAGATAGTATATACAATGACTACCCAGCCAGTACCCTCATTAGATAGTATATACAGCCAGTAACCCCCATTAGATAGTATATACAGCCAGTTCCCTGCAGTAGTTTATATAGCCAGTACCCCGCAGTAGATAGTATATACAGCCAGTACCCTGCAGTAGATAGTATATTCAGCCAGTAGCCCGCAGTAGATAGTATATCCAGCCAGTAACCCCCATTAGATAGTATATACAGCCAGTTCCCTGCAGTAGTTTATACAGCCGGTACCCCGCAGTAGATAGTATATACAGCCAGTACCCCACAGTAGATAGTAAATACAGCCAGTAACCCGCAGTAGATAGTATATACTGCCAGACCAGTAGAAGCAGGTAAGCAGTGAAGTCTTAGTGCTATAAGGGTTAACAAAGCAGAAGTGGCTATGTCTGCCCTTACTAAAGTTGCCTACTTTGTTAACCCTTAGAGCACCAGGGCTTCATTGCTCACTGGAGCCTGGGGCCCTCAGAAAAGTATACTGGGGTGTACATAGGTGGACTGTGCTGACTCACTCATTTCGCTCCTCTCTGCTCCGGTCCTCTTGTCTCCGCTCCTCTCAGGTCCTCTCTGCTCCGCTCCTTTCATCTCCGTTCATCTCCGCTCCTCTCTGCTTGTCTCCTCTCTGGGCCTCTCTGGTCCGCTCCTCTCTGCTCGTCTCTACTCCACTCGCCTCCGGCCCTCTTTGCTCCGCTCATCACTGCTCTCCACCTCTCATCTCTGCTCCGCTCTTTCCCATTTGTCTCTCTCCGCTCATCACCGCACTGCTTCTAAGTGCTTCACAACCCTTCCAGGTTTTCCGTCTTCTCCACGGCTTGCCAGTTTGTTATTCAAACATATCTTCCGGCTGCATGCTCTTCCGCTGCACATCGTGTCTGACCGAGGGGTCCAGTTTGTGTCCAAGTTCTGGTGTTCTTTGTGTTATCATCCAATAATAAGATTAGGTTGCACTCAAATTCCTCAGTAAGAGATGTCCAAACAGTCAAGGACCAATCCCAAATTCCACACAATTTAAACAGAAATAAAAATACACTGACCGGAGCTCTTTAGGTGTGTTCTTTGTCTTTGTATCTACAAATTTTTTTCTACTCCAATCATAAAAAGTCCTTCAAATGTGTTCCCACAATGAAAGATCCTCTGATGAGAATAGACCACTATTCAGACATAACCGCTGCATTTTCTCATCCTTCGATCCCACTACAATTTGTGGCAGGTGGAAACATAAGTTTAAAAATGTGCAACTTTGGGCTGCTACCTCCACCATTTTGTCTCAGCCCGTCAAGATAACTGCGCTGACCTGCTACCATGGGGTGAGTTCTCCTATAATTCCCTGGACTCTGGGTCTGCTGGCGCAGCTCCGTTCTTTGTGGTCTACGGACGAATCCCTCGTCCTACTCTCCCGCTGTCTACTCCCTCTGATATCCCTGCTGTAGAGGATCTGGTGCAGGACCTTAAATCTATTTGGGATCAGACGCGCCAGTCCCTTCTCCAAGCCACAGACCGCACCAAGACCCAAGATGAAAAGAAGAACCCGAGCTGCCCCTGGCCTCTCTCCGGGTGACAAAGTGTGGTTATCCTCCAGATACGTCCGGCTGAAGATACCCAGCCACAAGCTTGGTCCCCGATTCCTTGGTTCCTTTGAGGTAATCAACCCAGTGGCCTACAATCTCCGCCTTTCTCCATCAATGCACATCCCAAACTCCTTCCATGTCTCCCTCCTGAAGCCAGTCATCTTGAACCGCTTTTCTCAGCAATCTCCTCCTCCTGCTCCTGAGGCTGACTCCCCTGATGTCTTCCTTGTAGACTGGAAGGGGATCAGGCCTGAGAAAAGATCCTGGGAGCCTGAAGAGAATATTTTGGATCGGACTCCTCTCCAGAGTTTTCTTGGGACCAAGAAGAGGGGGAGACCAAGGGAGGAGTACTGACACAGGTGCCCCCGCGAAGCATTTCACGGATCGCAGGCACACCTGTGCCCTTCTCCGTGGTGGTGCGGAACCCCCGGGCCCTCACTTACCTTATCACGAGCTTGCTCCTGTCCGGACTAGGTAAAGGGTGGCGAAATTCGCCACTCTAAAGTGGGCGATTCGGGGCCCGTTAACGCCCGAATCGCCCACCAGCTAAATAAATCGCACCTGTCTCTTTAAGACACAGGCGCGATTTATATGCGGAGCAACGCAGCGCCTTTCTGGCAGCTGTGTCGCTCCGTTCTAATCAGCGACACAGGCTTCATGACGTCACGCCGCCTGTGTCACTGTCACAGGTGAGTAGGATTTTTATTATTTTTCCTGTACTGTCATTTATTTTATGTGGCTAATAAGGGGGAGTGGGGAGGTGTCATTATCGTGGGAGGGGGCGGGGGGTACTGTATATATTTTATGGGGCCAGAATTGTCTTATACTGGCGGGGGGTACTGTATATATTTTATGGGGCCAGAATTGTTTTATACTGGGGGGGGGGGGTACTGTATATATTTTATGGGGCCAGAATTTTTTATACTGGGGGGCGGGGGTACTGTATATATTTTATGGGGCCAGAATTGTTTTATCCTGGGGGGGGGGGGTACTGTATATATTTTATGGGGCCAGAATTGTTTTATACTGGGAGGGGGGGGGGGTGCTGTATATATTTTATGGGGCCAGAATTGTTTTATACTGGGGGGGGGGGGGGTACTGTATATATTTTATGGGGCCAGAATTGTTTTATACTGGGGGGGGGGGGTACTGTATATATTTTATGGGGCCAGAATTGTTTTATATTGGCAAGGTACTGTATATATTTTATGGGGCCAGAATTGTTTTATACTGGGGGGGGGGGGTACTGTATATATTTTATGGGGCCAGAATTGTTTTATACTGGGGGGGGGGCACTGTATATATTTTATGGGGCCAGAATTGTTTTATACTGGGGGGGGGGGGGTACTGTATATATTTTATGGGGCCAGAATTGTTTAATACTGGGGGGGATGCAGTATATATTATATGGGGCCAGATTCATTTATATTGGGGCGGGGGGTGCTCTATATATTATATGGGGCCAGAATAATTTTATACTGGGGGGCTGTATATATTATATGAGGCCAGATTCTTATTTTCCTTGGGGGTTATATATTTATATGGGGCTAGATTTCAGCTAGGGGGCTGTATATGGGATACAGAATATTACTAAGCTGGGGGGCTGTATATGGGATACAGTATATTATTAAGCTGGGGGGCTGTATATTAGGGGGTGCTATATATTCACATTGGTCAGAGCACTGTATGTAAAATCATGTAACATAATAACAGGGTGGGATATATTAGTTATAGAATACCATAGATTACTTTTCATCGTTGAAACCAAATGTTGGGGAGTCTGTATTAATAAATTAGGGGTGATGTATATTGATTGGTGTGCAGTACATGCTATAATTCCAGTACCAAAACCTGTAGTCAGTCACACAGTGTCAGGGAGCTGCCTGTGGCGATGTTAATTGTTAGTAAAGTTTTCAGCATTTCAGCATTGCCAATCCACATGCCTGGCCTCCTGTAGCTGAAGAGGCCTTCTCCAGGCTGAAGTCCGCTTTTGCCTCGACTCCTGTGCTCACTAGGCCTTACACAGACAAACCCTTTCATCTTGAGGTGGATGCATCCTCCGTAGGAGCTGGAGCGGTGCTTACCCAGAAAGGGCCGAACTTTTACATGCAGCTTTCTTTCAAAAACCTTTTCTCATGCAGAGAGAAATTATTTGATTTGTGACAGAGAACTGTTGTCCATTAAACTTGCTCTGGAAGAATGGCGGTGTATACTGGAGGGAGCCCTCCATCCCGTTTCTGTGTACACTGACCACAAGAACTTACTGTACCTCCAGACAGCCCAACGCTTGAATCCAAGGCAAGCCTGTTGGTCATTGTTTTTCTCTCCCTTCAACCTGCTGATTAATTTCCATCCTGCAGACAAGAATTTCAAGGCTGCTGCACTGTCCCGTGCTTAGGATGTTGTTGGAAAAGAGACAGTTCCTTGGCATATTATCTCTCCTGAACAGCTTGTTGTTGCAGCTCCAGTGGATCTCCGGCAGCTACCTCCTGGCAAGACGTATGTCAGACTTGCTCTCTGGAAGAGGATTCTGTCTTGGGGACATTCTTCACATGTGGCTTGGCACACAGGGGTGCAACGTTCCGTGGCCCTCATCTCCTGCTACTACTACTGGCCACAGCTGGTCAAAGATGTTCAGGATTTTGTGGGATCCTGCTTCTCCGGCAACAAAGCCTATCGTCTCAAACAGGCTGGACTGTTACTTCCATTGCCGATATTGGTCTCAGGGCCGATTCTGCTGCCTGAGGCGAAAATTTAAATTTAAATTTCTCAGCAGCCTACCCATCTAATCCATTTCTTACTGAAATTGCAGGGAAATCTTTAAAAATATCTACAAGGTGATCTGAATATGCTGACAGCATTAATAACAACGTATAACATACTCACATAGCGCCACCAGATAACTGACACTACACACGCTAATGCTGTTTCGCACACTAGTAGTCAATTAGTGGCACAGACATTAGTGACATCTAGTATCTTACATTTGACTGCCTATTCCATTAGGAAAAGGACTGCATTGAAATTTCTCCTCGCCATGGTTTAATTTCTTTAATTTAATTATACACAGCCCCCATAGATAGTATATACAACCAGAGTATATACAGCCAAACCCTCCTATACATAGTATATACAACCACTATCCTGCAGTAGATAGTATATACAATGACTACCCAGCCAGTACCCTCATTAGATAGTATATACAGCCAGTAACCCCCATTAGATAGTATATACAGCCAGTTCCCTGCAGTAGTTTATATAGCCAGTACCCCGCAGTAGATAGTATATACAGCCAGTACCCTGCAGTAGATAGTATATTCAGCCAGTAGCCCGCAGTAGATAGTATATCCAGCCAGTAACCCCCATTAGATAGTATATACAGCCAGTTCCCTGCAGTAGTTTATACAGCCGGTACCCCGCAGTAGATAGTATATACAGCCAGTACCCCACAGTAGATAGTAAATACAGCCAGTAACCCGCAGTAGATAGTATATACTGCCAGACCAGTAGAAGCAGGTAAGCAGTGAAGTCTTAGTGCTATAAGGGTTAACAAAGCAGAAGTGGCTATGTCTGCCCTTACTAAAGTTGCCTACTTTGTTAACCCTTAGAGCACCAGGGCTTCATTGCTCACTGGAGCCTGGGGCCCTCAGAAAAGTATACTGGGGTGTACATAGGTGGACTGTGCTGACTCACTCATTTCGCTCCTCTCTGCTCCGGTCCTCTTGTCTCCGCTCCTCTCAGGTCCTCTCTGCTCCGCTCCTTTCATCTCCGTTCATCTCCGCTCCTCTCTGCTTGTCTCCTCTCTGGGCCTCTCTGGTCCGCTCCTCTCTGCTCGTCTCTACTCCACTCGCCTCCGGCCCTCTTTGCTCCGCTCATCACTGCTCTCCACCTCTCATCTCTGCTCCGCTCTTTCCCATTTGTCTCTCTCCGCTCATCACCGCACTGCTTCTAAGTGCTTCACAACCTTCTGGTCCTCTCGTTATGGCTCCTTTTTGTACAGCTCCACTCCGCTCCCAAGTCACAGCACTTCCGCAGCTGATAGGAAGTGTGGATGGGAGTGGGTGATACCGCATAGGCGCGCACTCCAGGTGTGCATCAGTGAGTGTAGTGCCGCCATCAGGCCGGCAGCAGCACTTACAGCAGTGCAACAAGGTGAATATTAGATCACATTTTTGCCGCCTTCTTCAGGGTCAACATCTGCGGCCCTGCTTGGTCTCACGTGGCAATGGACTTTATTACTGATCTGCCTGTCTCCTCTGGCAATACTCTCATCTGGGTGGTGACGGACTGGTTTTCCAAGATCTCCCATCTTGATCCCCTTCCAGGTTTTCCGTCTTCTCCACGGCTTGCCAGTTTGTTATTCAAACATATCTTCCGGCTGCATGCTCTTCCGCTGCACATCGTGTCTGACCGAGGGGTCCAGTTTGTGTCCAAGTTCTGGTGTTCTTTGTGTTATCATCCAATAATAAGATTAGGTTGCACTCAAATTCCTCAGTAAGAGATGTCCAAACAGTCAAGGACCAATCCCAAATTCCACACAATTTAAACAGAAATAAAAATACACTGACCGGAGCTCTTTAGGTGTGTTCTTTGTCTTTGTATCTACAAATTTTTTTCTACTCCAATCATAAAAAGTCCTTCAAATGTGTTCCCACAATGAAAGATCCTCTGATGAGAATAGACCACTATTCAGACATAACCGCTGCATTTTCTCATCCTTCGATCCCACTACAATTTGTGGCAGGTGGAAACATAAGTTTAAAAATGTGCAACTTTGGGCTGCTACCTCCACCATTTTGTCTCAGCCCGTCAAGATAACTGCGCTGACCTGCTACCATGGGGTGAGTTCTCCTATAATTCCCTGGACTCTGGGTCTGCTGGCGCAGCTCCGTTCTTTGTGGTCTACGGACGAATCCCTCGTCCTACTCTCCCGCTGTCTACTCCCTCTGATATCCCTGCTGTAGAGGATCTGGTGCAGGACCTTAAATCTATTTGGGATCAGACGCGCCAGTCCCTTCTCCAAGCCACAGACCGCACCAAGACCCAAGATGAAAAGAAGAACCCGAGCTGCCCCTGGCCTCTCTCCGGGTGACAAAGTGTGGTTATCCTCCAGATACGTCCGGCTGAAGATACCCAGCCACAAGCTTGGTCCCCGATTCCTTGGTTCCTTTGAGGTAATCAACCCAGTGGCCTACAATCTCCGCCTTTCTCCATCAATGCACATCCCAAACTCCTTCCATGTCTCCCTCCTGAAGCCAGTCATCTTGAACCGCTTTTCTCAGCAATCTCCTCCTCCTGCTCCTGAGGCTGACTCCCCTGATGTCTTCCTTGTAGACTGGAAGGGGATCAGGCCTGAGAAAAGATCCTGGGAGCCTGAAGAGAATATTTTGGATCGGACTCCTCTCCAGAGTTTTCTTGGGACCAAGAAGAGGGGGAGACCAAGGGAGGAGTACTGACACAGGTGCCCCCGCGAAGCATTTCACGGATCGCAGGCACACCTGTGCCCTTCTCCGTGGTGGTGCGGAACCCCCGGGCCCTCACTTACCTTATCACGAGCTTGCTCCTGTCCGGACTAGGTAAAGGGTGGCGAAATTCGCCACTCTAAAGTGGGCGATTCGGGGCCCGTTAACGCCCGAATCGCCCACCAGCTAAATAAATCGCACCTGTCTCTTTAAGACACAGGCGCGATTTATATGCGGAGCAACGCAGCGCCTTTCTGGCAGCTGTGTCGCTCCGTTCTAATCAGCGACACAGGCTTCATGACGTCACGCCGCCTGTGTCACTGTCACAGGTGAGTAGGATTTTTATTATTTTTCCTGTACTGTCATTTATTTTATGTGGCTAATAAGGGGGAGTGGGGAGGTGTCATTATCGTGGGAGGGGGCGGGGGGTACTGTATATATTTTATGGGGCCAGAATTGTCTTATACTGGCGGGGGGTACTGTATATATTTTATGGGGCCAGAATTGTTTTATACTGGGGGGGGGGGGTACTGTATATATTTTATGGGGCCAGAATTTTTTATACTGGGGGGCGGGGGTACTGTATATATTTTATGGGGCCAGAATTGTTTTATCCTGGGGGGGGGGGGTACTGTATATATTTTATGGGGCCAGAATTGTTTTATACTGGGAGGGGGGGGGGGTGCTGTATATATTTTATGGGGCCAGAATTGTTTTATACTGGGGGGGGGGGGGTACTGTATATATTTTATGGGGCCAGAATTGTTTTATACTGGGGGGGGGGGTACTGTATATATTTTATGGGGCCAGAATTGTTTTATATTGGCAAGGTACTGTATATATTTTATGGGGCCAGAATTGTTTTATACTGGGGGGGGGGGGGTACTGTATATATTTTATGGGGCCAGAATTGTTTTATACTGGGGGGGGGGGCACTGTATATATTTTATGGGGCCAGAATTGTTTTATACTGGGGGGGGGGGGGGTACTGTATATATTTTATGGGGCCAGAATTGTTTAATACTGGGGGGGATGCAGTATATATTATATGGGGCCAGATTCATTTATATTGGGGCGGGGGGTGCTCTATATATTATATGGGGCCAGAATAATTTTATACTGGGGGGCTGTATATATTATATGAGGCCAGATTCTTATTTTCCTTGGGGGTTATATATTTATATGGGGCTAGATTTCAGCTAGGGGGCTGTATATGGGATACAGAATATTACTAAGCTGGGGGGCTGTATATGGGATACAGTATATTATTAAGCTGGGGGGCTGTATATTAGGGGGTGCTATATATTCACATTGGTCAGAGCACTGTATGTAAAATCATGTAACATAATAACAGGGTGGGATATATTAGTTATAGAATACCATAGATTACTTTTCATCGTTGAAACCAAATGTTGGGGAGTCTGTATTAATAAATTAGGGGTGATGTATATTGATTGGTGTGCAGTACATGCTATAATTCCAGTACCAAAACCTGTAGTCAGTCACACAGTGTCAGGGAGCTGCCTGTGGCGATGTTAATTGTTAGTAAAGTTTTCAGCATTTACTTAACAGGGGGGGGGGGCAGCATTTTAATATTCGCCTCAGGCAGCAAATATGCTAGAATCGGCCCTGACTAGGCCAGCAATTTATCAACATATAATTCATATATATTACAAAATAAAAGTGCTTAATCTAGATCACGAAGTGCATGTAGAATACCTTACACCACTATAGCTGCAAATCCCTGTCCCTCTACATGGCTGTAAAATTAAGCAATCAGATACTAAATATGCAAATGACCTGAGAGAGGTACAATGAGTCATTATCATATTCAGCTGTCCAGCGTATTCATGAATTTGTCATTCGTATTGCACAGTGAAAGTTGTAAAAACATATGCAGCTGAATAATTGGTGGGCATCTTTCCATAGTTCACCTTGAATAGCAGAAAGGCTAGGTTCACCTCTAGTTGAGGTCAGTGACTTTTCTCCAGTGCATACAACTGGTATAAGGCCATATGCAGGTAACCTACTGGTCAGAGATGCTTGTGATTGTTAGGTGGAACTCATCCCCAACCCTCCCCACCATTAAGCACTGAAATTGCTTTTGGTATGGTTTTGTCTATGACACGTACTGTTTCATTGAAATGCTGCTGGAACATTTTTTTCTTTCTGTATTATTATTAAAACCCTAATGTGAGGTTCGGAGGTGGTGGATCCACTGAACCAGCACAAGCGATTATGTAAGCTGACACTTGGGAGTGGAGTCTAAGTGTCACCCCGTATTTACCAGAGACCGTCGCAAAGCAGGATTGGCTTCCGGCCGCGGGATATCACGAGGTCGTTCCACAGGTGTGACTTGCTCACAGTAGTGGCCAAGGCGAGGTGCAGCAACGGCAGGCAGAATCAGAGTCGTAGGCAGGCAGGAATTCAGGACAGGTTGCAGAGGTCACAATGGATAGATCACAATAGTCTCAATATACGCTTTCTCTCAGGCAACAGGGCACAAAGATCCGTCCGGAAACAAAAAGAAGAGGCAGGCTATATATCAGAGCAGCCCCTGACCAGCGCCAATTAGTGGCACGCTGGCCATTTAAGTTTCACAAAGCTATTGCACACACACACTTGGGGGGTGGATGTGTGCGCTGGACCACAGGAACCATTGCTGTAGCGTGGAGAGGTGAGTGACCTGCAGCTGCCACAGTGAAGGATCTGGGGATACATGTGTGCACCTGTGACCCCAGACATTGGTTGCAGGAGCACCCTTAACAGCTTAAACCTTCCCTACCCTTTAAACGCTTACCCCTGCCACACAGTAACAAACATTTTTTTTTATAGAAAGTGATTTTTTACTATTAAATGAAAATACACATTTAGTCCAGGGTTGCAAAGTTTTGTATTGTTATGATTTTTAAGCACCTTTCTGCCTCAAAATGCATTTCTAAAATCCATTCCTGCATGTTTCTTACAGTAATTCAGCATTCAGATCATCCTAATATAATATAATGAGGGGCTTATTTATCTTTTATCGTTTCAGGATTTCCCCTGAAATCATAACAAAACAGGTCATGTTGCTTTTTCCAATAATACAGGCTTACAACCATTTACAGCAATACAAAAAAAATGGTTCTCAAATTAAAAATGCTTTTAAGCTGGTGGGATGCCAACCAGATCAGGATGTACAATCCATTAAACACACTTATAAAGTGGCTATAAGTTAACTCAGTGAAACTCATCACAAAATAAGAAGATGATTTTGTTTTCTTTACTCACAGCATTGGAGGTAATGACATCAGCAGCAGTCAATGAAGTATGATCTGTGAGTACATAGAAAACCACTCTGCTCTGTTCCCTAGTGGGGCTTTCACATATGTTACCATGTACATTATTGAACAGACTAGATCAGATTTCTCCTTGGTGAAGAGGGCCACACAGAGAAAGCAGAAAAATGAAGGAGCTATATTATTTATCAATGTTAGTGTGTGTCTGAGATCATTAGTAAAAGCAGACTCCTGATGGGAGGGAGCGGGAAAGAGGCCTTGGGGATTTTTCCATTCATTGATTTCTCTTCCTCTCAGACTTCATTATACAGTAAAGCAATATAGTGCTGAAACAAGGTATGGTACATTGGTGATAAATACAATGATCTCATAATTGTACTAGGCAAATTACTGTACATCTTCAACAATTCCCTGGTAAATGATGAGTATGCAAATATTTAAAGCAGGAATGTTGTAGTTCTAGAGCATGATTAGATTGTGAGCCCCATTGGGGACAGGGACTGATTTGTCAAGCTTTGTGCAGTGCTGCTCAATCTGTGTGTGTGCATCTACCAAATACCAGACAAAACATAAGTAAGTGTACAGTTCAATGACTTACACGAGGTGTCTTCTCTGACTCTAATTGTCCACATTATCTATTCTTCTACAATTGTCCCAGTGCTTCATTGGAACTTCTTCCAGCTTGTTTTTGCAACTTTTTCACAACAACAACAAATACTAAACCTATGTTATTATGTTGTGAAACAGGTTCCTCTTCCTACCTATAATATTAGTCATTCTTTATATAATAACTTTGCAATGGACCAATAAATACATCTAGAATTCTCTGCACTCTTCCGATCATGCTACTGTCAATATTACCGCACAATATTCACTCAGTTAATACTCCAAAACATATAAATAGTATATTTATATAGATTGCTCTGTGTACTATATTAACAGGGCCGCATCTGCCATGAGGCAAGATGAAAATCTTGCGTCAGGCGGCAGATGGCAGCTTCCTGTAGGGGGCGGCATTGCAGAGCCCAGTAACCTCAGGGACCCACAGCCTGCACTTCTGGAGCCAGTGCTGCCGCCTCACAAGAAGAAGAGTCCTTGCTGGAGAGTAGGGGAGCGTCACCACAGAGGTGACAATGCTAAGAAGATCAATCTCCTCCCTGCCAAACCCAGAGCAGTAGAAGGCGATACAGTATGTGGGAGTGTGAGTTCCGTGCAGGACAGTGAGAGATCATCCGTTCCTGCCTCACTACATTGTTTGCCTCCTCCCCCGAAGTCCTTACCCTCTTGCTGAACAAGCTGATGACTGGCCCTGGAGACATTATACTAGGTGCTGGAAGGTATGTGAGGACTAGAGGATTAAACTGTCCATAACATGCAGGTCCCCAGCATACATATATATCTCCCCCTCCCTGGTCTACTGGCAGACATGTTTTTTCACGGTTTTAAACAGACTGTCTGCCCTAATTCCATATGCACTACACACATGTACATGCTGAGATGTAGCAGTGCTGAAATTGTTATGTAGCTGCATTAATTCCATATGCACTATACACATGCTGAGATGTAGCAGTGCTGAAATTGTTATGTAGCTGCATTAATTCCATATGCACTATACACATGCTGAGATGTAGCAGTGCTGAAATTGTTGTTATTAAAAGAAATAAATAAAACCCTGCGGCACATTTACTAAGGGCTTTGCGCCAGTTTCCTGTCAGACTTTGAGCTTTCTTTTAGGTGGAAACTTCCTGCACAGGTGCTTAAGAAGTGTCTGCGCCACATTTCTGTTGCACGCAACTCTTTTGTGTCGCGGCTGCACTATTCTTCATGCAAAAAACACTTCGTCATTGAAAGGGGCGTTCCAGTGCTCATTCAGACCGTCACATTTATCATGCAAAGTCAGACAGAATTGTGTCGCACGCCTCATATTATAGGTGCACCAAAAAAAGTGGTGTCCTCTGTCAGAGCTGTGCAGGGAGCACCAGATTCATGAAGAACGTGCACCAGAAATCTTGCACTATAGACAGGTAACTGCACATAGTACACCCTGCACTGTTCTAAGTAAATGTACCGCAGTGTATCAGTGGTCAATATAAGCTTCTACACTATGGGACATAAATTATTGACCGTTTATATATACGGAGGAGCAGTGGTGTTTCTTTGAGCCAGAGATGCAGATATTCAGGGTTATAGTTTCATATGCAGTTCTCATTAACAACTATCACTTAAACAGTTAAAAATGTTGCTTCTATAGCACACGTCTCCATAACCTTTTCATGGGTTCATACACAGCTCTGGTTTTCATAGGCAGATTATGAGCAGACTGCCCGGGCCGTCTATTGTATTGTCATCTGCACTCATCACTTTTATGTGCCCCAAGTCCTGCGCACGTTCATGTGAAGGTCCCCGAAAGGTGTAAAAGGATGATCTTTGCCTTATTTTATCACATATTCACACCTGCCATCCAGAACTTGTCCAAACAGTTGCAAAGAACATGTAACATTCACATTAATGAGTAATTTCTTTTATTTTACCCCGTCCCTCCCCTATTTCTACCTATGTTATGGTGTTCTAACTCAAGTTCCTATGAACTATAGGAGGTTCAGTAATCATACTGCTAATATAAAGCACACATATTACACCCATCTAAACGTTACATTAGTTGTCTCATTAGTTATTCTTAGGGATATAAAGTTATTTATTTTGGTTAGGATTTCTTATGATTGTTGTAGGTGTTAGCGAGGGGGGGGGGGCAGCATTTTAATTCTCGCCTCAGGCAGCACAATTGCTAGAATCGGCCCTGTATATTAATATATACATTCTCTCTTTATCAGGTTCCCTAGGACCACATATAGGCAAATGTTAACATGTCTTAAGGTAAATAGTTTGCCCATTTATAATGTCTTCCCTGAGGACAGCAAAACCTAGTGAAAGACACTATGGGGGATTTATCACCAGGGGATTGTACAGCTTTTTGAGACTTTTTTTGTTGCAGTTAAACAGTGGTATAAAAAACAGACAACATGGTAATAAATCTACCTTCTGATTTCAGCATGTAACTTAAGTATTTTTAAGGTTTCGAGTGCTTTTAGTAATAAGAAATTCATTAGATGCAGAATCCATTTTCCCTCCAGCTGTTGTTTGACAGCCTTCTCTCTATTACTGTGCATAAGAAGAATACTGTATCAGAATCAGAAGCAGAAACCTAACAATGTGCAAAGGGAACTTGCATCTCATGGATAATTCAGACCTATGTCTTTACAACATTGTTCAATTAATATACTGTCTATTCTACAAAACTAAAACATCTTCTAACATTTGTGACGCAAAAATGAAATATGTGGGTCTGTCAGTACTTTATGCGACCCAATGAGAAGGCAGTATGAGCAGGCTAAAAATAATTCTGTATCCCGTTTTGAGATACATAGAACAGGAGGTTCTGACAAGTGTACAGCATATTGGGACAAGTAATAATAAACTAATATGAAAACAGTATCAACGTTGCTCAGAAACTGAACCTAGACTTTTAACAGTATCAGACCCCAGGCTTCTGCGTCTAATAAGCAGTTCATGAATTTCCCAATAATGTTACAGGATCACAGCTCATGAGATGCGTACTGAAACATTAGCCTGAGGGTTTACATTGGTGTTTATGGGTGAGGGAGGAAGAGATTACATAATTACGTAATTCTTGAAATAATGGTGCTACCCTAGCCCTTGAGGGAACTTTGATTCACTGCACAATCCATCATCAGGCCATTTCTATGAAACTTAAGTTATAGCTGTAAGGACTCTGATGAAGTGTTTGGCACAAGCGCGAAACGCGTTATTATGTTTTAAAACTTTTTATATGGAACTCGATTGTTTTATGGAAAAATAAAAATACGCTTTTTATCACGCCAACATGAGGAATCCAGCGCCATTTTTAGCTTTCTGAACCAGGGGAGAAAAACCGCACCCATTTATCGGATGCAAAAAAACGCAAAAACGACTTCTCCAACAAGAAAGGGGATACCAGTGGAACGCGGCAGCGGCACCGAGTTTACAGATAAGTTCTACAAGGAGTTGTGCCCTTCTTGTACAACTCCATCAGGTGAGTTGAATACTACACCATTCAAAATTAATATTTCTACTCAGGGTATTACACCATAGGAGCGCTTTTTTTCTTTTGTCTCCCCATCTATTCTCCATCTCCGGAATCTGACCTGACACACCAAAGAATGGAGAATGTGCACCTGTGGTTTAGTGTCCCAAATCAACCTGTCTTAGATCTCTACTTGGCCACAATGTAATTTATACTTGCCTAGATGCTAGTCCTATGAGGCACATTGGACTCACATCTTGTCAGGTTTGCGGGTAGTGGATCCTCCAGGAGAGAAGATGGGAGGAGATCTGCGTCTTTTATCTGCCTGAGTCTTAGTGCGGGCAGACGCCTGAAGCAAAGACCGTCGAGTCTGTTTCCAGATGGATTTAAGGTCCACTACCAACTCTTCTACAGCAGGAACATCAGCAGACACGGAGAGAGGTAGGGGTGGACGTGGAAGTCTCCCATACACAATAAAAAATGGGGCGGAGCCGGCAGACTCCGAATCCAGGGAATTATAGGAAAATTCTGCACATGGGAGCAGAGCGGACCAGTCGTCCTGTCGGGCGGAAACAAAATGGCGAAGATAGCAGCCCAGGGTTTGATTAACCCTCTCAACTTGTCCGTTGGACTGAGGATGGTAAGCAGACGAGAAGTCCAGTTTCACTTGTAGTTGATGGCACAGGGACCGCCAGAAACGGGAAACAAACTGGACCCCTCGGTCCGAGACTATGTGCAGAGGTAGTCCATGTAGACGGAAGATGTGCTGAAAGAACAGGCTGGCAAGACGTGGGGCTGACGGCAGGCCTGGCAGGGGAACAAAATGGGCCATCTTGGAGAAGCGGTCGGTCACCACCCAGATAACGGTATTACCCACAGAGCATGGAAGATCGGTAATAAAGTCCATTGCCACGTGAGTCCACGGGCAGCTGGGTATCGGCAACGGCAAGAGAAGACCAGCTGGTTTAAGACGAGATGGCTTGTTTCGAGCACAGGAGGTGCAGGCGCCCACAAAGTCTCGTACATCCTTGACCATATCTGGCCACCAGTAGTGTCGGGTAATGAAGGCGAGAGAGCGCTGCACCCCAGGATGCCCAGCCACACGGGAGCAATGTCCCCAAGTCAGTATCCTCCTCCGAAGGGCAGGTCGGACATATATCTTGCCTGGAGGAAGTTGCCGAAGATCCACAGGAGCAGCAAGAACCAAGCGTTCAGGAGGAACAATATGTCTCGGAGCAGGATCCTCCCCAATCACATCCGAGGCACGGGAGAGAGCATCGACCCTCACATTCTTCTCTGCAGGACGAAAATGTATGAGAAAATTGAAACGGGAGAAGAAGAGAGACCAACGAGCCTGTCTTGGATTGAGACGCTGGGCAGTCTGGAGGTACAGAAGGTTTTTATGATCGGTGTAGATATTAACTGGAAAACGAGCACCCTCCAGAAGATAACGCCATTCGTCCAAGGCCAGTTTTATTGCCAGAAGCTCACGATCACTAATAGAGTAATTCCGTTCTGCAGCTGAAAAGGTCTTGGAGAAGAACCCACAAGTGAGAGTTCTGCCCTTGGGGCCCTTCTGTGTGAGTACGGCTCCAGCACCAACAGATGAGGCGTCAACCTCAAGCAGGAACGGCTTCTCAGAGTGAAAAAGCAGATTTTAACTTAGAGAAGGCGCCTTCTGCTGCCGAAGACCAGTGTATAGGGTTGGCGTTCTTCTTCGTCAGGGCCACAATGGGAGACACCACGGAGGAAAAATGTGGGATGAACTGCCGGTAATAATTGGCAAATCCCAGGAATCTCTGGATAGCTCACAGCCCCACTGGACGTGGCCAGTGAAGTACTGCAGACACTTTAGCAGGGTCCATCTGAAGTCCCTTGTCCGAAACAATATATCCAAGGAACGGAAGACTCTTCTGATTAAATAGACACTTCTCCAGCTTAGCGTAGAGGCGATTGGTCCTTAGGCGCCTGAGAACCTGCCGTACGTGGGTCTGATGGGATGCAATGTCCGCAGAGAACACCAGAATGTCGTCCAAGTATACCATGACACAGGTATAGAGCAAGTCTCTGGAAATGTCATTGACAAAGTCCTGAAATACCGCTGGAGCATTACAGAAACCGAAAGGCATAACAAGGTACTCGAAGTGCCCATCTCGAGTATTGAAGGCGGTCTTCCACTCATCACCTTCACGTATGCGTATGAGATTATATGCCCCTCGCAGATCTAACTTGGTGAAGATCTTGGCACCCCGTAGACGGTCAAAAAGTTCGGTGATGAGAGGCAAAGGGTAACGGTTTTTCACCGTGACTTTGTTGAGTCCGCGGTAATCTATGCACGGACGAAGGGAACCATCCTTCTTGGCCACAAAGAAGAAGCCAGCACCGGCAGGTGAAGAAGACTTCCGGATGAATCCCTTCTGCAAATTTTCCTTAATATAGGCCAACATGGCCGCAGTTTCAGGCACGGACAGCGGGTAAACTCGACCTCGTGGCGGGGATGTTCCTGGCAGCAGTTCAATAGGACAATCGTACGGACGATGCGGTGGCAAGGTCTCCGCTTGCTTTTCAGAGAAGACATCAGCAAAGTCCAGGTAAGCAGCGGGAAGACCCTTCAAAGACTTGGGAGACAAGGTGGAAGGTATAGTAGAGGCTGGACGAAGAGCCCTGAGACAGCGGGACTGGCATCCAGGACCCCAGCGAAGAACCTCCCCAGTCTGCCAGTCAAGAACAGGTGCATGTCTCTGCAGCCACGGAAGTCCCAACAGAATGGAGGAAGTGGAACGGGGAAGTACGTAGAAAGACAGTCTCTCCATATGCAGGGCACCAACTTGCAGAAACAGAGGTTCAGTGCGATACTGGACTGGATCAGAGAGGATCTGACCACTGACCGAAGATATGACCAGGGGCTTGTCGAGGCGGCTCACTGGAATGTGATGCTGCGAGACCAGTGCAGCATTCACCAAATTCCCCGCGGATCTGGAGTCCAAGAAGGCACACACTTGGAACTGGCTGCTCGTACCAACGCTGAGGAGCACAGGAATGGTCAAACGTGGAGAAGCTTCGCACACACCTAGGGACGCTTCTCCCAAGAACCCTAGGTGGTGGCATTTCCCGAACGTTGAGGACGGACAGGACACTTCCTGATGAAATGTTCAGGACTCGCACAATAGAGGCAGAGGTCTCCCTGTCGTCTTCTGTTGCGTTCCTGGGAAGAGAGTCTGGCTCTGTCCACCTCCATAGGCTCTTCGGCAGGCGGTGACTGGAGCGGCCTCTGGAAGACAGGAGCCAGGCGAGAGAGACGTCTTGGACGAGCTTGCGGCTGCTCGAGAAGAGACTCTTCGGCACGCTCTCTAAATCGCACGTCTATCCGGGTGGCCAGAGAGATTAGACCACTCAGAGTGGACGGCAGATCACGAGCGTCCAGAGCGTCTTTAACATGGGAGGAGAGTCCTTTTTTGAAGGCTGCGGACAGGGCTGCGTCGTTCCAAGTGAGCTCCGAGGCCAGGGTACAAAACTGCACGGCGTACTCTCCAATTGATGAAACTCCCTGACACAGATTCAACAATGCAGTCTCAGCAGAGGAGGCCCGTGCTGTTTCTTCGAAAACAGACCGGAATTCTGCCAGAAATGCCGAAAGTGTAGCAGTGACCGGGTCGTCTCTGTCCCAAAGCGGAGTAGCCCAGGCCAGAGCTTTCCCGGAGAGGAGGCTGAGGATAAATGCCACCTTAGAACGCTCCGTGACGAACTGGGACGGCATGAGCTCTATGTGTAGAGAACACTGGGTGATGAAGCCCCTGCATAACTTGGGATCCCCGTCATACTTGCCGGGCATAGAAAGACGTAGCCTGGGTTCGGTAGCAGGAAGTACAGCCGGAGTTGCAGGAGTTGCAGGAACAGCTTCAGGGACCTGTTGCTGATGCTGGGTAGATAGCAACTGTTGCAGCATGGCGGTGACTTGCTCCAACTGCTCGCGCTGTGCAGCAATCTGCCGAGATTGATGCATCACAATCGTAGCAAGATCGGGCCGACTGGGAGACGGAACCTCAGCGGGATCCATGGCCGGATCTTACTGTCAGGTTTGCGGGTAGTGGATCCACTGGACCACTGCAGACGATGACTCAAGTCACTACCTGGGACCGGAGTCTAAGTGGTACCCGGTTTTCACCAGAGCCCGCCGCAAAGCGGGTTAGACAAGCTGCGGCGTGGTACCACCAGGTCGTTCCTCAGGCGTGACTTGTCTGCAGTGGCGGCTAAGGTTGAGGTACAAGAACGGCAGTCAATCTCGTGGTCAAAGTCCAGGCACAGAGTCAGGGCAGGCGGCAGAGATGCAACGTCAGGGTTCAATCCGGGGTCAGCAACAGGAGGTCCAAGCAGAGGGGTACGGGAACACAGAACAGCAGCACGGAGGAACACAGGAACACGGAAACACAGAGGAGCTCAGGTAACACAGGAACACGGAGGGACACAGGAGACGCAGGAACGCAGGATACACAGGAACGCAGGCAAATCGCAGTAAAGCTTTCTCTCAGGCTGTGAGGCACAAAGATCCGGTAAGAGATACAGGAAGAGGCAGGCTTAAGTAGATTTGGTGAAAATGGCCAGCGCCAATTAGTGGCGCACTGGCCCTTTAAATTTGCTAAAGGTGGCGCGCGCGCGTCCCCGCCTCCTAGGGCGCGCGCGCGCCACCTTTAGCAAATTTAAAGGGCCAGTGCGCCACTAATTGGCGCTGTGCTGCCGGAGTCGGCGTGGGAACGGGACGGGGTAAGTAAGATGCCGGGGGACTGGGGCAGCCACGGACCGCGGCACGGGTGCCCCTGCGACCCGGGAGGGGGGTCACAGAGGCACCCGTGACAAATCTGCAGCTGTGTTGCTCTGTGAAGCCAGGATTAGTCCCAGGCTTTATTGTGAAAGCTCTGTACCACATAGGAGGGCGATTTGGGGCACTAAACTATTGGTCCATAAGGACCTGTAGGTTGTTTAGTGTCCCAAATCAACCTGACAGGTTCTCTTCAATGTGGCCAAGTGAGGTTTCATTTTTTTGGGGATAAGATGCATTTTTCATTGATACTCTTTTAGTGTGGTGATGCATTAATGATAAAAATGTATTAACTTTTTGGTAGGGGAGCAAAAACACCAGTTCTGTAATAGTTTTTTCATGTTTTCTATTTTAGTGTTCGCTGTATAGCCTAAGTTACATGTTGGGGCACATTTACTTACCCGGTCCCTGCGAGATTCCCGAGGTGCGTTTTCCGACAAGAATGAAGTCTGCCACGATTCAACAAGATCGTGCTCCCGAGATCCTGCATGTGACGCTTCACAGCTCAGGTCCACCGGAGTTCACCTTCTTGTTCCAGATGTGCATGTCTTGCGACACAATTTGAATTTTAAATCCCGCACTTAGTCCGAATCAGTCAAGTTGTCCAATGGCCACACCCAGTGTCGCATGAAAGTCGGCGCCAAAATTCGATCGCGTGCGCCAAAAACCCCTGTTAAATGCAGAGCAAAATGGAAATAGTTGAAAACCCGATGGAAATACGGTCCGCGGACCCTTAGTAACTGTGCCCTGTTATTTTTAGTATAATAAAACCTAATGTGCGCGGCACATCCACTTACTTGTCCTTGCTCCTGCTTCCAGGTCTTTCAGAGTGTGCACACGTCCCCACGTCCTATGCCATATATACAGTATGTGTGTGTATATATGATGTATCTCTGTATATGGCACGGTATGTATGTGTGTATATGGTGTAAGGTGTGTATATACTATATGCGTGTATATGCTTGTATTTTAATACTGTATACATGTGTATGTATGGTGGTTATATACTGTATGTGTAATATGATGAACAGTATATATACTATATGTGTGTGCTGGGGCGTAACTTGAGGGGGTGCAGAGGTTGCGGTCGCACCCGGGCCCAAGAGGTTTAGGGGGGCCTTATTATGTCACTTTCCCATATGAGAAGACTATTACTATAAATCATACATTATAGTCGGGGGCCTGGCACAGACTTTGCACTGGGGCCCATCAGCTTCTAGTTACGCCATTGTGTGTGTGTATTTGATGCGTATATGTGATGTGTTTTCACTCTCATTCAGTATGATACATTTTTGCTAAAAGCAGATGTGAAAAGAATTCTGCACTGCTAAATGTGTAGAGGAAAGTTTGACATGTGATATGTTGAAAGCACAGATATATTATATAATTGTAAAACAATAAATCACAACATGTGGATATTGTGAATGCATTGAGTAGTCAGGTTTACAGTTTGAAAGCTCTAAATTGTGATACTAGATTCCAATCTTACAATGAAATCTGTTCTTGAGTACATTGCCCATTTTAGAATCCATTTGTACTGAAACAGATAAACGGATATTATAGTAATGGTGGAAAGTACTATAACAGTACTGGAGATTTGGGCATCTCAGATAGAAAGTGAATGTAGATCTATTTGAGGAAACAAAAATAGTAGTTATATTTGAAAATACTTAAAGGCAACCTGTAATCAGAAATAATACCTGTTTGTTGTAAAGCAGATTAACACAGTCCAGCTCATATTTCTTTCATGGCACAGAATGGTAGCATACCAGGTCCAATCTAGATTTTAGTAAATTTAGTGGAAAAGGACAAAAAGTTGTACATACATTTTTTTTAAAGTTTTTTTTTTATTTTACAATTTACATTTCCAAAAATCAAATTACTTAATCTTTTACTATTTTATATTAATTTGAGCTATTTTATACAGTCTTAATTAGTCCCACAGTAGTGTGGCGTACATTGTGAGTATTACTGCCAGGGCAAATGTTCAGCACGGACCCTATAGATAAATGGAGTGGCAGATTGCATATATGACCTACCATACTGAGATCACAGGGCTCCTAATGATTAGAGACACCTGTTCATATAAGGTCAAGACTTGTTGCAAGCCCTTTTAGTTATTATAGTCAAAACCAGACTAGAAGAGGAAGCAGTCTGTTGGTAGTAGGCTGTACAGGTGCATTTAAGTTAGGTGTGGAGAGTAAGGCCCCTTCCACACTAGCGTTTTTCAGCGCGAGTTCTGCGCATGCTTTTGACGCGCAGAACTTGCATTGCACTCTGTCCCATTGTTTCCAATGGGCCTTTCCTCATTTGCGTTGTTTTTCACGAGCGTGCTCTACTTTTGCGTTTCACGCACGTTTTTCCCGCCCCATTCAAGTCTATGGAGACGCATCAAAAATGCATTGCATTTGCAAGCATTGCAAGTGCAATGCGAGTGCAATCCGTTTTAATTGGATGGGTTGCTAGGTGACATGAATAATTCCCCTGCTCGAGATCGAGCATTTAATTAAAAAAACACAGTGAAGAACAGTGAATAATAGAATAAAAACAGTGAACACAGTGAACACAGGATCATTTAAGTGAAAAACACAGTAAAGAACACAGTGCAGAATAGATTACAGACGTTCGGCACATCTGCTTACTTGTCGGGAGATACGCGCGGAATGGTGCTAACAAAATAGCATGTGAAGAACAATATATATGTGTGAAGAAGACATTGCAGATGTATAGAAACATTTGCAATGTCTTCTTTACACACATATTTATATATATTGTTCTTCACATGCTATTTTGTTCGCACCGTTCCGCGCGTATCTCCCGACAAGTAAGCAGATGTGCCGAACATCTGTAATCTATTCTTCACTGTGTTCTGCACTGTGTTTTTCTCTTAAATGATCCTGTGTTCACTGTGTTCACTGTTTTTATTCTATTCTTCACTGTTCTTCACATCTGCTAACTTGTCGGGAGATAATATACGCACGGAACAGTTAAGAATAGATTGCAGATGTTTGCATACATCCGCTAACTTATCAGAAGACATTCTTTTTCAATTAAATAAAACATTTGAAAAATTCTCGAGTCTCCCATTGACTTAAAAAAAGGCGAGTGAAAAACGCACCGAAAACCCCAAAAAAACGCGAACAACACGCGCGTGAAAAACGCAAAAACGCTGATGACTCCAAGGAAAAATGGAACAAAAACACAGCCAAAAACGTCAGTTTTTCACACATTGCACCCTGACGTGAAATGCAACGCTAGTGTGGAAGGGGCCTAACTTATATATTCCCTCAATCTTTGAAATGGTAAAACAAAGAAAAAAATCCATTACAGAAGCAGAAACATGGAACAGTAATATTCAGTTGTGAACATTCGCTTCATAAAAGTCATTTTTTCCATGTTTACTACTATTTAATAATAAAATCTGTATTTGATACTGACTGCTTATTTCTAACATAAATAAAATTGAAGTTTTACATCGTGGACACGCTGTGCTGGAGGATCTTTTCCTTTCTTCATTACTACTATTTAATATATCCATTAGATAAGGGTTAAAAAGGAAGGATGGTCTTTAGTGTGCCTGTGCTAGCTGTTCAGATCAATATGCACATTGACCTTTCTGTTGAATAAAACAAGCTTTAGTCCATGCACCAACAAATTCATTAATGAGCCTTCAGTAATGCAAGCTAATGTCCGTCACCATTATTCAGACTAGTTCCTACATTGTTCAGTATTTATTTCAAATAGATGAGGACGACTGCAGCCCTGCACTTCAAGTTAGCCTATTAGTAGACAGTGGGAAGGACCTCCAGTCACTTCCAAGCCTGCTTAAGAAAGGCTGATCCTCATAGGGGACAGAGTTGGAAAGGTGATTGGCTGCAGGCCTAGGGCAGTGCACTGATTGGATCAAAGGATTGAGTCACCTCAGTGGTGATTTAATTTTATTCTCTGAAATTCCCACATGTGAAGCTGGAGAAGTGAAGCAAAGAGACTGACAGTCATCCAACTGCAGCCTGACAAGACAAGAACTACTTATAAAAAACAAGGGTGCTGTTTTTTTACATCCAATGTGGCCAAACAAGTGAGGAACTTTCCTAAGAATTTATCAAGCTGTGCATCAACATAGAACTAAAGAAATCATCTCAGTTCTCAAGTAAGACATTCTATCAGAAAGAAGTCAAAAATGTTAAGGTCCCCAGTAACCCCAGGTAAGCTCTGCTGTTTATCTAACACCAAGATTTTTTAAAATGCTGAATATTTATGGCTGGTGATAGTGATGATGATGATTTCACTGGGCTCAAACACTCACACAGAGGCAAGGTAAGGAGAACCCAGGACACAGGGATTAGAAGAATGAGAGACAGGCTTAAGAGAAACAGACAAAATCACTTGATCCTTATTGAAGAGGTGAGAATAAAAACACAACAGAGACAGGATGTGAAGTTAGAAATGGAATAACCTTTGGTAGACAGTGTGATCCCTTTAATAAACACCTCTGTGCTGTATGCTGTATTGGCTCAGTAGAATTCAGGGAGTGCACATGTACATTGTAAAAAGCTTCTTAGCTTATGCAAACTTGTTACCATCAGTCAATCCTTTATACTACTGCAGTTATACCACCTGCAAGCTATATTGTTATGCATGCTGTCCTGTTTTACAAAGGACTAATAATATTAACCTTAAATGTGCCAGGGTCTTGCTTACTGCCTAGAATTAGCAACCATATCTAATATGACTTAGTACTTACTTTAATTACTTTGCATAATCGGGCATCCACTAAATTAATATATATTGGGGCATTCACTAAATGAATATATATATATATATATATATATATATATATATATATATATATATATATATATATATATAACAGTATATATAACCACTGTGCAGACATATATAAGCATATAGAAGTTGACTACATCAATTTTTACTGCATAGTACTTTGCAAAAGAATAAAAAGATTAGGCTGTCACCTGAAGGTTGCAATGGTCATCCCTGACTGAAAAAGTGGTGAATATAGCTGTGGAAGCGAGACCATACTTCAGCTAATGACAGGAGACACACAATGAATAAATACGGTGACCTTTTTTCTTCTTCACTGCAGTGATGATGGGGTTATATATAATTTTTGGTATTAAATTATTTGGTAAAAAATGTTTTTTTCTGTGCACTTTGAAAGCCCAACATATGGTGCTTACATTGGAATCAAGAAATTTTGATGTGGACATTTAGGCATCAAAGTATCTTGGTCACAAAAGGTCAACCAGTATTTCACATAAATTCCCTTAAGGTTAGGTTTTATAATCCATTCCCCATTTAAAATATCTTCATAACACATTAACAGTTTCTATTAAGAAGCTTGCAATATGTGTATATCATGTTTGTGTGTCACAGTGAAAATAAAATAGAGAAAACTATGCAATGTATCAGATTTTACAGTAAATGGTTAACAAGCATGAAAATAATACTAAATTCTCTCAATGAATTCCTACAATGTTCCAGTTAATCTGTAATTCTCCCTTTGTAGCCAAAATGAAAACATATCAATGAATTAATATCAGTATTTGGGAACATCTAATTTGTAATTAGCATCAAATCCAGAAGCTAGACAGTCCAGATAAATCATTATTATGAAAATCAAAATAAGCAAATGTATAATATTAGTAATAAGATAACACCAACATATTTTGCTGTATGGTACAAAAACAATCATTTTTTTCACTCCATTTTGCACAGCCCATGATGTTGCATTCAACTTTGTAGTGTGTATTGTTGGTGTGTTATGATAAAATAATATAGCAATATAATAAAAGCAAAATAGAGAAACTTTGGAGTCAAATAAAAAATAGCAAATCAATTTTAGTTGATATACATAGAAATCACATTATAACACATTTTTTCTAAAATGTATGCAATAACTACACATTGGCACATTATTTTGGACTTGAGTGAGTTTTAATGGGATGGCAGATAAACCTACTACATTTTCTTAACATCTATATTTTGCCCAAAGGACCTATCTTAAGTTGTAATAATGAGCTTAGATAACTATGGAACATGGTTAAAAGTGCTCAAGGTCCTGTGACTGTATTATGGCCGTCAGGATAATGGCCCTATTCAGAAAATTACTATTATAGAGTCTAAAGAAGGTGAATGACAAACATAACGGCTACATATGTATTAACTCATTTTTAGCACTTTCCCTAAACTGTTCCCATACAGGGTAATGGAAGTACACAGATGGCATTTCTATAGACAGAGGGCCATCACGTCCAAAGTAAAATTCTACAGTGTTGATCTAGAAGAAGGCAAACCAAACACTCCAGTCAAAGATGATTCATTGCATTGTATCTTTTGCGGGGCAAAGGGAAGAACATGACTCTAAGTTCTAGCAAGGTTCTATGAATACAATGAAAATGAGTCCGGCTCCTCCCTTTGGGCCCTGCACCATGCATTAAAGGAAATCAACCAGTTAAAAAAAAAAAAAACTTACATATACTCACCTCCGCTCCTCTTCATCTTGATCCCGGAGCTGTTCTTTACTAATCTTGACATGCATCACCTAGAAAAGAAAGTTATAATTAGCAGCACAGAGAGCTGGGACAAGATGTCCGTCACTTCAGGATGCTCATTATGCACATTCTTGCCACCACCTCTCCCATGCTAGGAGCATGGTAAAGCGAGGTGATGTCATGCAAAAGCCGTGCATAATTAGCAGCCCGGAGCTGCTAATTATAACTTTCTTTTCCAAGTGATTCCGATGTGTCAAGACTAGCGACAGACAGCTCCAGGATTAAGATGAAGAGGAGCGGGGGCGATTATTTTGTTTATGTTATGTTTTTTTTTTAACTGGTTTTTAACTTTACATTTCCTTTAATGAATTAGCTTTGACTGGAGTGTTCCTTTAATAAACATCCCATTCCAAGTACTTACTCATTTAGCCCTAAGCACTGAGTCTGGACATGCCTCCATTAAGAGCTCATATATACTTGATAAGGCCTATAGACAATTTTTGTCTCTAGTTTTAGTGCATGCGCAGGCATGGGGCAAAAATGCCCTGCAAAGGTCCAATCTGCTGCCAGCCGTGTCCCCCCTTTACAACCATCCACACCTACCTGGTATAGAGATGGCTTGAAGTGGGAAATTGTTTTTATCAGGACTTCACCAAAAAAGTGGCCTGATAAATGTCTCGCAAAGTCTGTATGATCATATGAATGCTATAAATGATGTATACAGGAAATATAATAGGTATGTTATACTGACTTACAACACTATAGGATACACAACTAGAAACTTTTGAGAAATTATATTTTAATAAAGACAATAGCTGATCAATCTGCCATAAACTCTCTATGTACATTAATAAATTATTAGCTTTGTCTGAAGAGAAAACAAAAATGTAAAAGTGGAGGGTCAGATATGCAGTAAGGATAAATAATATGAATAATTGATAAGTAAGTTCCATGTATATGTCCCCCCTGTGTCACTATGGTATGGGTCTATACTCTTTAATGGATGTTAGGGAAATACAGGAAAGATCCTCCTAAGGGATATGGAAAATGTATACGTTGAAACAAAGCATCAATAATGTAGCTGTATCGGGAAATGCAGTGTGACCTTTTTCACTTAGTCCTATCAGGATGAATATATTCCTTGTTACAAAGAGTACTTCATCATCACTTTCTGGTGTGGCAATGTTAAGGCATCAGGTATCCACTGTGCACATATGCAATGGAAAAAATGTTCCAATAATAAACTTAGGTCATACTGATTAGAATTACACAGTCAATAGGAAAGATAGAATGTGTCAAATCCATACATATAAACTAAATATCATTAATTCCACTTTAATTGTGAAAGATCTAAAATAATTGCTCCATAAAAAGTCCTTGGGTGGTTTAATAAAATACATTGCAGGGGATTTATTACCTGTGTTGTAGGATATGAATATGGTGTTCCAGACTAGCTGCTTCTACACTTTAATAGAGTTCACAGAAAGTGCATTGTCCGTCGATAATGCACTGTGCCGCGATTCACTAAGATCATGCGCCCGTTATCCTGCATGAGTCCCTTCCCCGCTCTGGTCTGCCGGAGTTCACCATCTCCTTCCTGATGCATGTAAGTGCTTGATCTTACGACACAATTTGAAAGTTTGAAAGTTAAATCCCACTCTCAGTCTGAATCCGTCAGATTGCTGACGGATCCCCCCCCGTAATTCCTGTTGCATGAAAGCTGTAATAAAAATCGGATGGCATGCAACACAATCCACTGTTAAATATCTGTCACAGCCGCACAAAACCTAAAAATGTCATGAAGTCCGACGAAAGTGCGTCCGCGGACCCTTAGTAAATAAGCCAGAATATATTTGGCGCACAGCTGTATTAGAAATATAGGCAGACATTTATCAGGACTTGTAAGTCAGTTTTCTGGCCCTGAAATACTGACACACTACTCATAATTGTGATTATTTCCCTCTTTACGATACCCTTACTCCGAGGGGGCATGAAGATGGGCGCGGCCGGGAGTGGGGAGGGCCAGTGTAGGGTGTTCCTTGCTCACACCTGCACACTTGCTACATTTAACAAATTTTCATAAGGGAAATTTTGCTGGTTGCAGTGTAATTCTACCCTTCCTGGTGTAGAATGGTACACCGGCAGTGCCACTTTGCCAAATTCATCAAGAGGTCGGAGACTGATGATGTATCCATCAGAACCTGATGAATGGGGCATTCATGAAAAGATTTTAGTGGTGGGCCCACATATTCCATGTTTCTGAGGATAGTAGATCATTTTTAATTAATAGAAAATCCCTTAGTGGTGGGCTCTAGGCATTCTTATCCAACATTGTATATTTATGGTCTATCCTTAAAGGAAACCTACCACTTGTAGTGGCAGGTTTCCGATAGCAATACCGGGCACCAGCTCAGGGTGAGCGGTTTAAAACACTTCTTAAACGTTATAGCCGGCGCAGGCAGGTACGCGCTCGGCGCTTACCGTGCACGCGGCTCTCATTCACTTCCTATGTAGCCGCGTGCACGGTAAGCGCCGAGCGCGTACCTCCCTGCGCCGGCTATAACGTTTAAAAAGTGTTTTAAACCGCGATACCGCGGTTTAAAACACTAACTAAAATAAGCTCCGGCACCAGCTCACCCTGAGCTGGTGCCCGGTATTGCTATTGGAAACCTGCCACTACAAGTGGTAGGTTTCCTTTAAAGGAGGCCCACAATGTTTTCTTCTGGGAAATCGTGTAGAACTCATAATTCTACTAATAAGTATTAAACATATTTTAAAATTAAACACAAAACAAATAAAGATTATGCTAAGGGGTTTTCTAATAATTAAAAATTATCTACTATCCTTAGAAACATGGAATATGTGTCTTATCAGTGTGGTCTGACTGCTTTGACACTACAATTGGAGTAACTGTAAACAGAAGGTTATACAGTACAATACAACCAAAAACGGTAATAATACAATTTTCATTGCTATCTGCAGCGTCTTCTTGTGTCCAAAGGTACACAGTTGGTAAACTAAAAAATACCATGTAGGCAGATATGCTGTTCAGTTGTCAGTAAGAATAACATGTTTATTGGGCATGTATAACTGACTATGCGTTTCGGGAACACACCGCTCCCTTCATCATGTCCAAATAGCTGCACAGGAATGAACAGCTCTCCTAAATCCGGAGTTATGTAGGGTAGAAATTTATTGATAATGTGGGCCAGTTTAAAATGCTGCCAGCGGTCCGGTGAGAGGAGTTCACAGTGCTCATAAGGGGAGCTCCAGCAGCATTATCGATCAATCTCTACCCTGCATAACACCGGAGTGCTGTTCATTCCTGTGGAGCTATTTGAACTTGATGAATGAGTAGTCCGTTGTATGTACCCAATAAACATGTTATTCTGACTCAGAACTGAACACTGCACCTGACCTACCAGTTTTTTTTTATCTTTTATCCTACTATTGGACTGTTGGGTCTCACTTTCCCATTGCAACTTCTGTAAGTCCTATGTGATGGCCAGAGATAGCGCTTGGCTTCCTTTAGTAGTCTAATAGAGATAAACTGAGTGAAAACATGAATATTTGACCTGCTGCTCACGATTTTGATTGTTGGGGCCTATCATTCATAAAAATGGAAGAATATCCTAATGAATGTATGTCCACACAAATTCACTAAATTTTAACCTGTATCTATTGTTTCAGATTTCTTTTCAGGATTAGCTATACCATAGAGAAAGGTAGAGTCAGCTCACCTGAGGATCATTTAACAGTGTCTGGCATGGTTGGAGCACGGACAACCCAGTTCCACGACCACAATAGAAGAAAGTACGTTTAGTCCAGCTTCATACAACAATCCAGGGTAAGTAAAACGCAAAGATTTATTTCATACTTTTTATTAATGATGCCATGATGAAGGACTTTTCCGAAACGCCTAGGCAATAACGCTGTGCATGTCTGTGTTCTCATATGTGTTCATTTGCTATTATGAACTTTTAAAAGTATGAAATAAATCTTTGTGTTTTACTTTCCCTGGATTGTTGTATGAAGCTGGACTAAACGTACTTTCTAGCTATCACATATGTGTAATTTTTCAATAACAATGTTTCACATTTCACTTGTATTCTATATGTTCACCTGTTTTTCATGTATAGCCTCCATATCTACTTGACAAGTCTCACAGAGCTTGGCTCTTGGCTGTTGTTGGAAAATAACTGCACACAAAGGAAACAGTTAACAGTAGTTCCTGCTCCCATTTCTCACTTCCTTATCCTCAGAAGCAGCATGAAGTATACCATACATCAGTATTGTGAAGTGTGGCTGTGAATCCTGTTTTTTGTCAAGAATAGAATAATAAACACATGCAAGCAGTTGCATAATTAAAGTCCAATGGGCCCCAGGGCAAATTCCTAACAGGGCCCCCTTTGCCACGAACCATGCTCCTCACTACTGACCCCTCATGTTTAATGCTACATTTTTAGTAAGCACCCCCTTATTTTAGTAAAAGTTCTAATTTGTAGCCCCATTATAAGTGTCACTTTTTGTCACATTTTTAATAAGTGCCCCCTTACTGTCCCCCTTCTTAGTGAATGCCCCCTTTTTTGCCCTATTAAGTAATATTAATCACCATTAATTAATAGTAATCACCCTTACTTGCGAACATTATTAATAAATGCCCTCTTATGGTCCCCCTTCTTTTTGATCCCCGATCCTTCCATGCGCCCCTGCACTCCTGTATATAGTGGGAGAGAAGGGACTGTATTATGCCCTGCTCTGCCAATGCTTCATAGTGAGCCCAACAATCATTGGAGTTCCTGGGCAGGTGGCCATTTATTGAGTCCTGAGTCAGCCGTGGCCCTCCTGTCACCAAGCACGAGCCAGGTGTACACTATTCCTGTCTTGCCTCCAGGGACTACTGTTCAAAGCACTGTGACATCCATGGGCCCTGCTCTCCCAGCAGGCCCGGTCTAAGACGCAACCACGAAACCGTGATTACCCATAATACAAGAAACAACATCTGTGTGTTTATGTACCTCTTTCTCTCCATCTGCAGCTGCTTACTTTACCTCATCGTTCACAGACTATGGATGTCAGCTCTAATTTGGTTTCCCAGTGAAGGATAAGATCTGTCAGGCTATATAAAAATCCATTTTAGAAAATACAGTATGTGATCAAATGAAGAGGCAGTAAGAGATGAAGATGCATTTTTCTTGCATAAGGGAAATAACGGTCCTGGTCCCCAGTACAAAGCTTATCACCTACAGGAAACACAGCAATGAAATGCCTAGAGACAATGCCATCAGTGATAGATGCTTTTAGATAATTGTTTGGACATGCAAAATTCCAGGCCATTGGATCATTGGATAATTATATTATAAAAATAACTTTTAACTCAGTTATTCTATTCTAAAAATAACTTTTAACTCAGTGATTTAAAGGTATGGTAGACCAGTAGGTACTCCTGGATATTGCGTGCCATATTGTACAATATGCTGTACTACTCATCATGGTTGATGCGTAACATTTAGATCTCCTCAGATTCCTCAACTAACCTTTGGTGAGCTATTGTTACTGTCCAAATCCTGGTGCTTTCGTATAAGTCTTGCCATTGTTGTAAGTGGGCATCTGTAATGCTTTCATGTAATTATTAGAACTGTTGACTTTGCATGTGCATTGTGATCTTTCTAGTAATAGATTTGGAACATAACAGTTGTGGAAAGCTATTTAGTCGCGTGCAAGACAAAGTAAACTGCCCCCAAATCTGGGACTAAAGGATTTGGAACCTTTAACAATTACATGCTATATTTGCTATTAGTTTGTCTGCACGCTACTGTCTGGGTGATTGGGGATCACAAGATTGGTTTCCTCATTGCATTACCAGCAAAAACATTTGTGTTATTCCACAGCAGAAACTCAGATGACCTTTTCATGGAACATCTCTCGTTGACCCCATCACCATGAGTTATATATGGACATATATATATATATATATATATATATATATATATATATATATATTACACTGATTATGACACAGTGGATGCCCCTTTTCACAGACTTCTTTTAACACACTCTTGTAGGGGCTTTCACACTGGCAATGCCCATTTGTTAATTTATTGAGAAATATTCTAGAGGAAGAGTGAACAATTTTAAGAAAGTGATGGATAGATAAGGATAATACAAGTATTTACTAAGACAAACATGTTAGTATTGATAAGAGGTCTTCTTTAACCCCTTAAGGACCAGGCCCTTTTTCGTTTTTGCTTTTTTATTTTTCACTCCCCACCTTCAAAAATCTATAACTTTTTTATTTTTCCATGTACAGAGCTGTGTGATGTCTTATTTTCTGCGTAACAAATTGCACTTCGTAGTGATGGTATTAAATATTCCATGCCATGTACTGGGAAGCGGAAAAAAAATTCTAAATGCAGTGAAAATGATGAAAAAACACATTTGCGCCATTTCTTGTAGGCTTGGTTTGTACAGCTTTCACTGTGCGCCCCAAATGACATGTCTTCTTCATTCATTGGGTCAATACGATCACGGGGATACCAAATTTGTATAGGTTTTATAATGTTTTCATACATTTACAAAAATTAAAACCTCCTGTACAGAAAATTCTTCATTTTACAGTGTTCTTGCGCTAATAACTTTTTCATACTTTAGTGTACAGAGCTATGGGTGGTGTCATTTTTTGCGACTTCTGATGACATTTTCAACGCTTTTAATTTTAGGACTGTGCGACCTTTTGATCACTTTTTATAGAATTTTTTCTATTTTTCAAAATGGCAAAAAAATGCAATTTGCAACTTCGGGCGCTATTTTCCGCTACGGGGTAAAACGCAGTGAAAAACGGTTATTATATTTTGATAGATCGGGCATTTTCGGACGCGGCGATACCTAATGTGTTTAGGATTTTTACTGTTTATTCATATTTATATCAGTTCTAGGGGAAGGGGGGTGATTTGAATTTTTATGTTTTTTTAATATAATTTTTTTTTTTTTACTTTTTTTAATTTTTTTTTTTTACTATTTTTCAGACTCCCTAGGGTACTTTAACCCTAGGTTGTCTGATTGATCCTATCATATACTGCCATACTGCAGTATGGCAGTATATGGGGATTTTGCATACCATCTATTACAATGTGCAGATCACACATTGTAATAGATAGCCGAGATCATGATAGCCTCGGATCTTTATGTGATCCGAGGCTGTCATGACAACGGATCGTCACTCCCCGGTGACGTCACGGGGAGTGACGATCGGAGCCAAGATGGCGGCGCCCACGCGCCGCCGGCTCTTTAATGCCGCCGGCAGCTTTGCCGGCGGCAATCAAAGGGTTAACACCCGCGATCGGTGCAAGCACCGATCGCGGGTGTTAGCGACGGGCATTTGCTTCATCATGAAGCAAATGCCCGGTGAGTATGAAGAGGGCTCAGCCCGTGAGCCCTCTTCATACTCCCCCATGCGCAGCAAGACGTAAGGGTACGTCTTATTGCGCTATGGGGTTAAGGGGTGTATGGTGGTAGGTACACCCTACATAAGAAAACATAAAACAATGATTAAAAAAAATAACAATTGTTTTCAATTGTTTCTTTAACATTACCTGGCTCCCTGAAAGCAGTGTGTGTTGAGTCCCAGGGGAGGGGGGAAACAAAATTATGGCTCCTAGAATCCAAGACATATCTCATACATCCTTGGCCATAGAGGTGCCACTCTGTAAGGATAAATGAGAAACATCCTTGGCAGGGAAAGAGTTCAATGCCCCCATCATGGGCACTGCCATCTTGAGCTGGGACATCACCCACCAACTTATTGGTCTTATAATATGGAAAAATGAAAAGGGGATGTGTCATTTGGAGCACACAGTGAAATTGGTATAAACAGAACCTAAAAGAAAATGAAGCAAGTGTGTTTTTAATTTTAATACATTGACATTACACATTTATTATAACACATTTTGTTTTTTTTTTTCAGCTTCCAAGCGCATAGCATGGAATATTAAATACCATGATGGTTATTTAGTCACTGGAAGAAGTTTGTAATCTCTCAAATTAGGATGCTTTCTACTTCTTTAGCCTATGTTTAATGTCTTATGTCAGAGATCCAGGATAATAACAGCACTTAGATTTATTGATGTATTTCGCATAGCATGTTAATAATTTATATTTGTATTATGAATGGACTTTTATCACTTTATTTATGATTTTGATCAAAATCTATTGTATGCACTTGGCTCATGGAGTGAATATGTCATGTGATATTTCTTATGGGACCAATAAAGAAGTATCTTGCATTTACTAGACTTTGGAAGGCTCAACTCCTTTCTAAAATTGTGACTCACCAACTCTCTTAGAAGGGAATTGTGGCTTCTGACATCCAGATAAGTACTTTTATATTTGGCGTTCTTTGGGATTTTATCCTAAGGACAGTAACTCCACCAGGGGATGGCATAAATTAATAGCTCAGACGTTTTTATACCCACGTGGAAGCGGTTTCTTCGCTTCGGTTCGGTTTCTTCGCTTCACAACTGAAACTAAAACATAGCTAGGAATGTGAGCTGCAGATAAAATCCATTCCTGTCTTTATTTAACTGCATGAATCAAAGGTCCTGTAGCTCACAGGACAAGAAATATAAGATGATATTCTAATATTTAATGTGATACCAGGTATCATAGGGCCAATAATAAAGACATCTGAAGTGCGTCTCCCTCTAAAGCCTCTCAAAGTAACTCATTGCAACCAAATAGTATTTCTCTACCTAAGTGAGCTGGTAGTTTAGTGGTGAAAAGCTGACAGAAGGTTCCCTTTAATTATACCTTTAATCGGGATATAAAAATGAATCTAGCATATATACTCACCGGCCACTTCATTAGGTACACCATGCTAGTAACGGGTTGAACCCCCTTTTGCCTTCAGAACTGCCTCAATTCTTCGTGGCATAGATTCAACAAGGTGCTGGAAGCATTCCTCAGAGATTTTGGTCCGTATTGACATGATGGCATCACACAGTTGCCGCAGATTTGTCGGCTGCACATCCATGATGCGAATCTCCCGTTCCACCACATCCCAAAGATGCTCTATTGGATTGAGATCTGGTGACTGTGGAGGCCATTTGAGTACAGTGAACTCATTGTCATGTTCAAGAAACCAGTCTGAGATGATTCCAGCTTTATGACATGGTGCATTATCCTGCTGAAAGTAGCCATCAGATGTTGGGTACATTGTGGTCATAAAGGGATGGACATGGTCAGCAACAATATCTAGGTAGGCTGTTGCGTTGCAACGATGCTCAATTGGTACCAAGGGGTCCAAAGAGTTCCAAGAAAATATTCCCCACACCATGACACCACCACCACCAGCCTGAACCGTTGATACAAGGCAGGATGGATCCATGCTTTCATGTTGTTGATGCCAAATTCTGACCCTACCATCCGAATGTCGCAGCAGAAATCGAGACCCATCAGACCAGGAAACGTTTTTCCAATCTTCTACTGTCCAATTTCGATGAGCTTGTGCAAATTGTAGCCTCAGTTTCCTGTTCTTAGCAGAAAGGAGTGGCACCCGGTGTGGTCTTCTGCTGCTGTAGCCCATCTGCCTCAAAGTTTGACGTACTGTGCGTTCAGAGATGCTCTTCTGCCTACCTTGTTGTAACGGGTGGCGATTTGAGTCACTTTTGCCTTTCTATCAGCTCGAACCAGTCTGCCTATTCTCCTCTGACCTCTAGCATCAACAAGGCATTTCCGCCCACAGAACTGCCGCTCACTGGATATTTTTTCTTTTCCGGACCATTCTCTGTAAACCCTAGAGATGGTTGTGCGTGAAATACTCAGACCAGCCCTTCTGGCACCAACAACCATGCCACGTTCAATGGCACTCAAATCACCTTTCTTCCCCATACTGATGCTCGGTTTGAACTGCAGGAGATTGTCTTGACCATGTCTACATGCCTAAATGCACTGAGTTGCCGTCATGTGATTGGCTGATTAGAAATTAAGTGTTAACGAGCAGTTGTACAGGTGTACCTAATAAAGTGGCCGGTGAGTGTAGAAGTAATCTGATTCTTAATTGACAGGAGTGAAGCAAAAGTAAATTTAAGAGATGGATGGTATCTATTAAGGTATGGGTATTGCTGGACCAATTTAAACCTTCCCTTCGTTTAGGTTCTCAGCTTCCTGGTATTTATTATTCTTGGCAATATAAATATAAGTTAATGTAGTGTCAGCTTTGTCACCGTATTAAAAATTTAATTCACAGGATTCTCTGCCTCAATATGTCATCTCCAGAAATAAACAGAAAATAGTCTTGCCTCTCAAATGCTACCCTTGGGTTGCTTACTTCAAGGCAAGCATTGTACCCCATTTACTCTCAGAATTGTAGAGGTCCCAGAGATGAGAGACGGACCATCTTTGGGTTATGGCAGATTCTAGCAATATGTCATTACTATCTATTGTGGCAAAAAGCTTTTAATACTAAGTTAATAAAGAACATTTGAGTACAAGCAAGAATATTCACAATAGGGTCATTTGTATACGTGTTTATCAATAAGTCTGGGATAATTTCCAGAGATAATTGTAACAAGGAAAATCAGTATGTGTATTACATCAGCATCACCAAATGTGGCACGTAGATAGAGACTGCCAACAATTTTCATTGTTGTCAATATGGGAAGCACAGCATAGATTTTTTTCTTGCTGCATCATTGACCTTACATGCAAATTGGATACCTTGCCTGAGATTAGATATGACATTGTCATGAAATTCCGAGTCTGCTGCCACTAAGCTTCACATCTGCTTTATATGGAAACATAAGCAGCTCTTGTTCGGAGAGAGAGTACAAGTGAGTGTGTGAGGTGTCTAGCTGTCACAAGGGCCAGAGCCAAAAGAAGTACTTGACCCATATAGATCCGAGGACATATTTTTATGTAACAAATTGATTTTAGTGAATGATCATTTCATTTTTTTTTACAATGGGTTCATCTTCATTTTAATATTTCATTTAATATTTCCCTGTATTTTTATGTAAAAGCTGTACAAGCTCCATATGGTTTTGGAGTGTACCAGGGTGGTCCTAGAAGAACAGCAAATATGTTATTATACATATGTATATAGTAAAAAGTAAGTCAGTTTAGTGTGAGAGCATGATGCATGAAGGGACAAGGGTAAAGTCGTAAAATTTGCTAGGTACCTAGAGAAAGTCTGAACACACCCCTATTAAAGGCCCATATGCTTCTTTCAATATACAGTACAGTAAACATTATAGTTGTTCAATGTAAAAAAATTTATATACTATATATAAAATGTGTAATAAGGGTGGATTTCAGGATTTCATGTTGCCCATGGACTTGTTCACATTAATCTCCCCTTAAATGGAACCTGTCACCAGAAATGTAATTTTTAGCTGGTGACAGGTTCCAATAGCCTCTGCAATAATGAGTTCAAAAATGACTTTGTCGACATTCTGAAATGTTTCAGTACTTTATAAAAGTATATGAGACTTTACCAAAGGCGTTTTTGATTTCATCATTGCAGAGGCTATTGGAACCTTTCACCAGCAAAAAATGTCATTCCTGGTGATAGGTTCCATTTAAATAGGTTTCTACTTTATATAAAAGATATAACTTTGTTTGCAGTCTAGGCCCAATTTAATGATTCACATTAAAATAACTAAAAAAAATTGTGCTGAATGTGGATCATACATACACCATATACAATATTCAGATAAAATCTCTTTTTATGTATGTATACCTGTATATGTTCTAGCCGAGCATTTACTGTTTCTTTTTTTTTATTTTAGGATTGGTTAAAAGTCCATCATAATGAACATTTTGTGCCTTTAAAAATCTTGGGACCTGATTTAGAAACACCTTTACTTTCTCAACCGTAAGGATGGGTAGCACCACCATCCTCCCTCGTGGTGCCATAGCCATGGGCGTAGCACGTGCCATTCGTCGATTTAGCACAGAAATTCCTGACCCACTCCGTGAGGAAGAGGAATCAGAACTGACTCAGGGTATAAGGCCGACTGCCTACCGCAATGGAAAAGTACACACTCGGCCTGTCCGCCAACGTAGCCGCTTTGTACAGAAAGATGGCCATTGTAATGTAGAGTTTATCAATCTTAGTGAGAAGAGCCAACGTTACTTGACGGACCTTTTTACAACATGTGTGGACATTCGCTGGAGGTGGATGTTTCTAATTTTTTCCTTTACTTTTGTAGTTTCCTGGCTCATTTTTGGTTTCTCTTTCTGGCTTATTGCCTCAATGCATGGGGACTTGGCTCCACCACCTGAACCAGGTTCAGAAGAGACCCCACCCCCTCCATGCTTTTTACAAGTTACCAGCTTTATGGCAGCCTTCCTTTTTTCCTTAGAAACTCAAACTTCCATTGGCTATGGCTTTCGAAGTGTTACAGAGGAATGCCCGTTAGCAGTATTGACTGTGGTACTGCAGTGCATTGTGGGATGCATTATTGATGCCTTCATTATTGGAGCCATCATGGCAAAAATTGCTAAGCCTAAAAAGAGAAATGAGACTCTTGTGTTCACTGAAAATGCAGTTATTGCACTGAGAGATGGAAAATTGTGTCTCATGTGGAGAGTTGCAAATCTTCGGAAAAGCCATTTAGTAGAAGCACATGTACGAGCACAGCTACTACAGGTAAGCAGTATTGCCACAAATGGCTTCTTTTGACATCAATCAGCATTCTCACCACCTTCTCTCAGGTTAAAAATGGAAGATCTCCTAGGTTACTTGCTCCTCTCTCCGTTCCCCACCACTGGATCCGAATGTAATCCTTGTGTCACCTCTGTGTCCGTGGTACACTGCTAGTCCTACGTTGGGAATTACGAATAGATAGTGCAGATTGCCAAGCATTAAAAATGGCAAACATCTCGCCCGACCTAGGTTTTGCCTCTTCAGGCTTCTTCCGGGGCAAAAGAGGTAAAACCTCTCGGCCGGGCGAGGTGTTTTAATGCTTTTAATACACACGTTTTTACCATGTTCTTGTCAGTATACACTCAGTGTAAAATTGCCTACTTTGAGACACTGGTATTCTGTATATGAAGTGAGAATCCTAAAATCTATAGAAAAAAGGCCTGGCGGCTTTATGAAGCTGCCATGGAGGGCTAAGTCATAGAAGAAGAAGAAAGTAAGATTTAGAGCAAGTTCTGGTATTACCACTAAACTCACAATTTTGCAAGATCTTTCATGTGCTGTGACTCTCTGTTATTTCTCCTATGAAAATAAGACTTTTACTTAACCCCCTAACGACTTGCCTCTTTTTGGTTATTTTGGTTCAGTTTTTTGCTCTCCACTTTCAAAAATCTATAAATTCTTTATTTTTACGCGTAAAGAGCTCTGTGATGGCTTATTTTCTGCGTAACAAATTACACTTCATAGTGATGGTATTTAATATTCCATGCTGTGTACTGGGAAGTGGGGAAAAAAATTACAAATGCAGTGAAATTGGTGAAGAAATACATTTACACCTGTTTCTTGTAGGCTTGGATTTTACGGCCTTCATTGTGCCTAAATGTCTTCTAAAATTATTGGATCGGTATGATCAACGATACCAAATTTATATAGGTTTTATAATGTTTTCATACATTTACAAAAATTAACGCCTCCTGGTGCTAATAACTTTTTCATACTTCAGTGTACGGAGCTGTGGGTGTGATCACTTTTTATAGAATTTTTTATCTTTTGGAAAATGGCAAAAAAGAGGTATTTTTAACTTTGGCACTATTTTCAGTAACAGGGTTAAACTCTGGAAATAACTGTTATTATATATATGGGAATTTTGCACATCATTCATTACAATGTGCAAATTGCGTATTGTAATGAATTGGTTAAAACATGGCAACGAGCTTTGCTGGCGCCATTTAACTTGTTAACACCCATGACCACTGGTGTTACCGGAGGGTGTTTGCTGCAATATGCAGTAAACACCCACCTGGTACAGAGAGGGCTCACAGGCTTTCCTCCCGCTCCTGGCGTGTGCCATACTGTTACACAGTACAGAGCATTACATGGACTGACAGACAGGCATGTCGGGAGTGATGTCAGATCTGTATTGTTCTGTGACTATTGCCGCACAGTGCTTTATCCAGTGTGATAATACTCTGCAGAACCCCTTTGTAGACATAGAGGCTCATTTACTTAGCCGTCTGCTGGAGTTTACCAGCCCAATATCCTGCACGTGTTGCTTCCCCACTCAGGTCCGACAGAGTTTATCATCTTTTTTGTGGTACATCTAAGGCCCCTTCCACACTTGCGTTGCAGAGTTTGATCACGTCAGAGTTCGATCAGTGAAAAACGCACATTTTGCATCAGAGTGCAATCAGTTTTCAGTCAGTTTGTTCAGTGTCTCAGTTTTTCACGCGCGTCTCCAATGCAATTTCGATGCAATTTCAATGTGTTTTTCACGCGCAGAAAATGCACGTGAAATGGACTCAGGACCAAGCTCTATCTTTTCTATGGCAATGGATGCGTGAAAAACGCATTGCACTTGCATTGCACTTGCAAGTGTCTCAGAGTGCAATGCGTTTTTGATGCATCTCCATAGACTTGTATGGTGCGTTTTTCACGCGCGTGACTTGCAAAAGTAGAGCATGTCGAGATTTAAATGAGCATTAAAAAAAACGCGCGTGTGTGCGTGAAAAATAATGCAAGTCTGAAAAGACCCATTGATTACAATGGGTCAGAGTGTAATGCAAGTTCTGCGCGTTAAAAGTATGCACAGAAAACGTGCTTAAAAAACGCAAGTGTGAAAGGGGCCTAATTGCTTGTGCTTGCAACACAATTTGAATGTTAAATCTCGCACTCAATTCGAATCAGTTGGATCGTCCGATGGCAAGCCCCCAATTTGTGTCGCAGCGCCAAAAAAACAATCACGTGCGCCAAAATCCGAGCGCTGAAAAAGGTGCACAGTCCGACGAAAGTACGCTCTGTGACCCTTAGTAAATGAGCCCCATAGTCTTTGACTGTTATATAGTCATGGTTTGCTGCTGTGCACATCTTTTTTTTAAGCATCCTTTAGATTTTGTTCTTAGGTCTGATACATTTTAACAAGTTAGTGGATTTATAGCCACCTGTTCCCTACCTAGGGATCGTAGTACCGGTACGTCATAGGTGTTGTTCCAACTACGCTTTTTCTGTTTGTATGGAGCATATATTGGTGCTGTATTTCTGTGGATCTGTGCTCTTTCCCAGTGATCAGGTTTCCCCCCCATAAACTTACCCCAATGGAGAGGCTAGTTCGGAGATACACTACAGCACAAGGTGCACTGCAGCTAGTCAGCAAGTATCTGTGACCTCATAGCTACTTTCTGCTTCTAAGGCTGTGTTAACCCCTTAACTCCGCAGCCCTTTTTCGTTTTTGCGTTTTCATTTTTCACTCCCCACCTTCAAAAATCTGTAACTTTTTTATTTTTCCATGCACAGAGCTGAGTGACGGCTTATTTTCTGCGTAACAAATTACACTTCAAAATGTTGGTATTTAATATTCCATGCCATGTACTGTGAAGCGGGACAAAAATCCAAATGCAGTGAAATTGGTAAAAAACCGCTTTTGTGCCGTATTCTTGTGGGCTTGGATTTTACGGATTTCACTGTATGGCCCAAATGACATGTCTACTTTATTCTTTGGGTTGGTACGATTACGGGGATAACAAATTTATTAGGTTTTTTTATTATATTTTTTTTTTAAACTTTTTTACATTTTTATTTTTACTATATTTCAGACTCCCAAGGGTACATTAACCCTAGGTTGTCTGTAAGATCCTACCATATACTGTATTTTACTCCTCATACATTACAATGTTCTGATAGCACATTGTAATGAATGAGTTAAAACGAAGTATCCTCGGGTCTTCGTGAGACCCGAGGCTACCATGGCGACGGATCGCTGCTCCCCGATGATGTCACGTGGAGCGACGATCCTCAGAAAGATGGAGGCGCCATCTCTTTGAAGCCGCCGGCAGCTTTGTTGGCGGCGATCAGCCCAAAAACACCCACGATCGGTGCTGGCACCGATCGCGGGTGTTACCGGTAAGCCTTTGCTGCAATATGCAGCAAAGACTTACCGGATATGGAGAGGGCTCGGCCCGTGCACCGGGACCCGGCATGTGACGTAATACTACGTCACATGTCGGTAAGGGGTTAAAGGGGTATTCCCAAGACAAGTTTCTTAACCCCTACGGTACTATTTTGGCCTTTAGGATGCGGCCCCATTTTTTCAAATCTGCCCTGTGTCACTATAAGTGCTTATAGCTTTGGAACGCTATAAGATATCCAGAGGATTTTTAGATTGTTTTCTCGTGACACATGGTATTTAGCTTTTTAGTTTAAAAATTTGGATGAAATCTTTTGTGTTTAGATATGAAAAAAACTAAATTAGCCAAAAATTTTGAAAAATTCTTTATTTTCAAAGTTCTAAATTCTCTTCTTTTGATGCAGTAAACCACCGGAAGGGGTCTGACTGCTCAGGACATCGGGCAGCCCCGGGGCACTCGGCAGTCCCGGGGGACTTGGCAGACCTTGGGGCTGCCCAGAAGAGGATCGGATCCCCCGGTAAGCGGCACAGGGGATCCAATCCATAGGGGGAAGACCCTTACACACCGTGTTCATGCTTGATCGCGGCATGTAAGGGGTTAACACTCACCATTGGCTTCAATCGTGGGTGTTACAGCGCGGTGTCAGCTGTAATAGTCAGGTGACAGCCGCTGCTTCTGGTGCCAGCTCCGTTCGTGAGATGGTGCCAGACGTGGGATGTAATAGAACATCCCGGCGCGGGAAGTATATACCCGCAGGGACATACTATAATGTCCTGGTGTGTGCAGGGTTTAAATTTACTCAGGATAATAAAATAACACATTCTCTCAGTGTAACAACTTAGTGTTATTAACAAAAATACTGCATTTCACAAGTATAAGTTCAACCAGTCTCTATCAGTCCTAGTGTACACAATTTCAATTGCCCCAGGTTTCTGACCCTGGATCTTCTGACTTTAGGGTCAGCAGACATCTTGTCTGACTCTGTGGAGCTGAGATTCTCTATGCTCCCTGCCTCTAGCCTTGCATTCCAGGAGGAGCTTCCTGCCGGCAACCAACACATCACAGCCTGAGGAGACCTACAAGCTACAGGCAGATAAGTTCTTTATCCAGGGGAGGAAGGCACATCAGATCTGACAGTGTGTATGTAATTGTAGCAGTGTTGAAAATGTTATATACATCTTGTGAATCTCATCATCTCTGTTTCTATGTTACAGATTTTAGTACAATATTCAGAAGGTAAATGAAAGTGTATATAAAACTTGTACCATGACAATCTAACCACATTTTCAGCATACTGTATCCCACAGCACTACAGTCATGGCCATAAGTTTTGAGAATGACACAAATATTCTATTTTCACATGATCTGTTGCCCTCTGGTTTTTATGTGTGTTTGTCATATGATGTTTTTATCACATACAGAAATACAAGTGCAATCATATTATGAGTAACATAAGCTTTTATTGACAGGTAGAATGAGTTAATACAGCAAGTCAATATTTGCAGTGTTGACCCTTCTTACTCAGGACCTCTGCAATTCTCCCTGGCATGCTCTCAATCAACTTCTGGACCAAATCCTGACTGATAGCAGTCCATTTTTGCTTGCATTTTGTCACAATTTGTTGGTTTTTGTTTATCCGCCCGTCTCTTCATGATTGACCACAAGTTCTCAATGGGATTAAGATCTGTGGAGTTTCCAGGCCATGGATCCAAAATCTCTATGTTTTGTTCCCTGAGCCATTTAGTTATCACCTTTGCTTTATGGCAAGGTGCTCCATCATGCTGGAAAAGGCATTGTTGATCACCAAACTGCTCTTGGACGGTTGGGAGAAGCTGCTCTTGGAGGACATTCTGGTTCCATTCTTTATTCATGGATGTGTTTTTAGGCAAGACTGTGAGAGAGCCGATTACCTTGGCTGAAAAGCAACCCCACACATGAATGGTTGGAGGATGCTTTACATGAGACAAGACTGGTGGTATCGCTCACCTTGTCTTCTCCAAACAAGCTGTTTTCCAGATGTTCCAAACAATCGGAAAGGGGATTCATCAGAGAAAATGACTTTACCCAAGTCCTCAGCAGTCCACTCCCTGTATCTTTTGTAGGATATCAGTCTGTCCCTGATGTTTTTTTCTGGAGAGAAGTGGCTTCTTTGCTGCCCACCTTGACACCAGGCCTTGCTCCAAGATTCTCCGCCTCACAGTGCATACAGATGCACTTACACCTGCCTTCTGCCATTCCTGAGCAAGCTCTGCACTGCTGGTAGCCCGATCCCGAAGCTGAAACACTTTTAAGAGACAGTCCTGGCGCTTGCTGGTCCTTCTTGGGCGCCCTGGAGCCTTTTTGGCAACAATGGAACCTCTCTCCTTGAATTCCTTGATGATGCGATATATTGTTGACTGAGCTGCGATACTCTTCCCTGTTGGGCCCAGTTTTGTGCAGTGCAATAATGACTGCACGTGTTTCTTTAGAGATAACTATGGTAAACAGAAGAGAAACAATGATGCCAAGCACCAGCCTCCTTTTAAAGTGTCCAGTGGTGTGATTCTTACTTAATCAGGACAGATTGATCTCCAGCCCTGTCCTCATCAACACCCACACCTGTTTTAATGGAACAATCACTGAAACTATGTTAGATGCTCCTTTTAAGGCAGGCCTGCAATGAAGTTGAAATGTGTTTTGAGGGAAAAAGTTCATTTTCTAGGCAAATAGTGACTTTGGAATTAATTGCTATTATGCAAATTGCCATTCTAAAACCTGATGCAGTAGACTTTTTTTTAAAATTAACATTTCTCAAAACTTTTGGCCATGACTGCACAGGGATCATAATGTGTTTGTTTAGAGCTTTGATGATGAGGTGACACTCACCAGTAGTGAGGGGGCAGGAGGGGAACCCAACTGGACCAATAATGTGGACAAAGCGAGCTAGACACTTTCACCTCTGTTAGGGTCTGTTAATGGAAATCAGCTGCCATTTTAAATGATCATTTTTTATTAAAGGGGAGAATATGAACGCCTAAAACAAAAACTCATAATGCTATAAAAAATGAATACAACAAAACTCAATATGATAAATCACACAATTTTTGATTTTATGATATACAAAATTGTATGGGCTTTCTAAAGTAGGTGGAGTTATTTATAAGATGGCCACCACAGGATACTACAACTCCCATGAGCTCTCATCACTCAGTAACAGCTACTTCCTCTCATGTTCTGCTCTGAGTAATGATCTAACAGACTGTCCTGTCATCATAATAATGATGTGTGTGTAACTGCCATCCCTGCACTTTGCCCCACTGAGATGATGTCTCACCACAACACTGGACATACTGGATCTATCACATACTTTACTGGTATACCATGCACAAGTGATAAGGGAGAGATTATAATCTCCTCTTCTGTGCTCCTCTGTTGTGTGTTACAAATTAGTGAAGCAAGTGTGCACGTCGAAAGGAATGACTCAGGCAACTGTTGATTCAAGTCTTGCTCATGCTACAACCCTGGGTAAATCAGCACTCTGCAAGTTTATTTGGTTTACCAGTCTATATAGAAAAGTAGAAAAAAGTAGAAAAGGAGGAGTGTACAAAGCATAACATATCAGTGTAGTCTCTTGATTGGAGAGTTTCCTGCTGATTAACGCTCACGTCACCAAAGGGTTGTACATGGAATTCCTGAAATTCTTCAGCCTAGAGGTTTTAGGATGCTGGCGCCATCTTAAGTTAATTTTCTATTACAGTACTTTTTAGGAAAATAAGACAAGTAGAAATGACAGGATTTCTATGACCTGCCATGTTCTGACCCATGAATCAGCATGACCTGCTATGTTCTGATTGCCTCCATGTACATAATCACCCAGTCTCATCCATGTAAAAACCATCTCTCCTGTACAACATACACTCTCATGTAAAAATAACACACTCTCCTCCCTTTAAAGGTTCTGTCTGGCATGTCTGCTTTCTTCCACAAACAGCACCACACCTGCATACAGTTTGTGTCGAAAACTCAAGGTAGCTGAGCTGCAATACCATGTATTACCTGTTTATGTAAGGAAGCAGACATGTTTTTCAACTCCTTCATGTCCACCAACAAGCAAAGTTAAAATGAAATCACCTGCCCAACAATGTTAAATATAAGGCATTCCCTGAATCCTTCCAACATAGTTCCATATAAATAGATCCTCCTTTCCCACCTTTCCAGGCTTGTAACATGTAGTGTAAATGCATCCCTCTAGCTTGATAACTGCATGTAACCATATCCCTCCAGCCCCTAACATGCAGCCATTAACATTTAAATACAACCCTATGGTTCCTTAAGTTCCAATAAATGATATCACTATTGCCCATCCCCCCTGCCTATCCAGTACTTCCTGTCTCACATCCCTTCACTTTTACCCGCCATGAACTGACCCCTCAGCAAAGGTATCCGAGGCTTCTATGCTATTTGATGATGGCTGTGTCCCCTAATCATAATAGGCCATGTCGCCTATTGATATGTGATATGAAACCCACTGCAAGCAACTAACTGCAGCTAAACATAGTGAAGATCACATGACCTCCCAAGGCAGGTGCAGGAACTGTAATGTGGACATGTGGCCAGCAGCCATCTTCCATACTGTGTCTGGTCCACTAGTAGAAAATCAATGGACCAGTAGCATTTACATTTTTCATTGTAACAACTATTTACATATTAGCATATATTTTAATGACCCATTTGAATATTAATAATGCTTATTCCTGGAATACGACCCCTTTAAGTTGTATAGGTAGATGACAGCTCCTATCCGTTTTTTCTCCTCAAATTAGAACAACTGATAGGAAAACTGATGCAAGTAAAACTTTATTTTAGGATAAAAAAACAAGATGTGAACTGACATATGTGCACAGACCGCAAGAAAGCTTAATTTATTATAACTAGCGATGGTGGAAATTCCAGTTTGAGGTTTCGTCCAAATTGTGCGACAAAATGCAAGCCGAACTTTGACCTGAACGAGTATCCTATTTCTGTCAAATGACCCTGATTTTAACACCATTAAATGGCTGTAATAAGGCTAGTATGGGATTAGAGGGCTAAAACATGTTGGCAATAACAGTGCCCTGACGGAAATGTATTATAGAAATTTCTAACACACGCGCCAGATACATCAAGAAGTTTAGGCCTCTTGATGTATCCAGCAGGTGCTGCGGCTTCCAGCCAAAACTAGTTTTGCGTAAAAACCTGGTTGCTGGTTCTTCAAAAGAACGCAAGCACGGTGAGGGAACTTTCCATGCCTGCCCACACCACTGGCCACCGCACTCCACCATGTGTGGAGGTGATATAGTCGTTATTGTAACCACAAATTGAGGACAGATGAAGATAAAGAATTGCAGAGAGTACCTAGAGTTCCATTGAATTGTCTTTAACCGGCTCCACCTCTTTTGTGCAAAGCCCTCCATCTCATCCCTGTTCAAAACAGCAAGAAGGTCATGGAGCAGTCACTAATGCTCTAAAATTACTTCCTAGCTTGGATGCCGTGGGCCTCCCACCTGGCCATTCCCAGTTACAGACATAGGCCCATATTTGCTAAAAACCGTACAGTGTATTATACAGGGTGCGCCAGATTCAGGATTTCTAGAACATGTTATTTATGAACCTGGCACTGCACTGCACTGCTCTGCACTGCTGCGAAAGAGTACACCAACTTTTTTTTGGTGCATCTTTAACATAGGGCGCGCAACACAATTCTGTTGGACTTTGCATGATAAATGTGGCGCACGGTCTGACAAATGTGGTGCAGACACTTCTTAAATACTTGTGCAAGCAGTTTGCACTGAAAAGAATGTGCAGTGTACGTCAGAAAACTGGCGCAAGGACCTTAGTAAATGTGGGCCACAGATTTCACAGATGCCCAACAACTTGTCTTGGAGGATGAGGGAAAGGAAACATTACAGGACATCTGCCATAGTGATGATGAAACATTGCTTTATGCAACGGAGAGAAGAAGGGTAGCGGTGAAGGCTTTGTGATCTGAGGGGTGATGATGGTGTCTAGGATGCACCACCTCTCCCTAAAGCAAGCAACAATCATACATGTGTATGACCACGTCCCAGCAAAAAAACATGAGCTGCAGTCTATTACACCAAGAAATATAACATGAAAGCACATGTGGCTCACTCTGCTGATGTAGTTGCAAATTTTTGGACTTTGATAAAGATACCATCCCAGGCAACTTTAAAAATGTTATGGAAGAGGCTGACCCACAACATGTTATTCCCAGCTATCACTACTTTTTTAGGCAGGTCAAGAACCAACAGGTTGAGAAGTAACTCCCTGGATCAACTAAAACTTTTTGAAAATGAAAATTGAAAAACATAGTATCCACAAGCCAGACTGAGTGGTGCCAGACTGTCAAAGCTCATTCTAAGGTGAATGTGACTCATATGGTAGATGAGTATCTGATGACATGTCTCCTAGTAATTGATGTCCTTCCCATTCAATTTCTAGGTTGGTACACTGGACACATGGCCAAAGCTTGCCCTCTATGACTTAGAGGTCATGGTCGACCCCGCAGCAAGTGCCTTACATTTATTAAGATGGATCTCACGGGACTTGGATGTGCCAGCCCCTGATTGAATCATTAAACTGTTGGCTATCTCATCCTCTACCTCTTATACCTAGACATCCACATCTACCTCCAACTCCTCCTACACCTGGACCTCTAACGCTTATAATTATTTTATTTTTTTGTTTTTAATTTTTCTTATTTCTTTATTTTTTTTCATATAAATTATTATTTTAATTACTTTACCGTACCCATTTTTTACAGGGCTGTTTTGGAGTAATGAGTGGACCAAATATCTGTGTGGATACCCATTGAATCTCTTATGGCAATGAGGGGGAAGGCCATGTTTTTCACATTGCCTTTTTTATGTCAGTGAGAGGAAGGGCCTGTTTTTTCCCATTGCGTCTTATGGTATTGTTAGATAGGGCCTGTTTTTTCCATTATATCTTTTATGGCAGGGAGAGGAAAAGTCCGGCTTTTCCACTAGCCACCAGTGGCAATTAATGGATGGCCCCCTTGCTGGATCAGCGCTATAAAGATAAAATAATATCCTTGATTCCCGCACTGGATGTTATGATAGAAAAATGAGAGAATGCACCAGTAGTAAAGTTCCCATCTGAAATTGAGGGTTCAGTGGTGGTTACAGATGACTACAGTCCCTTACTGGAGATCACATTCATTACAGTTTCCCTGAAAATGTTGGTGTTTTAAGTCTTCACATGTTTTCTTTGAAGTATATTGAAAGTAGAAATGATGTAGGATGACCACTATTCAATGGCGAAATCTGTTTTACTAATCGGGGAGAAACATGCAAGCTGCGTCATTGATTTACTGAAATGCTCTTGCCCCGAACTCATCGCTCTAGCTCAGGGGTTGTTGCAGGCCCTGGAAAGCAAGAAGCAAGAGGAGCTTCTTAAAACCTTTGGATACTGAAATCGAAACATTAATGTTTGTCCTCATCAGCATCATATAAACCCTTCATAATGGAGTACCTGCGACATCAGAGAGGAATCAGTGTCTAATGCTTCTCCCTTTCTGTATTTTGAATGCATCTTGATTGTTATGCCGTATACTAACCATTAACAATCCATATGATAAACTTACTACAGAACTCGTTGAATATTATTGGTCACCGATTAATAATATTCTGGCACAAAAAATGCAATGCAATAAATGAATTCAAGAGTACATTCTTCATCGACAGACTTGGGTTTAGTTGCTATGCTAAAGGAAAGCTCTATGTGGCAGATATGGAGCTCTACAATTATAATAGACAAATCAGAATGCATAATCAAGGGCGGAGAAGATGTGGTTTGTGATATACAGGCAGTCCCCGGGTTACATACAAGATAGGTTCTGTAGGTTTGTTCTTAAGTTGAATTTTTATGTAAATCAGAACTGTATATTTTAGAATTGTAACCCCAGTCAAATTGTTTTGGGTCTCTGTGACAATTGGATTTTAAAACATATTTTTATTATTATGGTACAGTGAACCGCCTACAAAAAAAAAACTAGAAAACCATATATAAGAATGAATCATTTTCTTATCCCCACCAAAGAAGAGTTAATAAAATCTCATTAATTACCTATTGAACCCCCCTAAATGATGTACATGAAAAGTGGATGTCATCTCGGAAATAATAAGCCGCCGTTTGTCCACATTACATAAAATATAAAGATTTTATACCCTGTAATATGTGACAATGCAACTCTGCTCTGCATTGCGCTCCTTCCCTTCCATGCCCGGCTGTGTGCCTATAGAGCAGTTTATCAACATATATAAGGTATTGGCATATTTGGGAGAAATTGGGTATGAAACTTTGTGAAGTGTTTTGTCATTTAATCCATTTTGAATTTTACATTTTTGGGCCAAAATGAATGTATTGTCCAAAAATATTACAAATTGTAAATTCCACCTCCATTTTGCTTTTACCCTTGTAAAACACCTAAAGAGATAACAAACTTCTTAAAGTTGGTTTCTTATACATGGAGGGGTGTAGTTTCTATAATGGGGTAATTTATGTGGTTTTACTATTATTAGGCCTCTCAAAGTCTTTTGAAAACTGAGCAGGTGCCTGTAAATATAGGTTTAAAAACTGCACCCACAATTCTAAGCCCCAGAACAATCTAAAAAACTGAGATGATGCATAAAAAACCATGCCAACATAAAGCAGACATTCAGGAAATGTGAGTTATGAAGTTATTTGAGTTCTATGTCTATCTGCGGAAAAACAAAGAATGTAGAACTTTTAAAATTGAGGATTTTCTGCAAAAGTTTTGACAAATTTCAATTTTTTCCATAATTAAATGCAAAAGATATTATCCAAATATTTTCATGAATTTGAAGTACAATGTGTGACAAGAAAACAACTTCAAAATTACCTGAATATGTTAAAGCATGTAAAGGTTTGGTTACTTGTTCGGGGGACAAACACAAAAAGTTCACATGTAAATCGACACATGTGGTGTATCATAGTATCATAGTATATAAGGCTGGAAGGAGACGCAAGTCCATTAAGTCCAACCTTTAAGAATTAAATAAATGTTTTATCCCCATAACCCGTGATATTTTTTCTCTCCAGAAAGTCATCCAGGCCTCTCTTGAACATGTACATAGAGTCCGCCATAACAACCTCCTGCGGCAGAGAGTTCCACAGTCTCACTGCTCTTACAGTAAAGAACCTTTGTCTATGGTGATGGTAAAATCGCCTCTCCTCTAGGCGTAGAGGATGCCCCCTTGTCCTGGTCACAGTCTTCTGCCCATGTAGGTTTTTCTACATTGGGAAGACTATACACAGATTATACGTCAGCTTTAGAGAGCATCAGAGATCCATTACTACTAGCAACGGATGCCCACGATTAATTGAACATGTGAGAGCATGTCATGAAGGTAATCCCGATGTTTTGACTAGAAAGCAAATATATCATTACATTTGATGCCATAGCAGCGCTAGGCATGAATGATAGGAACGATCTTAGTGTCTTCCAGTGAGGCCTTAGTTATTTTTGTCTCTTCCTACCCTCTCATGTGGTGCCACTACAGTTTATATGTAACATAAAAAGAATACATGTATATGTTGATATCTAATAGTATGCTCATGAAAATATTTGTATCATGTCCCTTGGTATAGCTAAGATCTTATACACTCTGCATTTGTTTTTAACTTATAAAACACTGTTTTTAAAGCACTGGTAACTTACATGGTTACCATAATTTTTTCTGTGTACACTGTTTCACTGACGACATTCGCCGGCTGCGACACGTATATTGTGCACGTATATTAAATGCAAAAGATATCATTTGAGATGGGCGAATCGATTCAAACAAAGTGGAAATCATTACGAATTTTACGGAAAATTCGCTTCGTCGCGAATCCGAAGTTTACGGTGATTTGTGGGAATTAAGCTTTTTTTTCCCTGCTTTTTTAGCTAAATGGCAACGAGCACAACGCGTTACATGGAGCAGAGAACTCTGGGAAGGAGAAAGGAACACTCTCGATGATATCTGCAGACCTGTAAGGCAATCAGCGTTCGGCAGGCTTATGTGATGTCACACAGCCCTATAAATACTGTCAGCTGACAGTACTGTCTAGCTGCTTTTACTGTACTGTGCTGTAGCGATTTCTGCTCCAATCCCAGGGTGTGCATTTTGGGGGATCTGTATACCCCAAATAGCAGTTTTTTTTGTTACTGAAGCCACGAGGAAGAAACCTGTTTCATATCCACACAGCTGCTGTAGTGATTTCTGCCCTTCTCCCACGGGTGGGCGTTTAGGGGGATCTGTATACCCCAAATATCAGTTCTTTTTTGTTACTGAAGCCACTAGGAAGAAATCTGTTTCATATCCACTGGGATTTCTGCTCCTCTCCCAGGGTTTCCATTGTGGGGTATCTGTATAACGCAAATTCCCATACTTTTTGTGTTGCTAAAGTTGAGAGCAAGAAATATGTGTCAAATCCACGTAGTTGATTAACCACTATGTCAGACAGAAAGGTGGCAGGTGGAGTAGGCAGAGGTCACAGCACAGTAAGGGCATGTCCAGCAGGGGTGACTCTGAGTCCAGAGCTGCCGTTGTCATCCAGCGCCAGTGTGTTGATCAACAACCCGAAGGTTGTTGATTGGTTGACTAGGTCACCCAATTCGTCAAATATAACATATAAAATCACCACCACGGCGGTGTGGCAGTTTTTTGTTAAGACACCAGAGGAGCCGACCGTGTGTATATGTAGAATCTGCAGGCAGAAAGTGAAGTGTGGCCAGGGAGCTAACGTTGGCACCACGGCCCTGCATAAACACATGCAGAGTCACCATCCAAAGGCTTGGGAGAAATGTGGAACAGATGTGGAGGTCTATCCTGCTGCCGCAGCAATAGCATCAACAACACCTATTGGCACACATGGCATTTCAGTCAAGGCTCCAGTACCTCTGCCGAAGGGAGCTGTTTGTCTTTGACATCATCTCCCGGTCCAGATGCTCCTGCTCTTCGCTACGCATGGTGGAAGCAGTCGTTGAAAGAGGCGATTACAAAGAGAACAGTGTATGCATCCAGCTATCCTAAGGTGCAGAAGCTGACCATGCTCTTGTCCCAGTTGCTGGTACTGCAGTCCCTCCCTTTCCAAGTTGTGGACTTTGCACCCATCAGAGAACTTATGGCTTGTGCCGAACCGAGGTAGAGAGTCCTAGGCCACAATTTTTTTTTCCAAAAAGGCAATGCCAGCCCTCCACAAATATGCAGAACAGAGGGTGGGCCAATCCTCGAGCATGTTTCTTCCAAGGTGCATGGGTCGGATGTGTGGAGCTGTAACTACATGTCCTTTACGGCCCACTGGGTGAATGTGCTTCCCGCCCAGACAAACCAACAACTTGAAAAAGAGACGTTGCTTTCTCCTCCACGTTGTCAAACTGCTGCTCCTGCGCCAGTGTCTGCCTCCACCACCACCTCAGCCTCCGCAAGTCTAAGTGCTGCTCCACCATACCACATGTGCAGGGCACAGTGGTGTCATGCAGTTCTACACCTGGTTTGCCTGGGCAAATGAAGTCACACAGGGGAGGAACTGCTCCACGTCAAGCAACAAGAAATCAATCTGTGGCTTTCTCCGTGACAACTGAAAATGGTGACAGACAATAGGGAGAACGTAGTGTCCACACTGCACCGAGGAGGAATGGGCCATGCGCCCTGCATGGCGCACGTGTTTAAACTGGTTGTCAACAGGTTCCTCAAGTCTTCAACCCATCTGGTAGACATTCTAACAATGGCCTGGAAACTGTGCATGCACTTCAGCCATTCTTACAAAACCAAGCATACCCTCCTCAAGTTGCAGCGTCAGAACAGCCTCCCCCAACATACTCTGATATGCAAAGTTTCCACCCATTGGAATTCCAGCCTCCATATGGTAGACTGCCTGTATGAACAGAGAAAAGCCAATAATGATTTTTTGATGATACAAGCGGACCGGTGTACACCCCTGTGCAACTTTGATGACAACCACTGGCAGCTCATGCGTGACACCTGCCATTTGCTCAGGCCCTTTTAAGAGGCCACGTTATTTGTCACTCGCCAGGACTGTGGGATGAATAACGTCATTCCACTGCTTCATGTCCTGGAACTCTGTTCAGGGCACTAGAGAAGTGGAGACTACATCTCATGGCCACATGAGTCTGGTGGGAGCTGGACTGGAGGAGGAGGAGGACATTGGAGCACAAGCAGAGTCTGGTGAATTTTCCACTCAGGTGACAAGAGAGGAGGAGCAGGATCATCCAGAAGAGGTAGAAGATGAGGCAGATGACCCAGAAGCACCGTGGCAGTATACAGTGGAGATGGAGGCCGGGAGTCCCTCAGAGTCACTTGCACAGATGGCCCGCAGCATGCTGCTTTGCCTATCTAGTGACAGCCAAATAGTCAACATCCATCATAGAGATCAGTTTTGGCTGTCCACCCTCTTGGACTTACGCTACAGGTCAAAAATGGGTGACTTTTTTCCAGCTGCCGAGAGGGAGGAACCCCTGGGGTACTATAGAGAACTACTGAAAAGACAGTTGCCCGCTGCCTGTGTTTGCCATTGCCCATCCTCTGTCAGGTCTGACTGAGGGATTCCTGGCATTGATTGCCCACGTACTACTGCCACGGCTGCTGTGGGGTGATGGGGGGTAGAAGCAGGAGCACCTCCATCAGCAGCAGCAGCTTAAGTTTGGAGTCCTTAAAGAGCAACTTCCTTCACCAGCCTAGTGAGGAGAGTAGCCGCTTCCAGCACTAGCAGGACATGGAGCAGACCCTGCACCAGCAGGTGGTGGTCTACTTGGACAGCACTTTACCACCCCAGGTAGAGGATCCCCTGGACTATTGGGCATCAAACTTGATGTGTGGCCGCTACTTGTGGAGTTTGCAGTAGAGAAGCTGTGCTGCCCGGCCAGTAGTGTGGCATCAGAGCGGGTGTTCAGTGCGGCAGGGGCCATCGTTACCCCAAGGAGAACCCACTTGTCCACCAATAATGTGGAGAGACTGACCTTTGTCAAGATGAATCAGGCTTGAATCGGCCCAGATTTCAACTCACCAATGCCTTATGCATCAGATTCGATCAGCCATGATGCCTCCCCCAACGTTGAGAAATGAGTCTGGATTCTAACTACCTGCCTCAGCCAATATTCTGATGCTGCCACCGGCCTGATGCCAGTTGCTCCATCTGCCTCTTGCCATCTTTACCAGGGACTGGAATTGTCCAACCCCTACACAATCTATCATTATGCCTACCAGGTTGCTGCCACCCCACTCAGTGGGCTCCTGCTGCTGCTGCCACTGCCACCTCCATGCTCTATCATTGTACCACTCTATGGCTTTTCATGTTGCTGCCACCTCCACACTGTCATTCTGCCACTCTGCAGCCTACTCGTTCTGCTGCCAACTGACCGCTGTCTCCCTGGAATACCCTGTGATTTCCATAATGCTGTTTTCACCCTCCACCGCTCTATGACGTTGCCACTATGTTTAGCTTTCCCCTTCATTTCATCTGTCAGAAGGAATGAAAAGCCTTAGGATTGATAGTCAAAAGCAGGTGTGGATACAAAACACAGAGGACATGCAAATATCCCATTTACTGGTCATCTCTGTTTTGGATCCATTCCTGCTTGTTTTTGGCTTTAGAAATACTGATGATGGATTATTGACCATATATATCATTGAAATCGGACACGGATGGATGAAATGAAGGGGCAAAATGATCAGAGACATCAATGCAGAATTACTGACGACATCCTCTGCACTCTTTTAGGGGGTTTCTACATGTGCAGAAATCAATTATGGGTGGTGCACAATTCGCCCACATGGAGCTACTCACAGTACAAGACTGGTCCACAACATCTTATGCTGTTAAGTTTCCATCAAACAATGTACGGCACTAGATAGGCAGATCCTTCTGATAAAAGCATGTCCCTGTTCAGACCGATACCACCACGTTATTCACCAAACTTCCTCTATCATCCTTATAGAAAAATGTTGCTGGAAGGAATAAATAGGCACATGGTGTAGTATATTCAAAAAAGTTTACAATTTATTGTAATCATCATACTCACAAAAATACTTTAAAAATGCGCATATCTCAATCAATTGTGGGATGCCAGCTCACAGATTCGGGCGAATCTACATGTATCCGCATTTAACAGAACAGGTTCTGTCGTAATCCATGGAATCATCTGATGTCAGTGTAAAAAGAGTGCACTCTTTGATATTGTAGTGGGATTTTGGTCCTCAGCTCAGTGCTTTCTAGTTGGCACAGACGTTACCTTGTCAGGCTGCATTCCCGCTTCGCTTATTTGGTGAAGTTGGCCTCTGTAAGTGCACATGGAAGTGAAGAGTGAAGCAATTCTAAGAGTGGCGTCTGTCTTATGCAAGTCATACTAAAACACAGCATTGTTTGAAGACCAAACCTTGCTCCCTATGCATATTTAAGCATGGCACAACGTTCTACGACACCCTACAGGCTCTCTGCAGCCAGGAAATACCTGTTTAATGTGATTCATCATGATTCGATTCGGGTCAAATCGAGTTGCTTCCACCCCCAGGGATAACACATAGAAGAACATTACCACAGTGTCTGTACCAAAATAAGTGTCCCTGGTTGATTATGATGGATTTTGATGGTATATTACAGTATTAGAGATCAGTGAAGTTTTTGTGGATCAGATCATTTTATGGTGTATTCCAGTGATGGCGAACCTATGACACGCGTGTCAGTGCTGACACGCGTAGCCATTTTCAGTGACACGCGGCCGTCCGAGAGTTAAGTTTCATCCTCAGGTGCAGTAGCCGGGAGGCTGAGAGATTGTCAGCACTGAGCTCCCAGCTCAGCTCCCAGTTCAAATGCGATTTGCACATTATAATAAATAGATGATGTGGAAAATCCCCATATACTGCCATACTGTAGTATGGCAGTACATGGTAGGATCAATCAGACAACCTAGGGTTAAAGTACCCTAGAAGTTAAATAATTATGCATATTTGTTATTTAAACATAAATATCACAAAATTATGTTTTTTTTATCAAGGTGACACACCACCCGAGTTATGCTCGTTTTTTTGGCGAATTTTGACACACCAAGCTCAAAAGGTTGCCCATCACTGGTGTATTCCAATAATAAGCAATGAACAGTTTGAGTTATCATAAAGAAATGTTATTTATGCTTTGACTGTAAAAAGATTCTATTTATAGCAGTGATGAGGGAAGAGTTTTTCGACTCTTCAAGTTCATTTTAGCAGAAACAACGGAAAAAAATGTGTGGGGGATACGGAGTTACAAGATTCAATTTTTTTCTGCCTAATCATAATCCCGAGATTAATCCGATTTTGAGTTTAGGTTGTATTTTAGGGGGATACCCTAAAAAAGCACCTAAGAAGAAAACAGAACAATGGCCATCCCAACCTTATTCTTCATCTTCTGTCTCATACCCACACAACTCTTTTTTTCCGACTGGACAGGCTCCACAGACACAGACCTGGGCTATGCAAACATTGAATCCAAATATGACAGGGTTACATTCTGTGAATTATCCGGGTGTAAATCAGTTCAACCCCACGCCAAGAGATTCCAACATGTGTGGGAATACACAACCCCCGGTGTCAAAGGACACAGCGGGAGTGCCAAGTGTGAATACAGCAGCACACAATGTAATCGGACCGAATCAAGGGACTGCAATAAACCCCTCCACAAATACGATATCCAAGACCTCTTTTTTAGGGACACCAATCCCCAATATGCAACTACGAGATCGGGAAAAATGGGGGTTCAACGGGAAATGAATTCTCACCAAGAAGTCGATATTAGAACATTAAATGAACTAGACAAACTAGTGATTAATATTTCCTCCTATACCCTAGATGAGGATGAGCTGAGACTCCTACGAAAAGGATTATCCTTTACACCAACACCATCTTTTGATGCCTTTAATTGGATCAAGGATATAAACCTGTTTGCACGGAAATTGGCGTTGCACAAGCAACATTTGAAATGGGATGATGACACCCATGAGAGATGTAGAGATGAAAGAACATTACAGATCCTCCTTGATCTAGAAGAGGAGAATATAAACCGCCCAACAGGCATTAATCCACCTCTGACACCCTTGAAACCTAGGTCCAGAAATACACCACCTTTCTCACAATTTCCAATAATAGAGACATTTGTACAACTAGTCACTAAGGACATCAAGCGAATGAAGACTTCCAAAAACATAACTAATTCTAACCTTAGTAAACATGAACAACAGGCTCTCCAAAGACTAAAAGATAATGACCAAATAATCCTGAAACCATCAGATAAAGGTGGAAACACCGTAGTAATGGACCGTCAACAGTATGTAGATATGGTGAAAAAAATCTTGGAGGATAAAGATACATATGAGGTATTAACACAGGATCCGACCAAACAATATCTCAACGACCTAAGAGAGATTTTGGATGATGGTTATAGAAAAAATCTTATCACCCTGGACGAATACAAGTATATCTTTAACAGTAAACCCACCATATCAACTATGTATGCCCTCCCAAAGATACATAAACAGACCTCTCCGATACCAGGTCGCCCTATAGTATCTGGCACGAATAATCTGACACAGGGCATTAGTGAATACGTGAATAACATCTTACATCCTTTCGTATCTACACTACCATCATATCTAAAAGATACGAAAGATGTGATAAATAAGATACAAGATATAAGGGTACCTCCAGGGACGTTCTTAGCCAGCCTGGATGTAGAAGGCCTCTACTCGAACATTATACACCATCTAGGCATTACTGCAGTAAAAAGTTTTTTGGACACAAAAGGGACACAATTTTCTGACCATAACTACTTCACGTTAACACTTCTTGATTTCTTACTTTCACACAATTACTTTTTGTTTGGCGGTACCTTTTACCATCAGGTGAAAGGTACCGCCATGGGCACTATTTGTACTGGGGAGGCAGGGGCTGCTGGCTATATACTGGGTGGCAGGGACTGATGGCTATATACTAGGGGCAGGAGCTGCAGGCTATATACTGGATGGGCAGGAGCTACAGGCTATATACTGGGGGGGGGGGCAGGGAAAGCAAGCTATATATCAGGGGGCAGAAGCTGATAACTATATACTAGGGGAAGGAGAAGCAGGCTATATACATGGGGGGAGGGGCTTCTGGCTATATACTGGAGGCAGAGTCTGATGGCTATATACTAGGGCCAGAGGCTGCAGGTTATATAATGGGTGGGCAGGGACTGCAGGCTATATACTGGAGGGGGCAGGGAAAGCAGGCTATATACTGGTGGGGCAGGGTCTGATGGCTATACACTAGGGGCAGGGGCTACAGGCTATATACTGGGGGGACAGGGGCTGCAGGCTATATACTGGGGGGCAGAGAAAGCAGGCTATATACTGTGGGACAGGGGTTACTGGACATATATTTGGGGAAAGGTGCTTCTGACTATATACTGGGGCATGAGCTGCCAGGCTATATACTGGGGAGGCTGTGACCAATGTATTTCCCACCTTGTCTTATACTTGAGTCAATAGTTTTTCACAGTTTTTTGTTTTAAAATTAGGGGCCTCGGCAATATACGGTAATATGTAAGTTGCCTAAAGTTGCAGGTCCAATAAGTCAAGCCTTTGTATTCAGTGCGTTCAGTTAATGTTTTTTTCCCAAACTAAATAATCATATATTTGATAACATGTCCTTATATTTTAATCAGGGCTGTTTCTAGGTAATTTACCCAACATAGTAAAGTGAGCCCTAAAAAATTTCCTTTCAAAATTAAGCAAAAAACTTTAGTACCTCCCTTGTAAATGATAAACACTCTGTATAGAAATACTGCACCAGTACATAGTTCCCTACAGAAATACAATACTAAATTCGAGCTCTATACTGAAATACAGCACCATATTCAAACTCCTTATAGAAAAACAGTAAAGTAACCTAGATCCATAAAGAAATAAAGAGCTCAGAACATAAAAACAGCACCAGAACCAAGATCAGTACATAGATACACCACCAGAAACATGGTCTCTGCATATATACTTACGTTTTCCCAAATGTTTTATTTATGTCAGTTGTGTTTGTTCTGCTTCATAGTCTATAACAGTTTAAAACTATTTCTACCAAAACAATAAATTTTTATGTCATCTCTATTTAATATCAGTAGTTTAAAATGTTTAACAGCGAACCAGCCAGGATTATAATTTATGCATCAGGTTCTAATTTCTCTTCATCTGATTCAGCAATCATTTATACCATTATTTATTGTATTTCATGATCTGTACACCTCAACAAGTTTGGTCCAAACCGAAGACCAAATGTCTCAGTTTCCACCAGCAGTCAGTTTGTATTTTAGTACCAAATTTCTAAATGTCACTTACAAAAGTACACAATAGTCTTAACCCAAAAGTAGTTATATGTAACAGCAGGAGCATCTGCATTTATTCTGATTCTTCCCTTTATGTTTTCACAGCCTAGAGTCACCCCTGAAGGAGAATACCTTCCACTGGATCATACAGATATCAATGTTGGATTTGACAATGGTACCGACAGAATATTCTTGGTATCTCCAGTTACCATTGTTCACGAGATTGATGAAGAAAGTCCTTTGTATGAGTTTGGCAAAGCAGATCTGGAAACAGCAAACTTTGAGTTGGTAGTAATCCTGGAAGGCATGGTGGAGGCTACAGCAATGACTACACAATGCCGTAGTTCTTATCTTCCCTCTGAGATCCTATGGGGTCACAGGTTTGAACCAGTCTTATTTGAGAAGCGTAATCATTATGAGGTAGACTATTTACATTTCCATCGCACATATGAAGTTCCAAACACACCTATATACAGCGCCAAAGAGCTTTCTGAAAGGAAGTATTCAATGGTGGCTCGTAGTTCATTCTGCTATGAGAACGAAGTGGCCCTTAACTGCATCTGTGATGAGGAAGCATCTGCCCTAATGGACACTATGCCATTGAATCCAGAGGTATCACTTGAGTTAGACATGCTTAGGGTTGTGGATCCATTAGATGAAATATTACTAACATGATCTTCACAGTGGTCCTACCTGACTATTAATGGGTAAGAATAGAGAGTGAAAACAGAGACTCAGAGGCACAGTCTATGCAGAAAAAGACATTTTTTACTCTTGCATCTTATTGCATGCCCTTTTTGGTAAGGGGTAAGGTAATTTTCTGGAGAAAGTGATATGACTTCTAAACAAAGCTACCATTGGTACTTCTTTACCACCAAGCTTTGTAAAAGTGGTCACCACTATGATAACAGGTCAATCGGGTAATTTATTTTATGATACTAGATTGCTTTACTTCATTTCCTTCTTTCCAGAAAATGCTGCTTAATCTGTGTTTGGTGATCCTGAGTAGCAAAGCATTTATTACTCACGTGTAATACAAGTTATAATTAAGGGACAGGGCAAGGTATCAGCAAAGTAAGCTTATTATGAAATACTCATACACACAACTAGTTGTCCTGACTAGGACACCTTATTGACTTCTGTGAAGTGTAGAAACACAATTCGCTGTGAATACCATGGAAATATTTGCAACATTGAAACCAAACTTTTTATATTACCTATGGATGGTGGAGAAGAATTTGCTCTGAGTATTAACTTTTGTAGAAAACATCCATGTGTAAACCAAAAATTATTTGCTGGAGCGGCTTGTGGCGACATTTTGTTTCAAAAGAATTCCTGGTCCTAAAGAATTGCTAAGATGGCTTCTGATAAATATTATTTAACTCATAAAATAGCTTGTCCTAATATTATCTGTTGTGATGATTTCATCACGCATTATATTTGCTCAAAATGTAAAAAAATATAAACCAATCATGCAGCTTTAACATACATTTTACAAAGATATGTCCATTATATGTATCATTTACATATATTAAAGGTCTGGTATTAGCAGCATATATTAGCACATCTTAAAATGTCTCTTTTTTACATTTTGAAATATTTCTTTTTATGTAAAGAGATATTAAAATATTTGTTAAACAAAGTGAGTATAATTTAGAAATTAGTAAACGATGAAGTTGTGGTTCATTGAATGATAGAAAATTGACCTGTTTGGTGCCTAAATTGGTACATTTTATCCAATTAAGTTAGCGCATAACAATGTGCATGCTGGGGTGAATACTCCCTTTAAAGTACTTTATCAGTTAATTTATTTAGTTAAGTATATACTTGAACTCAATTTAACTAAATCCGACAATTTTTTTTTTTTAGAGCTGTAAAAATTGTCCATCAAACAAACAGCAAACATTTTAATGGATCAATTCACATGGCAGTTTTTTTTTACAATCATGATGTTTTCTTCCTAAAGTAGAAGAGTGTGTCCTAATCATTCATAAGCTAAAGGATCGGTTTATAAAAAGATGCCATGCCTGAAATTGTTCCCGTTATTTCAAATGTATGCTGTTCTTTTTTAAGTTGAGAAATAGTTGTCAGTTTATTCACCTCTCCTCATTTTCCACCAGTTTTCAGTGCACAAAAGGCTCACCTTCCCCAAATGCTACGTCACTCTTGACACCTATTTGGTTGACAGCTATCTCATCATTTAGCCACATACACATGCATTCTCAGTTTTGTCTGTCGTTTCAATGGATTATGGGGAAGAAGCGGCTGCAAGACTCCTCTGGAAGGGTGTAATTATTTAGAACCTAAGTATAAACCCTTTTGACATGCTTAATCCCACTTTCTGTATGCATTTTTCATTAATATTATGTGAGCTTTGTTGAAGGGTTCTCATGAATTGGAATTTTCAGCCACAACGATATTAGTTGATTACATTTGGTAAATTGTCACATGCACGGGACATGCTGGTGATTGGCTACAGATGTCATAGGACGTATAGATAAAAGGACAACTGCCACATCACTAGAACATATGCTGGTGAAATTATTAATCTTTATAATATATCATACCTTCATCACCCGCCTATCGTTTTTTATGGGAATTGCTCACTGCAGATAACAACTAGAAATTTCCATTCTACATAAATGCCACCTACATGCTGTGAAAAAAACCTGGAGTGGAAAGTTAATTGTTCCTTTAGATTATCCAATGATTGAGCTTCACTTCCATGCTGCAGCATGATCGCAAACAAAAATGAAAGAGATAAAACACTGGGATTTGCTGCAGTCATTATCGGCACAATTTTTTAATTGCATCACAACTGCACTGTCTATTTGCACCCTGAAAAGGATATCTGGAAGGGGGCAAATACTTTTTCAAATCACTGTTCAATGGCGATTCTTTAGCAGAGTTCACCTGTACTCATTGGGAAGATATATTTATCAAAAGCTAGTGCAGAGTCAAGTCCATTGCTGACAATCGAGATTGCTTCAACAAACACTTTGCACTAGTGGGATTTATCAGACAGAACACAGAATCACTGAACTCAGCATGTCAATTCTGTTCAGTAATTCTAGGTTCGGTTCTGGTAAATTCTGCATGCCACAGAGAGAATTTCTATGGAAACAAAAACCTACTGAAGGGCAATATGCTTTAGGCTTGTTTCACATCTGTGTTGTACTTTCAGTTCTGTTCTTCCACATCAATTTCCACATTTACTTCAATGTTAAAACATTAACTGTTCCTTTCCACATACATCAGACCTTAATTTTTTGAGCAAAGGAATATGTAGTGTCTGCAGGATTTTTTCTTCTGTAAAAAAGCTTAAGCCTGACATTGCACGACTTTTATTTAGGGTTTTTTCACACTGGCGTTGTTTTTCAAGTCCATAATTCAGTGGTTTTCATGGGTGTGCAAACAGGTGTAGTCCAGCTTCAATCTAGATGAAACTTGGCTTATTTGTTAAAACTTTTTCATTTTATTAAGAAAAAATTAAAAAGTGGACATACATCGGAGGATAATCCAACGCATTTCAGACGCTGCCGCGTCCTTAGTCATGGATAATACAGGGTATTGTGACAAGCAATTTATATAAAAAAGAAAGGCACATGACCAGCTGAAACACGCCCCTAGTAAAGAGGTCTGTAGTCAAAATGACATGCTGTTTGATGTTGCTGTGGTAACCGGGTCACGTGAAGAAATAAAGAAAACGCGAGTACACGCCTGATATATCAGACTGACGTATAATAGAAGTTTTTTTATATATAAATAATTTGAAGAACCCGATCACCGGAGCAGCAGGTATGCAGCCTAACAATGAATATACACATTGGTTGAAACACAATAGTTAAAAACAAAACAATAGCAACGTGCAAGTTGGACATGGGATGTTCAAATGGACAAAGTTTTGGCAGAAAAGAGGAAGAAAAGCCCATTCTGAGAAAGGGGAGGAGGACTGAGAAAGAAAAGAAAAAGAGACAGAATGCAATGGCGGGGGGAGACACATAAAAAAAGTTGAATGAATGTTAATGATGATGTAACATCAATTCATTCCTGACATTCATACCCATTGGTGTCATGGTATTTAAAGACATAATCCAGAATGCCTCCCTATCTAGTAGGAGTCTCCTTACATCACCTCCCCTTTTAGGTGTGTTGACTTTTTCTATAACAAATGCAGTTAGATTGATAATTTGTTTGTTATGTGCATCCCAGAAATGTGCAGATGCACCACTGATGTTTCGTGTACCATTGCTGGTAATATCATTGATATGTTCTAATATCATTGATATGTTCAAGCAGTCTGACTTAAAATTTTCTAGTGGTGCAACCCACATAAAACAGGTTGCATTCAGTGCATTGAATGACATACACTACATTTTGGCTATTGCAAGTCACATGCTGTTTGATTTGATAAACTTTGTTGCAAGAAGTATTAAAATATTGTTTGGTGGGGGTAATGAAGCTGCATGTACGGCATTGCCACGAGTCACATCTAAAAAACCTTGGCTATGTAGCCATGTTTTTTGTGGCTTCTGATCCGTTACCATGGAAGGTGAGAGGATACTGCCAAGGGTGCGACCCCTACATGCTACCACCTTACAGCCGTTCTTCATTATGTGCTCCAATTTATCATCATCAAAGAGTAAAGGGAGATATTTTAAGACAATATTTTTTATGTCATGAAACTGAGAACTAAATTGCAAAGAAAGTACTGGTATGTTCTGATTCACACTGGTATTGGGATTATGCGTTTTGTGTTTCTTTGGTTTTTTTTGGAGTAGTTTGCTACAATCCTTTTGTGCAGCAATGTGACTGGCTCTTAACAGAGACCATTTAGGGTAACCCCTATGTGTGAGTCTAGTTGAGATTTCTGAAGTTTCTTTCTGGAAATCAACATCCAGGCTGCAATTTCTTCTGCTTCTTATCATTTCACCTACAGGTATGGACTTATGTACATGTTTTGGATGTTGGCTGTTGTGATGTAAAATTGTATTCCCAGCCGTGGGTTTTCTAAAGGTACTGGTGACAATGTTTTTTCCCGTTTCACCTCGTATTTTTCATGGGTGCCTTATTGAGCCATTGTTTTCTATGAGTGATGACGGGTTTGTTTTTTCACTGCAGAAGTTGGGGAACCAGGTTTTATGTTTTCTAACCGATGTGGAAACCATCACAGAGGAATTGAGGACAAAACAATTAACCGGTTGTTAATGTACACGCAAAGTACACCCCATTGTGAAGGAGCCCTTAGGCTTAGTGGTTGTGATGATGTCTGAAGCACTTGAAAAATGCAAAGGCATTTTAGCTTTTTGGAGCAAATTAAGACTTTGCAGCTATCTGTACTAACACTTGTCAATAGATTTACATAACTTCAGATAGACAGTGACTGAGTTGGTCACAGATGAGCTAAACACCTACTCTTACGCATTACCAAAGTCACATATGCAGATTTCTGATTATAGCCTAAATGTGCAACTGATTTCGTTGCCCATAACTGAGCATTTTTTTATTCTTAAAGCACTATAAGAAATCAGATCTGCAGTGATATTGGTAGCTATGCTCCACAATGGCAGTTTTATAACTCTGTCCCCTAGTTTTAATAGGTGGCCATCAACTGCTGACAGGGAAAGAAGTCTCTTTGTGCTTGTTTTATACAGTACTATAGGTATGTCTTATAGAAACTGGCAAATTGTGACAAAATCAAATTGTGCAGTTTCAGAAGTTGCCCCTACCAAAAATAAAACTTTGCACCTTACATATACTGTCAGCAAATGTATGCACTATCTATGCCTTTATGTCATGCAGTTAAAATCCCGCAATCCTCCCTATCCAGAATCATCATTCCAGAATTTTCTTAATGTTTAAGATAAGGAGAAACAAGGTGTGAAATGTGTAACAATAAATGGAAGGTTAGATTGCTGGACAAGCTTCCTTTTAAATCTTTATAAGGCTATTCATCTGTTCAAGTAGTACCATACAATAAATTGTAATGGTCTAGTGGCTTACAATCATTAACTGTATGTATTAATGAAAACATGAAATAGTGCCAACTGTAAACATTTTAAGGAAAATCAGATTCATGATCCACTGTCAAGTCTATCACAGTACGACATGGAAACTTCAAAGTATGAAAAAACTGAAAGGGCCTAAACCGATGTGTAGTACAGTACACAAAAGTAGTATTTTGGGCATGCACATTGATCTAGTTATAGATTATTGCAGAGGTATAGGTAATAAAAAAGACAAGACATCAAATATATCAATAAGGTGTTGCCAAAATAACATTAAAATGTTCAACTGGAAGTGAATACCAGTAATGTTGACCACTGTACTTTGTTACCTTTGTTCAAGGTGCGAAATGTTGCAGGTTTGTTGCAAATAAAGAATACTTTGGATTTCACTGGAGTAGTTTTGTTCTATTTGGATCTTCTCTATATAGCTCCATATTACTCCACAGAATTGAAATTGAGACAGCTTAAAGCTTAAAATTGTCTCAGAAAGCAACATTCACTGTTATTGTTGGTCCTGCATCCAAGGACATCATTAACCAGATCTCCTGAAGTCCGGCGCATGATGTTAATCACACGGGAGGTGTTCGGAGGTGAGGAGAGCTTGACTTCCGGGTTAAATTCTTCGCCTCCATGACTTTATACAACCAGTTAACACCTAAGTTCAAAGTTGATTTTTTGATAATGCCACCACCCTGGGCAATGAAAGAAACATGATCAAAAAGCTGAACAACATACTGTTAATAGTTTAGTAAGCCAATTTATGATGACTAGTTCCCTTGCTACCTCTTCTGCCAAGTAAAATCTCTGACAACAGGTTGTTATCACTCAGGACTGTGTTTCTACCAAGTCACACACTATTTAGTTAGTGCTGCCAGTATCAGATTATACAAAAATGTACTCCTTTGATGAAAGGAATGGAAACACAGAGAAAAAAAATCAACATATTTACTCGGGGTGATATTCACCCATTCTCTTGACACTGCTATATGCAAGTCTCCCTGAATTTAAAGGGCATGTAGCATCAGTTTAGGGATGGTAGACGTGTCCTAGTAAGAAGTTCTGATGTTCCTCAGGACTTCTTTAACTGGTTCACGGAGTATTCACGGTGGCGGTCAGGTCCTCTCCATAGCCGGTAAGTCATTGCTGCATAGTGCTAGCACCGATCGCGGGTGTTATCACAGCGATTGCTGCTGGCAAAGCTGCCGGCAGCCTCAAAAAGAGGATCGTCGCTCCCTGTGACATTGTAATGAATGAGGAGGAAAATCCCCATATACTGCCATACTGCAGTATGGCAGTACATGATAGGATCAATCAGACAATCTAGGATTAAAGTACCCTAAAGAGTCTGAAAAATAGTAAAAAGAAAAACAAAAAAAAGAAAAAAAAAATATTATAATTAAAAAACCTAAAAATTCAAATCACCCCCCTTTCCCTAGAACTGACATAAATATAAATAAACAGTAAAAATATCGACGTGTCTGAAAATGCCCGATATATCAAAATATATTAACGATTTTTCAATGCGTTTAACCTCGTAACGGAAAATAGTGCCCAAAATCGAAAATGGCTTTTTTTGCCATTTTTAAAAATATTTAAAAAATCTATAAAAACTGATCAAAAGGTCCTCAAGTCCTAAAAAAGATATCATCATGTTGCAAAAAATGACACCACCCACAGCTCCATAGAACAAAGTATAAAAAAGTTATTAGCGCCAGAAGATGACAAAATCAAAAAAAAATGTACAGGAGGTTTTAATTTTTGTAAATGTATGAAAGCATTATAAAACCTATAAAAATTTGGTATCCCCATAATCATACCAACCCAAAGAGACATGTCATTTGGGGCGCTCAGTGAAAGCGGTAATATCCAAGCCCACAAGAAAATGGCGCAAATGCGTTTTTTCACCATTTGCACTGCATTTGGAATTTTTTTCCTGCTTCCCAGTACATGGCATGGAATATTCAATACCATCACTATGAAGTGCAATTTGTTACACAGAAAACAAGCCGTTACACAGCTCTTTACGTGTAAAAATAAAAAAGATTTTTGAAGGTGGGGAGTGAAAAATGGAAATGAAAAAACAGGAAACGGCCCAGTCCTTAACCGGTTAATTAAAACTCTGTATTGCAATTGCGGACATATAGAGTTATAAAAGTTATGCAAATTAGCCTGGGGCACTCAGGCTACATCACCTGAGAGCCTTAGAGAGCCTAATATTTTAATGTATGCACATGTAGCTCTAGTGGCCCCACCCGTCACATATCTATGCACTTGGGGGGAGGAAGGTCCTGGTACTACAGGCGGTGTGCATACATTAAAATACTAGGCTTCGTAAGGCGCCCTGGTGACATAGCCTGAGTGGCCGGGCTTATTTGCATAACTTTTATAACTCTTTTTTTCGGTATATAGAGGTATAATAAAAGAAGTCCAATTGTTCCTCAGGAACAATTGAATCAGACCATCTAGGGCCAATGTACCATAATAAATAGTTCAAAAAAAGTTCAAAAAAGTTATAAAAATAAGAAATAATTGAAAAAAACTAAAAATTCAAATCACCCCCCCCCCTTTCCCTAGAACTGATATAAAACGTAATAAACAGTAAAAATCACAAACAGGTTAGATATTGCCACGTCTCTAAATGCCCAATCTATCAAAATATAAAAACGTTTATTGCCGGTGGTGATCCTTATAAGTGAAAATAGCACCCAAATATCCGAAAACGCTACTTTTACATCATATAAAAAAGTAATAAAAAGTGATCAAGAGGTCCCACACGCCTCAAAATGGTAGAAATGAAAACGACAGCTCATTTTGCAAAAAAAATGACACCTCACACAGCTCCGTACACCATATGTATGCACTGATATACATTTATACACCTATACATACAGTATACAGCATATGCAAACTCAGTATATACACAGAGTGACCCACATTTAATAAAGTGTTCGGGCCAGTGGCGTGTGGCCACAGGTAAGGCAGCTACCTCACGTTCGGAGGGCGAGCGGCAACAGATTGGCCATGGATAAAGAAGCCTGGATGGTCGGAGGGCGACTATAGATGGAGTGGGCCAGTGGCAGCAAGTGTGGAGGGAGGGCTGGCAGACACGGATGAAGACGGGCTGGTGACATCGCGTACAGAGGGAGGGCTGCCGGCCACGGATGAAGGTGGGTCGGTGGCAGCACGTGCAAAAAGATGACCGCTGGCCATGAATGAAGGTGGGCTGGCAACAGTACATGCAGAGGGGCAGAAAGTGGGCAGCCACCGATAAAGGCACAACTGCAGATGAGGTGGAAAAGAGCTCAGGAAGGCTGGTGGCCACATATGAGGTTGGCAGGTATACTGGTTTTTCTGAAACATACTAGGGACTTGTGTTGCTGGAGTGGGGAAGAGAGGGTGGGCACCACTCCATCCAGACAGTCCAGGTTTTGGGCTGTCTGTGTTATCAGCCTACAGCTGTGTCAGGCTCATATAAGCTTAGCAGTGCTGACCCACTCTGCACTGGGGAATACAACCGTGAGTTTGCTGCTGTGTGTTGTTTGACACAGTCTCTGATAGGAAGTAGAACCTATGTTCAGTTAGTGGCCAGACAGCCTAGGACAGTGATGGCAAACCTTTTAGAGACCGAGTGCCCAAACTACAATATAAATCCACTTATTTACCATGAAGTGCCAACATGGCATTTTAAGCAGTAAGGTATTGCTACCTTCCACATCTTTCAATCGTATCAGCCCCCTGAGGCCACCAATACAGTTGAAAGAAAAAGTACAAATTCAGACTTTCATTGTAGCTTCTCTCCAGGGTCTCACTGTAGAGGAAGAATGAAGGGTCCAGGAGGGGAACCTCAAAAAGATAATGCAGCCCTGTCCACACCTTCTCACTTTTCCCGCAGTTCCAAACAGCCAATGTAGTATTGCTTAAAAATAGAGCTGAGCAGCATTTCTTAAGTTGCCTGGGACTGCAGGAAGATTTGTTCCTGTCTGGTGAACTCTGTCCTGGGGTGATAACCTGAGTGCCCACAGAAATGGCTCTGAGTGCCACCTCTGGCACCCGTGCCATAGGTTCGCCACCACTGGCCTAGGACTTTATTTTGTTTATACTTTGTTTTGCTGCCTTTAAAGGGAACCTGTCACCAGGGACCTCATTTTTCACTAAAGACAGATTGTAAAAGCCCATGACACCTGTCACGGGTGCTCCCGCGATCCCTGTCACGGATCGCGGGCGCATCCGTGCTCCTTCACGTGCCCCCGCTGCTGCCCGGTGTCTCTTACCTCTCCCGGCTCCTGCTCTCCCTCGGACTGCCGTGCGCGCGCGTCCCCGCCCCCTAGGGCGCGCGCGCGGCTCCGGACGAAAATTTAAAGGGCCAGCGCACCGCTAATTGGTGCACTGGTTGAACACCTCACCTTTAAGAATCTGCCTCTTCCTGTGTTCCTTGCCGGATCTTTGTGCCTCATAGCCTTAGAGAAAGCTTCCAAGCGAGTATTCCTGCGTTCCTGTGTATTCCTGCGTTCCTGTGTATTCCTGCGTTCCTGTGTATCCCTGCGTTCCTGTGTATTCCTGTGTGTTCCCGCTCCTGAGTCCTGTGTCACCTGAGTTCCTCCGTGTTGCTGTGTTCCGTGTGCCTGTGTTCCCGTTCCCACCTGCCTGGACCTCCCGTTGCTGACCCCGGACTTGGACCTGACGTTGCATCTCTGCCGCCTGCCCTGACCCTGTGCCTGGACCCGACTACGAGTTGTCATCCGCTAAGGTACCTCGACCTCGGCTGCCACCGTGGGCTAGTCACACCTGGGAACGACCTAGTGGTATCCTGCCGCAGCAAGTCCAACCCGCTTTGCGGCGGGCTCTGGTGAAAACCAGGTGCCGCTAGGCTCCGGTTCCGGGTGTTGGCTAGTTACATCTCCCGCGGTGGTCCAGAGGATCCACTGATCCTAACAGTAAGATCCGGCCATGGATCCCGCCGAGGTTCCGCTTCCCACTCGACCAAACTTTGCCGCCATAGTGGTCCAGCAATCCCGGGAGATTGCCGCTCAACGCGAACAGCTGGATCAAGTTACCACCATGCTGCAACAACTACTAGCCGCCCAGCAACAGCAACAGGTTCCCGTGTCTGCTCCCGTGGCTCCTGCAACCCCGGTCTGCCTTCCTGTTGCTGAACCACGACTACGGCTGTCTATGCCCAGCAAATTTGACGGAGACCCCAAACAGTGCAGGGGTTTTATTACTCAATGCTCCCTACAAATAGAACTTATGCCTTCGCAATTTGTCACGGAGCGTTCCAAGGTGGCATTTTTCGTCAGTCTTCTCTCTGGGAAGGCCCTGGCCTGGGCCACTCCTCTTTGGGACAGAGGCGACCCGGTCACGACTACTCTTGCAGCTTTTCTGGCGGAGTTCCGGGCCGTTTTTGAGGAACCAGCACGGGCTTCTTCTGCCGAGACTGCGTTGTTGAATCTGCGCCAAGGCAACTCATCTGTGGGAGAGTATGCTGTTCAGTTCCGCACCCTGGCCTCTGAACTTGCCTGGAACGATGCAGCTCTCATCGCCACCTTTAAGAAAGGACTCTCGCCGCAGGTCAAGGATGCGCTGGCAGCTCGGGATCTACCGTCAACTCTGGGTGGTCTCATCACACTGGCCACTCGGATAGATGTCCGGTTTAAGGAACGCGCCGAGGAACTTCGCTCTGAGCATCCTCAAGCTCAGGTAAGGCGTTTTCCTCGCCTCGCACCTGCCTTCCAAAGACCGCTCCAGCCTCCGCCTGTGTCGTCTGCTGAGGAACCCATGCAGGTGGACAGAATCCGGCTCTCTCTGCAAGAGCGTTCCAGAAGACGACAGGAGAACCTTTGTCTGTATTGTGCCAGTCCAGGGCACTTCATCGGGACTTGTCCTGTTCGTCCCCCACGTCCGGGAAACGCCAGCACCTAGGGCTCTTGGGAGAAGCGTCCCTAGGTGTGTGCAAAGCTTCTCCACGTCTGATTATTCCTGTGCTCCTCAGCGTAGACACCGGCACCCAGATCCAAGTTTCTGCTTTCCTGGATTCAGGCTCTACAGCGAACTTTTTGGACGCAGCCCTGGTTTCCCGGCATCACTTCCCAGTGGTTCGTCTTGAGAAACCATTGTCCATTGCCTCAGTCAGTGGCCAGATTCTTTCCGTGCCCATCCGGTTTCGCACGGAACCCCTGCTTCTGCAAGTTGGAGCCTTGCATAAAGAAAGACTTTCTTTTTTTGTGCTGCCACAGTGCACTTCCACTCTCCTGCTGGGTCTCCCCTGGTTGCAGCATCATGCCCCTGTTCTGGACTGGTCTTCTGGGGAGATTCTCCGTTGGGGTCCAGATTGCCCCTCACGCTGCATGACGGTTCCACATCCGCTTCCTGTCAGGACTGCTACCTTGTCTCCCAAGCCTCTGGAGGGACTTCCAGCTCCGTACCGGGACTTTGCAGACGTGTTTTCTAAAAAACAAGCCGAGATCCTTCCTCCACATCGTCCCTATGATTGCCCCATTGATCTGTTGCCTGGATCTTCACCACCACGGGGTCGGGTGTATCCGCTTTCTGTTCCTGAGACTGCCGCTATGTCGGAATATGTTAAGGAAAATCTGCAAAGAGGTTTCATCCGCAAATCCTCCTCTCCAGCTGGCGCTGGTTTCTTTTTTGTCACTAAAAAGGATGGCTCTCTCCGCCCCTGTATAGACTATCGCGGTCTTAACAAGGTCACCGTTAAGAACCGCTATCCTCTGCCGCTTATCACGGAGCTATTTGATCGTCTGCGGGGTGCAAGAATTTTTTCCAAATTGGATCTTCGAGGGGCCTACAACCTCATCCGCATCAGGAAGGGTGACGAGTGGAAGACCGCCTTTAACACCCGTGATGGGCATTTTGAATATCTAGTTATGCCCTTCGGACTTTGTAATGCGCCAGCCGTTTTCCAGGAGTTTGTAAATGATATTTTTCGGGACTTATTGTACAGTTGTGTCGTGGTGTACCTGGACGACATCCTTGTGTATTCTGCCAATCTGGAGTCCCACCAGTCTCATGTACGGGAGGTTCTCAGCCGCCTCAGGACAAACTACCTCTATGCCAAGCTGGAGAAGTGCCACTTTCATCAGAGGAGCCTTCCATTCCTCGGCTACATAATTTCTGATAGGGGTTTGCAGATGGATCCTGCCAAGTTATCTGCGGTCCTTCAGTGGCCACGCCCAGTGGGACTGAGAGCTATACAAAGATTTCTGGGCTTTGCTAATTATTATAGGCAATTCATCCCACACTTCTCATCTTTGGTCGCGCCGATGGTGGCGCTTACGAAAAAGGGTGCTAATCCCCGTGTCTGGCCACCAGCAGCAGAAGAGGCCTTCACGAAATTAAAAACTGCTTTTTCCTCCGCTTCAGTCCTTACCCGACCGGATACTGAAAAGCCGTTCCTGGTGGAGGTTGATGCCTCCTCCGTGGGTGCTGGGGCAGTCCTTACCCAGAAGGGTCCCAGGGGACGAACACTCACTTGTGGTTTCTTCTCCAAAACCTTCTCCTCCGCAGAGAGAAATTATTCCATTGGAGATCGGGAGCTTCTGGCCATCAAGCTGGCTTTGGAAGAGTGGCGTCATCTGCTGGAGGGAGCCCGATTTCCAGTCAGCATTTTCACGGACCACAAAAACCTTCAGTACCTTCAGACGGCTCAACGTTTGAATCCACGTCAAGCCCGGTGGTCCCTCTTCTTTTCTCGCTTTGACTTCCGAATCCATTTTCGCCCTGCAGAGAAAAACATCAAGGCTGACGCCTTGTCCCGTGCTTCTGATGTTATGGGGGAGGACTCTGCTCCGAGGCATGTTGTTCCTCCAGAGAGACTTGTGCTTGCCGCGCCGGTGGACCTCCGGCAGCTGCCTCCCGGCAAGACTTATGTGCGACCTGGTCTCCGAAAGAGGATTCTGACCTGGGGACATTCTTCTCGTGTGGCTGGGCACCCTGGGGTGCAGCGCTCTGTGGCCTTAATTTCCCGATTCTACTGGTGGCTTGATTTGGTCAAGGACGTCCGGGATTTTGTGGGTTCCTGTGCCTCTTGTGCCCGCAACAAGCCTTCACGACTTAAGCCTGCTGGTCTTCTGTTGCCGTTACCCGTGCCTACCAGCCCATGGTCTCATGTGGCTATGGACTTTGTTACGGATTTACCGCCATCTTCTGGCAACACCGTTATCTGGGTGGTGACTGACCGCTTTTCGAAGATGTCTCACTTTGTCCCTCTACCAGGTTTGCCTTCTGCTCCACGTCTCGCCAGCCTCTTCTTCCAGCATATTTTCCGGCTTCATGGTCTCCCTCAGCACATCGTCTCGGATCGAGGAGTTCAGTTTGTGTCCAAATTCTGGAGATCTTTGTGCAACCAGTTGCAGGTGAACTTGGACTTCTCTTCTGCCTATCACCCACAGACTAACGGCCAAGTGGAGAGGGTGAATCAGACTTTAGGTTGCTACCTCCGCCATTTTGTCTCTGCCCGTCAGGACGACTGGGCATCTCTTCTACCATGGGCGGAGTTCTCTTACAATTCCCTGGACTCCACTTCTGCCGGTTCTGCTCCCTTTTTTATTAACTATGGACTGCATCCTCGGCCTCCTCTTCCGTTACCTACGTCTGCAGATGTTCCTGCTGTGGAGGACCTGGTACGTGATCTGAAAGCCATCTGGGAGCAAGTCCACTCCTCATTGCTCCGAGCTACAGCCCAGACCAAGCGTCAAGCAGACAAAAGACGCCGACCATTCCCTGTTTTAGCTCCTGGTGACAAGGTTTGGCTGTCCGCCAAGTATGTTCGGCTGAAGATCCCGAGCTATAAATTGGGACCTCGGTTCTTGGGCCCATTCGAAATTCTCGGCCGCATCAACCCGGTGGCTTACAAGTTGCGTCTGCCTCCCAGCATGCGCATTCCTAATTCTTTCCATGTTTCTCTCCTTAAGCCAGTCATCTTCAACCGCTTCAACCGACAAATTACTCCTCCTCCGGTACCACAAGCTGATTCCACCGATGTCTTCGAGGTGAAAGAGATCCTGGATACTAAGACTGTGAGAGGTAGACGGTTGTTTCTGGTAGACTGGAAAGGATTTGGTCCTGAGGAGAGATCCTGGGAGCCAGAGGATAACATCCTGGACAAGAGCCTGCTCCAACGTTTCCTCAGGCCCAAGAAGAGAGGGAGGCCGAAGGGGGGGGGTACTGTCACGGGTGCTCCCGCGATCCCTGTCACGGATCGCGGGCGCATCCGTGCTCCTTCACGTGCCCCCGCTGCTGCCCGGTGTCTCTTACCTCTCCCGGCTCCTGCTCTCCCTCGGACTGCCGTGCGCGCGCGTCCCCGCCCCCTAGGGCGCGCGCGCGGCTCCGGACGAAAATTTAAAGGGCCAGCGCACCGCTAATTGGTGCACTGGTTGAACACCTCACCTTTAAGAATCTGCCTCTTCCTGTGTTCCTTGCCGGATCTTTGTGCCTCATAGCCTTAGAGAAAGCTTCCAAGCGAGTATTCCTGCGTTCCTGTGTATTCCTGCGTTCCTGTGTATTCCTGCGTTCCTGTGTATCCCTGCGTTCCTGTGTATTCCTGTGTGTTCCCGCTCCTGAGTCCTGTGTCACCTGAGTTCCTCCGTGTTGCTGTGTTCCGTGTGCCTGTGTTCCCGTTCCCACCTGCCTGGACCTCCCGTTGCTGACCCCGGACTTGGACCTGACGTTGCATCTCTGCCGCCTGCCCTGACCCTGTGCCTGGACCCGACTACGAGTTGTCATCCGCTAAGGTACCTCGACCTCGGCTGCCACCGTGGGCTAGTCACACCTGGGAACGACCTAGTGGTATCCTGCCGCAGCAAGTCCAACCCGCTTTGCGGCGGGCTCTGGTGAAAACCAGGTGCCGCTAGGCTCCGGTTCCGGGTGTTGGCTAGTTACATCTCCCGCGGTGGTCCAGAGGATCCACTGATCCTAACAACACCTGCAGTGCAAATCTGCCTTTCCTCTTTTTCTAAGCATTTGCATTACACTATAATTGTGTATTATAACTTTCTGAGCTGCAGGCTGTCTCCATGATTGTGCTCCTGTACAGCTTGTCCCTCCCCCACTGATGTCAGGCTGACCAGGTGGGGGCCAAGCTCTGAGGAGTGGGTAACACAGACAAGCCACATGTTGTTTTTTGAAATGCATCCAAACCAAAGTCCAGCCCCTGTGACTACCCCAGGATTTTGTCAGGGAGCAAGGTAAGTTATAACACACAATTATAGTGTAATGCAAATGCTTAGAAAAGGCAGAAAGGCATATTTGCACTGCTGGTGTGAAGGGCTTCTGCAACCTGTCTTTAGTGAAAATGAGGTCCCTGGTGACAGGTTCCCTTTAAGTTTTTATTGAAAATAAAACTGGATGCCGCCAGTTGAATCAAATGAACTGTGTCATTGCTGTGTCTGGCAAAAGTGCCAGACTACCCAGCTACCTAATTCCGCACCTTGACCCTTCCCACACCTTGACATAATTCTACATCATAGGATGGTGGTCGCCTGGGAAACTATAGAGTAAGCAATAGCCGGTATCCCGCAGTAACAGCCGGGATTGTGCCTATCACGATCCTGCCTGTTTAACCCTATAGATGCCTATAGTGCATTGCAAGACCCCAGGGCTACCTTCAGTGGAAGCCTGCTAAATTGTGGTGAATGCATCTACCATAACAGTGCTAATGTCAACCTATGCTCCATGTAACATGTATATGTAATATGACTATGTAATAAGCTCCGATAAATTAGCATTGCAGTATATTACAATGAACACGTTATCAAATGATGTCCCACCATGGGACAAAATAAAATAGTAAAAAAAAGTTTAAAGAAAGTGCAATTAAAAATATTATTATAAAAAGAATAAAAGTCATCTGTAGTCCCATCCCATATAATAATCAAATACAACATAATAAAGTGAAACTCACCAAAAAAAAGCTAAATATTGGGTACAAATTGTCACTAAACCCATACAGTGAATGCTGTAAGAAAAAATACACAAAAAAAACACAAAAATTATGAAAATTTCTCATCTGACCTCATAAGAGCAGCATAAAAAGTGATAAAAAGGTAGCATTCACCCCGTCATGATGCCAAGAAAAAGCAAAGCTTGTGCCACAAAAAATAAGCTTTAAAACAGCTCTGCAAACAAAAAATATATAATATAAAAAATATAAGATATTATGCCCATTAATACATGGTGATGCAAAAAGAAGCAAATTTCTCAGAAAATGGGGCTTATTTACTAAAGGTCTTGGATCGCACTTTCGTCAGACTGTTCATGGTTTCCGGTATTTGCGCCGCTGGGACAAGTATTTAGCAGGGGATTGTGTCTCATGCAATCGGAATGTGGCGCAGCTGCACTGGCCTTCATGTGACTGAAATCGGGGGGGCATGCCGAGGGCGGGATTTAACTTTCAATTTGTGTCGCAAGACAATGCACTTACATACACCAGGAAGAAGAAGGTGAACTCCGTCGGACCTGAGCAAGGGAGCGATACATGCAGGATATCGGGCACACGATCTTAGTGAATTGCGGCAAAGTGCATGATTGTCGGACGATGCACTTTGGATGAATTTCCGCGGCCGGGTAAGTAAATATGCCCCAATGAGTTCTTTATTACGCAAAACAAGTTAACCATAAAAAAGTGATGTAAATGGGATATCACCGTAATTGTGAATAGAATAGAAGATAACACACTATTTTAATGGTATGGTGAATGGCCGGGGAAAAAAAATGATAAAAACCACATACTGTACAAGAATTAATTATTTTTTTAACCACCACCACCAAGAAAGAGTTAATAAAATTTGATTATTAGCTATTGAACCCCCCATAAATGATGTTCCTGAAAAGTAAATCTCATCCGCAAAAAAAGTAATCCCAATATGTCCAAATTACAAAAACCAAAACATTTTATAGCGTGTAAAATGTGACAAGGCAAATCTGCTCTGAATGGCGCTCCTTCCCTTCTATGCCCCGCTGTGTGCCTGTACAGCAGTTTACCAACACATTTGGGGGATCCTTAGCCTTTGGAGAAAATGGGTATCAAGTTTGTGGAGTTTTAATCATTTCATACTTTGTTATGGTCTAATTTGTCAAAAAAAAATAAATTACAACTTTTAAATTACACATCCATTTTGTTTTAACCCCTGTGAACGATCTAAACACTTTTTAAAGTTGATTTTTCACATAATTTCTAAAATGGCAGATTTTATGGGGTTTTACTGTTAACTAGGCCTCTCAAAGTCACTTAAAGCTGAGCAGGTAGCTCTAAATCAAGGTTTTGGTGATTTTCATAAAAATTAGAAAATTTGCACCCACAATTCTGAACCTCCAACAACCAAGGGAGAGGATGCATAAAAAGCCATGCCGATATAATGCAGACATTTAGGAAATGTTAGTTATGAAGTTACTTGGATGGTATGGCTGACAGTAACATCCGGCCATGGACACCGGATAGGTACCACCTCCAAAACTGGCTGATTTTACCACCGTTGTGGTCCAACAGTCCCTGCAGATTGCTTCGCAAGGAGAACAGCTAGGACAAGTCACCGCCATGCTGCAACAGCTGTTTATCACCCAGTGTCAGACACTTGCGACTACTCCTGCAACTTCTTCTGTTACTATCTTCCTGCTGCTGAACCTAGGCTAAGACTGTCCATGCCATGCTTACCTTTTGGAATTCCCGGCTGTGTTTTAAGACCCTGCACGAGCTTCCTCAGCTGAAATTAAATCTACGTGAAGGGGACTTGTCTGTGGGAGAGTATGCTATCCAGCTCCATACTCTGGCCTCGAAACTCTCCTGGAACGATGCGGCCCTGTCAATCGGATCGACATGCGGTTTATGGAGCGTGCCAAGGACTTACGTCACAAGCATTCCCATGTCCGTCCTCGACATCTACCTCGCCTGGCTCCTGCTTTCCAAAGGCCACTCTAGACTCCGGCTGCACCATCTGCAGAGGTGCCTATGCAGGTGGGCAGAGTCAGACTCTCCTCTCAGGAACACACTATACGATGTCAGGAGGATCTATGCCTGTACTGTGCCAGTCCTAAGCATTTCATTTCATTTGGGAAATGCCAGCACCCAGGGTTATTGGGAGAAGCGTCTCTAGGTGTGAACAAAGCTTCTCCACGCCTGAGTATTCCTGTGCTCCTCCACTCCAGCGCCCGACCTCCGATTCAAGTTTCTGCTTTCTTGGACTCAGGTTCTGCTTCATGTGGCTATGGACTTTGTCACTCTTCTGGAAATACCAACATCTGGGTGGGGACTGACCGGTTTTCCAAGATGTCCCATTTTGTTCCCCTTCCAGGTCTTCCATCTGCTACAAGGCTTGCCAGTTTGTTCTTCCAGCATATGTTCTGACTGCATGGACTTCTGCAATACATCGTGTCTGACCGAGGGGTCCAGTTTGTCTCCAAGTTCTGGTGTTCCTTGTCTAACCAGCTGCAAGTAAAACTGGACTTTTCTTCGGACTACCACCCACAGTCAAATGGTCAAGTAGAAAGGGCGAATTTTGGGCGATTTTGGGCTGTTACCTCTGCCACTTCGTTTTTGCCCGTCAAGATAACTGGTCCAAACTGCTACCATGGGCGGAGTTTTCCTATAATTCCCTCGACTTTGGGTCCGCTGGTGCAGCTCCTTTCTTTGTGGTTTATGGATGTATCCCTCATCCTCCGCTTCCCATGTCCACTCCTTTGGATGTCCCTCCGGTTGAGGAGCTGATACAGGATGTCAAGTCCATCTGGCTGATAAGAAGTGTAGGACCTCTCATGTCTTCTCTCCAGGCGACAAGGTGTGGTTATCCACCAGATAAAATCGTCTGAAGATACCTAGCTACAAGCTTGGTTCCCGCTTCTTTGGTCCTTTTGAGGTAATCCAGCGCATTAATCCACTGGCCTACAAACTCTGACTTCCTCCTTCTATGCACATCCCAAACTCCTTCCATGTCTGTCATCTTGAAGCCTGTCATCTTGAACCACTTCTCTCGGCAATATCCTCGGCCGCAGGAGGTTGTTATGGCGGACTCTATGTACATGTTCAAGAGAGGCCTGGATGACTTTCTGGAGAGAAAAAATATCACGGGTTATGGGGATAAAACATTTATTTAATTCTTAAAGGTTGAACTTGATGGACTTGCATCTCCTTCCAGCCTTATATATATATACTATGATCCTCCTCCTGCTCCTGAGGGTGATCCACTGATGTCTACAAGGTTATGGAGGTGTTGGACATGAAAACCGTGAGAGGTAAGCAGTTCTTTCTTGTTGACTGGAAGGGGCTCGGACCTGAGGAGAGATCCTGGGAGCCTAAAGAGAATATCCTGGACCGATGTCTCCTCAAAAGATTTCTTCAGGCCAAGAAGCAGGGGAGGCCGAAGGCTGGGTATTGTGATGGGTGTCCCTGTGATCCTAGACTGCTAGCTGAGTTTGTACTACGACATTGGCTGCCACTGCAAGCTAGTCGCACCTGTGGAACGACCTAGTGGCACAACGCCACGGCAAGAGCATCCTGCTATGCAGAAGGCTATGGTGAAGACCAGGGGCCACTTAGATTCTGGTCCCAGGTGTCGGCTAGTGTCTCCCGCGGTGGTCCAGGGGGTTCACTAACCCCGAGCCCTTACACCTCCTATAATGACTCGGCAAATTTTTAAAAAATCAGGCTTGGTCCCAAAGCCCTAAAATGGCTTAGATCTGAATAGGTTAAAGGGGTTGTCCGACTCTTTTGAAAATTGTACAGGCGGGTTGGGGAGGTAAATTTAAAAAGAAAGTTGTACTCCTCCTCAGTCGCTCCCGGTGTCCCGCGCTGGTCGTGCCCCTGTTTGCTTGGACTTCTGTCCAGCCGCGGGGGAAGGGCATGCCTACACAGTACTATCTTCTTGCACTGATGAATATTCTGTTGACCATCCAGATTTTTCTGACGTCATTATAGTTTCTATCAAAAGGCATAGATGTCACTCTTTTCTTTTTACTTTTGTCATCTTTTCTCCCTATGCTAGATTCTGTGTTGATGGTATCATTGTGTGTCTAATTATTTGCATAATTATCCCTGCTCCTTAATTATCTTCTCTCTTCAGCCTATGTATAGACTCTGTTCTTTTTATATTCCATAGAGAACAACTGTAAAGTATAAAAACGTTTGCCTAACTCTGGCCTAAGCTGAAATAAGCAATTCTCAAATTTACACTTATTAGCTCTCTGCAGCCATTTTTCTACAAGCAGGGGTTTGACCTTGTCCCCCTGGCTGCTCTCCCTGCTTTTGTTTATCTTGGTTGCCATGTGAATCAATTTCTTTATCAGGAGAAGAGTAAAGGGTGGGGGATCTTGTTGGGAGGGGCACCAGCAGAAGTACATGCTCCCAGGCTATAGCTGCTGGGTGCACAAAAATATGAGTCCTGATCATTGCTGGCATCATAAAAAAAAATTCCAGAACCTTGAGTGATGTCACATGCTTCAGGTGATCTTACAAGTACTTAGTCTTTGTACATTGCCTCATGAATGGTATGTAGCAGGCTGGGTGTGTTTGAGAGTTTGAATGTAGCAGAAATGTGTATGTATGAAAGCTTGAATGCACAAATAAAGACACAGCTCAGGCTCCCCATCAATTCTCATGAATGGCATCAGATCCGGCACACACAGCACAGTATATCTACAGTGCAACCTCTTTGCACAGGAAAGGGGTGGTCTGCAGATAGGGGGCAGCTTCCATAGAGTATAATGGCAAAAAAAAAAATATATATATATATATATATATATATATATATATATATATATATATATATATAGTCAACAGAAAATAAGCAGCACTCCGAGACGTGAATAGTCAAAGCGAAAAAGTGAAGGTCTTTATTCCATGTTTTTTAAGAGTACAAAAGATTTGTACAAAAGCAACGTTTCGGCTCCTAAGAGCCTTTGTCAAGCCTGGTGACATGGGTGAGTGGCCATCATATATAGCAAACAGATGTGGTCACATGATCAAGGTGATCCCACCCCCTTGAATTAACATATTACATAATATCGTAAATGTGACAATAAAAAGTGGAATTATAATCACATATATATATACAGATAAAGTGCAAGTGTCATATAATATGTTTACACATTATTATTCAAAAGATACCAATTAGAATTTAAAGTGGCCAGTGCTTGTAGTGTTGGAAGTGTCCATAATACAATGTATTAGATTAAAAACAACATGACTGTGGTCTCACCATCCTGATCCACCGATCCTGCATAGAAACGCACATGTAGGAGATAGACGCTGACCGGTGCGGGAGCTGGCCCACAGGTGGAACGCAAGCGAGGAAGGAATGTACTGCGCATGTCCAGGGAGGAGCCAGGTATCCACGGCAACCATCGCGTCCTGGACGCGAAGACTACGCTGCCGGGATTAGTTGCAGGCTCCTGTTGAATGGACTCCGCATAGCGATCGTGATGCACAGAGGTAAGTATACAGCTGTAGAAGTAACTAATTATGCACGATCACTGGCACAGAGGAGGGTTTGAAAGAAGCCAGCCAGGAGGTTGGCACTAAGTGCTTCATATACGCTGGAAGACCCTGGGAGGATAAATGTGTATTAACCCCTGCGGCTCAGGGGAAATGTGGAATAAGCATATTCATATCCCTATGACCAGAACGGTCACTACAGGATTGGCAGAGAAAAACAAAGTAATACCTCGGGTCTCCAACAATAACGCATTTGTATGGCTATAACCACTCCCATGGCGCATAATGTGGTCGTGCAATGTACTCTAGTGGACACTAGAGTGAAGGCTGAAAGAGAGGCAAAGACAATTTTTTTCGTAAACAGGAGCGTCGGTGTATAGGATGGCTGAACAAGATGGTGAGGACAGTCCAAATTCGGCTTCGGATGTAATAAGAAATCTGCGGAGCAGAGAAAATATTGGTGTAAGAATATGTTAAGCAAAAAAATATATCACCATATCTCTATGCTTCTGAATGAGGAAGAGAGAATCGACAGTATCTTGGAAAATCGAAAAAACATTTCAGACATTGTGTAATTTAAAATCCACATTAAGCCCATTGGGTCTTAAAGTGTTTAAGGTGTATATCCACCACAACTCCCTTTTCTTGAGGATACGCTCCCTGTCACCCCCTCTGCGTAATGGGGGCACATGGTCAATTAGTTGGAACCGTAGGTCCCTTTCTTGATGACCAGCTTCCAAAAAATGTTTTGGCACAGGCAGGTCACGTCTGCCACTCCGGATGGTATACCGATGTTGGTTAAATCTAACCTTAAATTCCAAAGTGGTTTCACCAATGTATAGAAGCCCGCAGGGACAGGTGAGCATATAAACCACGAAACGACTGTCACAGTTTAAGTAATGTTTTACTTGGTAATCAACATTATTGTGTGAGAAAGAGGAACCTCTGTTCATTTGTCTGCAATTAATGCAGTTGCGGCAGGGATATGATCCCTTGTTGAGTTGTCCATAGAGTGCAGTTTGACGGTTCTTGCGTTGTGTGCCTATATCAGATTTAACCAGGCGGTCCCTAACCGTTTGGGATTTGCGGTAAGAAAAAAGAGGGGGGTTTTGAAATTCAAGTACAGGATATGGACTACCAGATAATTTGTTCCAATGCTTTCGAATAATACTAGCAATCGAGTTGCTGTGTGAATTGTATGTGGATACAAATGGAATCCTGTTAGTATTGGAATGTCTCGCTGTAGGGGATAAAAGAGTGGCTCTGTCTATCTGGTCCGCTTTCTTAAGGTTATTGCTGATGATCCTGTGGGGGTATCCACGTTGGGAAAATTTGTGGGCCATAGTGCTCAAGTTAATGTTTGTTTTGTGGGGATCACTGGTGATTCTCTTAACCCTCAGGAGTTGGCTATAGGGGAGTGTTTTAATCATGGCTCTGGGATGATGACTCTCAAACCTTAGCAGAGTGTTTCTGTCCGTGGGTTTTACGTATAGATCAGTGGTAATCGTGCCTGTATCAAGAATCACCTGTGTGTCGAGAAATTGGATGTTATCTCTGGAATGTACCAAGGTGAACTTGATGGATGTGTCTATGGTATTGAGGTATAAGTGAAAATCAGAAAGTTCTGTTTCAGTGCCGGTCCAGAGGAGGAAGATGTCGTCTATGTAACGCCACCACCGCAGGCAATGCCTGAAGTGGCTGGAGACATAGACGGCATCCTCCTCCAATGTCCTCATGACAATGTTAGCGTATGTGGGCGCCATGTTGGCGCCCATTGCTACGCCCATCAGTTGTAAATAAAAGTCGTCCCCAAATAAAAAATAGTTGTTCTTAAGTACTAACTCTAGAAGATCTACAATAAACTGTTGTGTTTTGGGAGTGTACTGTGTCTTAGTTAATTTGCGCTTGACAGCCCCGATCCCCCGCTGGTGATCAATCGACGTATACGTTGATCACCAGCGGGGGATCGGGGCTGTCAAGCGCAAATTAACTACGACACAGTACACTCCCAAAACACAACAGTTTATTGTAGATCTTCTAGAGTTAGTACTTAAGAACAACTATTTTTTATTTGGGGACGACTTTTATTTACAACTGATGGGCGTAGCAATGGGCGCCAACATGGCGCCCACATACGCTAACATTGTCATGAGGACATTGGAGGAGGATGCCGTCTATGTCTCCAGCCACTTCAGGCATTGCCTGCGGTGGTGGCGTTACATAGACGACATCTTCCTCCTCTGGACCGGCACTGAAACAGAACTTTCTGATTTTCACTTATACCTCAATACCATAGACACATCCATCAAGTTCACCTTGGTACATTCCAGAGATAACATCCAATTTCTCGACACACAGGTGATTCTTGATACAGGCACGATTACCACTGATCTATACGTAAAACCCACGGACAGAAACACTCTGCTAAGGTTTGAGAGTCATCATCCCAGAGCCATGATTAAAACACTCCCCTATAGCCAACTCCTGAGGGTTAAGAGAATCACCAGTGATCCCCACAAAACAAACATTAACTTGAGCACTATGGCCCACAAATTTTCCCAACGTGGATACCCCCACAGGATCATCAGCAATAACCTTAAGAAAGCGGACCAGATAGACAGAGCCACTCTTTTATCCCCTACAGCGAGACATTCCAATACTAACAGGATTCCATTTGTATCCACATACAATTCACACAGCAACTCGATTGCTAGTATTATTCGAAAGCATTGGAACAAATTATCTGGTAGTCCATATCCTGTACTTGAATTTCAAAACCCCCCTCTTTTTTCTTACCGCAAATCCCAAACGGTTAGGGACCGCCTGGTTAAATCTGATATAGGCACACAACGCAAGAACCGTCAAACTGCACTCTATGGACAACTCAACAAGGGATCATATCCCTGCCGCAACTGCATTAATTGCAGACAAATGAACAGAGGTTCCTCTTTCTCACACAATAATGTTGATTACCAAGTAAAACATTACTTAAACTGTGACAGTCGTTTCGTGGTTTATATGCTCACCTGTCCCTGCGGGCTTCTATACATTGGTGAAACCACTTTGGAATTTAAGGTTAGATTTAACCAACATCGGTATACCATCCGGAGTGGCAGACGTGACCTGCCTGTGCCAAAACATTTTTTGGAAGCTGGTCATCAAGAAAGGGACCTACGGTTCCAACTAATTGACCATGTGCCCCCATTACGCAGAGGGGGTGACAGGGAGCGTATCCTCAAGAAAAGGGAGTTGTGGTGGATATACACCTTAAACACTTTAAGACCCAATGGGCTTAATGTGGATTTTAAATTACACAATGTCTGAAATGTTTTTTCGATTTTCCAAGATACTGTCGATTCTCTCTTCCTCATTCAGAAGCATAGAGATATGGTGATATATTTTTTTGCTTAACATATTCTTACACCAATATTTTCTCTGCTCCGCAGATTTCTTATTACATCCGAAGCCGAATTTGGACTGTCCTCACCATCTTGTTCAGCCATCCTATACACCGACGCTCCTGTTTACGAAAAAAATTGTCTTTGCCTCTCTTTCAGCCTTCACTCTAGTGTCCACTAGAGTACATTGCACGACCACATTATGCGCCATGGGAGTGGTTATAGCCATACAAATGCGTTATTGTTGGAGACCCGAGGTATTACTTTGTTTTTCTCTGCCAATCCTGTAGTGACCGTTCTGGTCATAGGGATATGAATATGCTTATTCCACATTTCCCCTGAGCCGCAGGGGTTAATACACATTTATCCTCCCAGGGTCTTCCAGCGTATATGAAGCACTTAGTGCCAACCTCCTGGCTGGCTTCTTTCAAACCCTCCTCTGTGCCAGTGATCGTGCATAATTAGTTACTTCTACAGCTGTATACTTACCTCTGTGCATCACGATCGCTATGCGGAGTCCATTCAACAGGAGCCTGCAACTAATCCCGGCAGCGTAGTCTTCGCGTCCAGGACGCGATGGTTGCCGTGGATACCTGGCTCCTCCCTGGACATGCGCAGTACATTCCTTCCTCGCTTGCGTTCCACCTGTGGGCCAGCTCCCGCACCGGTCAGCGTCTATCTCCTACATGTGCGTTTCTATGCAGGATCGGTGGATCAGGATGGTGAGACCACAGTCATGTTGTTTTTAATCTAATACATTGTATTATGGACACTTCCAACACTACAAGCACTGGCCACTTTAAATTCTAATTGGTATCTTTTGAATAATAATGTGTAAACATATTATATGACACTTGCACTTTATCTGTATATATATATGTGATTATAATTCCACTTTTTATTGTCACATTTACGATATTATGTAATATGTTAATTCAAGGGGGTGGGATCACCTTGATCATGTGACCACATCTGTTTGCTATATATGATGGCCACTCACCCATGTCACCAGGCTTGACAAAGGCTCTTAGGAGCCGAAACGTTGCTTTTGTACAAATCTTTTGTACTCTTAAAAAACATGGAATAAAGACCTTCACTTTTTCGCTTTGACTATTCACGTCTCGGAGTGCTGCTTATTTTCTGTTGACTACTTGGAGGATCTGGAGCCTGATCTGACGGAGCTTGCACCCATACTCGCTTACTACTAGAACAACGTGTGCTGCTTGAATTTTCTAAAAGTATATATATATATATATATCTGTTATTGGCTATAAATTCAGTCTTTTAGGGAGGGGGACCTTTCTGAGGTGGCCTTCTGGAGAGGTTTCACTGTGTGTGTGTGTGTACTGTGATGCTGCCATGTGTTTATCTTTTTTTTCCTATGTAGGTGTTTTATGGTGTAGGTGCACGTTTTAATATATCTTTTTCTTTGTGGTGTAGCAGATTACTGTATGATCATTTCTTACTATGATGCAGAACTCCAGTGCTCTGTGCTGTCAACTCTGTTTCTTTCTTGGTCGCTCTGCACTAGATCTCTGTGCAAGAATTAACAATGATTCTGGGTCCTAAATGGCTGAGGTGTTTTTGCATATTCACGCGAATGTGCTCTGGCCTCAGTGCCCTTAGCTGATGCCTCAACCAGGAAGTTCCGCACACTTCAGGAAAAGCTGAGAGGATTCTCTGGTTTCTTCTTACACTCCAAAAACATACTGTTGGGTTGTTTAGATTGTGAGCCTCCATGGGACAGAGACTGATTTGGCAAGTTCTGTGTAGCGCTGCATAATATGCAGGAATTATTATTTTTACAGATAGCCTCATCTATGACAATGTGAGATTTGCACATTGTAATAGAGGATGTGGGAAATCCCCATTTACTGCCATATACTTTAGTATGGCAGTGTATGGAAGGATCATTTAACCTAGGGTTAAATTACCCTATTGGGTCTGAAATTTGTTAAAAATAAATAAATTAAAATAAAAAAACCATCTCCTGCCTTACCTAGAACTGATATAAATAAACAGTAAAAATCATAAACTTGTTAGGTATCACCACGTCCCAAAATCTACCCAAAATTGACTCGATCTATCAAAATGTAATAACGGTTATTCCAGGCATTTAGCCCCATGAATGAAATAGCACCCAAAGTAAAAAATGCCACTTTTTTGCCATTTTGCAACAATAAAACTCTAATACCCCCCCATTCAGTTTATCTATTGAGGTCTTAAATTCAGCATGAACTTAATTGTATTCTTCTTGAGTCTTGTTGCCTGTTACACGGCAAGCCACTTTTGTTGGTACATCATATCATCTTTTAGTAGCATAGGACGCAATATGCACCTCATATTTTTGGTATCCGTTGGATTTTAATGTATTCTGTCAACGTTGAAGCATGCAAGGATAGACTAACTGTCACACGCTGGGGTGCGGGAAAAGTCTCTGGGGCTAAAGTCTGTGGACTCCCTGGACCACCGCGGGGGATAATGATACCTGCCACAACTTGGGAACGGAGTCTAAGTGGACTCCTTGACTTCGCGAGAGCCCGCTGCAAAGCGGGGTGGTCTTGCTGCAGCGGGGAGCCACCAGGTCACGGGCACGCGGAGGCAGCCAAGGTAGGGACCCGGGAAGGCAGGACCTCTGCAAGGCAGGACCTCTGCAAGGCAGGACCTCGGCAAGGCAGGACCTCGGCAGGGCAGGACCTCGGCAAGGCAGGACCTCGGGATGGCAGGACCTCAGGATGGCTGGCTGGCATGACCACTGGGATACTGGACAATCACAGGATAACCGGACCTCCACAGGATTACGGGACCTCCACAGGATTATGGGACCACCACAGGAACATGGGAACACCTCAGGAATCACAAAGGCATCTGGAAACGCTCAGGAAACTTTTTCTTCAGCAGAATGACCGGAAGACCTGGTCAGGGCGCAGACCTGCGGCCTGAACGGGACCGCTACAGAGCCATTAGGAGCCGGGAGAGCTAAGTACCGACCTGGGGGAGCGGGGACAGCGGCAGCGACAAAGTGCAAAAATGTTCTAAAATAATGGAGAAAAAGGACAGGATAGCCTTTGTGTCTCAATATGATCATCATGCTAAGTTATTCAAACAAACAGACTATCCTTATAAATTGGGGTATCTTGCAAAATGTCCCCAAATATAGAGTTTTATTCACAGAACAACTAGTGTTTGTGTATAAAAAAAAGGGGCAAATCGATTGCTAATGTATTAGGTAAATAGGATATGCAGTTAAAAAGAAGTGTATATAACAATGTTTGGGTACACAAAAACAGGGTCTGTCGTGTCCACATTGTTCGGCTATAATCAAGGGTAAAAGTTTGAATCATCCTTGTAAGGGTTATCAGCCTTATATGTTATAAGTTTGGTGCTGTATTTATCTGCACCTGTACAGCTCGTGTGCTTGTCTGAAGAAGAAGGCTGAGCCTCCAATAGGTTGCTAAGGATGATGGTATCTCAGTGAGCGGCCCCAAAGTGTGTTACCGGGTGAAACACCAAATTACTTGACTTATGCCTTGAATGGATGACAGTGACGGATTAAGTGTCCCATTGGCCCCTGGGCTGTTCACACAACTAGGGCCCCCCAGCGTCCAAATCAACATGTGCCCGGATGTTAGGACTTAAGTACTACTCTGTATTCTCTTATTCTATATATCCTCCATATACTTTATATCCTTGTACTGTTAATAAAAGTAAATTAATGATGAACTTCAAACCTGTTCTTATAGCCCATCTATTAGGGAAGTGGACTGGCTTTCCTTAACTTTGTGTAACCCTTCAACCCAACTACCATCCACACAAGATTTAGGAGATGTGGATGCTACCCCTGGCGGCCAAGCCTTCTGCGCTCTGCAGCTAAACTCCCCCTCATACTGTAATTACTTGCGTATAACCCGAGGATCCTAATTTTACCACAAGAAAAAACGTCCAGCAGCAGCCACACCTCATTAATGAAATGTCCACAGCAAATGCTCCCTTTACAGAAATGTCCACAGCAAATGCTCCCTTTACAGAAATGTCCACAGCAGATGCCCACCTTCAATGAAATGTCCACAGAAGGGTCCCCTTTACATAAATTCCCAACCCATCATTAATAAAATGTCCATAACTAAGTCCCCCTTAACTGAAATGTACACAGCAGATACCCCCTTTAATGAAATGTCCACCCAGATACCCCCTTTTAATGAAATGTCCACCCAGATACCCCCTTTTAATGAAATGTTCACAGCAGGGACCCCCTTTACATTAATTCACCCCATTAAGGAAATGTCCCGTGCGATGCATACACCATGATGTCACGTGGCTGCATCACCACCGAGCTACAGTGTGTGCGTCCGGACCAGAATAGGATAAGATGGAGCCACGGGGCCTGGGAGAAGAAGCCGGAAGTTTTTTTTGTTTTATTTAAAGACTGATAGTGGATCTTCATATTGGGCCAGGGTATGGGCGGGTGTGGGCCCATTGCAAGCCAAAGGCCCCAGGCGCCCCATACCGCCGATATATAAAAATCTGCCATTAATGTACGTAAATGAAATATATATTTTTATTCTGTATATATGGACGAAGTTGATGCTATTTATGCTCTGCAAGGCAGGACCTCTGCAAGGCAGGACCTCGGCAAGGCAGGACCTCGGCAGGGCAGGACCTCGGCAAGGCAGGACCTCGGGATGGCAGGACCTCGGGATGGCAGGCTGGCATGACCACTGGGATACTGGACAATCACAGGATAACCGGACCTCCACAGGATTACGGGACCTCCACAGGATTATGGGACCACCACAGGAACATGGGAACACCTCAGGAATCACAAAGGCATCTGGAAACGCTCAGGAAACTTTTTCTTCAGCAGAATGACCGGAAGACCTGGTCAGGGCGCAGACCTGCGGCCTGAACGGGACCGCTACAGAGCCATTAGGAGCCGGGAGAGCTAAGTACCGACCTGGGGGAGCGGGGACAGCGGCAGCGACAAAGTGCAAAAATGTTCTAAAATAATGGAGAAAAAGGACAGGATAGCCTTTGTGTCTCAATATGATCATCATGCTAAGTTATTCAAACAAACAGACTATCCTTATAAATTGGGGTATCTTGCAAAATGTCCCCAAATATAGAGTTTTATTCACAGAACAACTAGTGTTTGTGTATAAAAAAAGGGGCAAATCGATTGCTAATGTATTAGGTAAATAGGATATGCAGTTAAAAAGAAGTGTATATAACAATGTTTGGGTACACAAAAACAGGGTCTGTCGTGTCCACATTGTTCGGCTATAATCAAGGGTAAAAGTTTGAATCATCCTTGTAAGGGTTATCAGCCTTATATGTTATAAGTTTGGTGCTGTATTTATCTGCACCTGTACAGCTCGTGTGCTTGTCTGAAGAAGAAGGCTGAGCCTCCAATAGATTGCTAAGGATGATGGTATCTCAGTGAGCGGCCCCAAAGTGTGTTACCGCGTGAAACACCAAATTACTTGACTTATGCCTTGAATGGATGACAGTGACGGATTAAGTGTCCCATTGGCCCCTGGGCTGTTCACACAACTAGGGCCCCCCAGCGTCCAAATCAACATGTGCCCGGATGTTAGGACTTAAGTACTACTCTGTATTCTCTTATTCTATATATCCTCCATATACTTTATATCCTTGTACTGTTAATAAAAGTAAATTAATGATGAACTTCAAACCTGTTCTTATAGCCCATCTATTAGGGAAGTGGACTGGCTTTCCTTAACTTTGTGTAACCCTTCAACCCAACTACCATCCACACAAGATTTCCCAAACAGTGTAGGAGATGTGGATGCTACCCCTGGCGGCCAAGCCTTCTGCGCTCTGCAGCTAAACTCCCCCTCATACTGTAATTACTTGCGTATAACCCGAGGATCCTAATTTTACCACAAGAAAAAACGTCCAGCAGCAGCCACACCTCATTAATGAAATGTCCACAGCAAATGCTCCCTTTACAGAAATGTCCACAGCAAATGCTCCCTTTACAGAAATGTCCACAGCAGATGCCCACCTTCAATGAAATGTCCACAGAAGGGTCCCCTTTACATAAATTCCCAACCCATCATTAATAAAATGTCCATAACTAAGTCCCCCTTAACTGAAATGTACACAGCAAATACCCCCTTTAATGAAATGTCCACCCAGATACCCCCTTTTAATGAAATGTCCACCCAGATACCCCCTTTTAATGAAATGTTCACAGCAGGGACCCCCTTTACATTAATTCACCCCATTAAGGAAATGTCCCGTGCGATGCATACACCATGATGTCACGTGGCTGCATCACCACCGAGCTACAGTGTGTGCGTCCGGACCAGAATAGGATAAGATGGAGCCACGGGGCCTGGGAGAAGAAGCCGGGAAGTTTTTTTTGTTTTATTTAAAGACTGATAGTGGATCTTCATATTGGGCCACGGTATGGGCGGGTGTGGGCCCATTGCAAGCCAAAGGCCCCAGGCGCCCCATACCGCCGATATATAAAAATCTGCCATTGATGTACGTAAATGAAATATATATTTTTATTCTGTATATATGGACAAAGTTGATGCTATTGAAATGAAATTGTTTATTAAAGGATTGGATATGAAATAAGATATTTCAGTATCAAGTGGCATAATGGGGCAGATTTATCAAGCTATCTGAAAGTCAGAATATTTCTAGTTGCCCATGGCAACTAATCACAGCTCCGCTTTAAACTATTCATGCAGGGGCGTAACTAGGAGAGGCTGGGCCCCATAGCAGATTTCTACATGGGGCCCCCTGTTCCCCCCAAAAATATATACATATTTAGGCAGCATTCACATAAACGTGTGCCCGCCAGGCTTTAGCGTGGCAGGCACATGTCTGGCACGCTGGAGAGGAGGAGAGGTGATCGCGGCTCACCCCTCCCCTCTCCATAGAGAATAGAGCCGCATGGTCATTCTTACAGCCATAGATACGCTCTCTTCCTTTTGCAGCCACGGATCGAAACAGTGAGTACTCATTGTACTCACCGTACCGAGCCCAGGCGCTATAGACGCCTATGAGGGAAGTATATCCGGCAGCAAATTTGCAGCCAGATATACGTCCCTCACACGTTCTTGTGAATGTACTCTTATACAGACATGTTTATACAATTACACACATTTATACACTCATATATACATACATTTGTATACTTATATACAAACACAAAAATTCTACACTCATACTTGCACCTATATACATACAAGTATACATTTATACAAGCACATTTATGCACTCTGTTACACTGTATATACAAACTCATAAAATATATACACACATACTGTATATAAACATCACACATACTGCTTACACATTATATACTATATATTCAACACACATACAGTATACACTGACTATATATACACATACATGTAGTATAAAAACGCCATATACACACATGCTGCATATACATATAGAATATACACACATACAGCACACACACATTCAGTATATACAGCATATACATACATACCATATACACAGCATATGCAAAAACACACATACATCATATATGCGCATATATATATTTTTTATATAAATATGTGCAGAAATACAGTCGATGCATATATACACAGTATATACTCCAGGAAAATACAAACAGCACACGCAATATAAAATCACGTATACAGACAGCACTCCAAGACGTCCAGCATTGGGTGAAAAAAATGTTCTTCTTTATTCCATGCTTGAAAAAGGCTCCTAACGAGCCGAAATGTGGCTGTACTTTGTTGTACTTTTTAAACATGGAATAAAGAAGAACATTTTATTCACCTAATGCTGGACGTCTTGGAGTGCTGTCTGTATAAGTGATTTTATACAGTATATACACATATATACAGTATATACATATATACACATATATACAGTATATACATATATACACATATACACAGTATATACATATATACACATATACACAGTATACACAGATATACATATATACACATATACACAGTATACACATATATACAGATACACAGTTTATACATATATACAGATACACAGTATATACATATATACACATATACACAGTATATACATATATACAGATACACAGTATATACATATATACTCATATACACAGTATATACATATATACTCATATACACAGTATATACATGTATACATATATACACAGTATATACATATATACAGATACACAGTATATACATGTATACACATATACACAGTATATACATATATACAGATACACAGTGTATACAGATACACAGTTTATACATATATACAGATACACAGTATATACATATATACTCATATACACAGTATATACATATATACTCATATACACAGTATATACATATATACTCATATACACAGTATATACATATATACACAGATACACAATATATAAACAGATATACATATATACACACACATATAAATACATATGTATATACTTACCTATGTTTTGGGGCTGTATGGGTGACCACCCGGCCGAGGCTTCAGTTGGTTGTTCTGGCGGGTAGGTTGGTGATCGGATGGGTGCTTGTTCGCCCACGGGAGGTGGGGTTGGGGGATTGGGATACACTCTGGTGTAGTCAGGCGGGTGCATGTTCTGCCGCGCGGGCGGCCTTTGCTTGCTGGGCCGCGGGGGGGGGGGGGAGGGGGCGGGCGGAGTCGGGCAGCAGCTTGTTCAGCCGCGCGGGGGGGGGGGGTGTTTCGGGCGGGCACTTGTTCAGGCACCGGGGTGGGGGGTTTGGTTAGTGGGACGACTGCATGTTTTGCCGCGGGGGTTGGTTGTATAGTGGGCTGTAGAGTGGGGAGGTGGGGCATCCGTCCGCTCTGTCAGCGGCCGGCTCCAGCATGCAGGGGGATGGGCAGGAGGTCGCCTCTGCCGGGGGGCGGTCAACTGTACCATGGGGCGGGTGTGCGGCTCACAGAGGGAGGGGGTGGGTTTACGAGTGGACACAGAGGTAGGGGCCCGGGGGCACAATATGGCATACAACGACACTACAGGGACACACGGAGTCCGTGCATCCCCGGGCCCCTTAACCTCACGGGCCCCGTAGCAACCGCTACGGCTGCTACGGTGGTTGTTACACCACTGTATTCATGAGCACTGGTAAAATGAAAGCTGAGCTGTAATTGGTTGCCATGGGCAACTAGAAATATTCCGCCTTTCAGATAGCTTGATAAATCTGCCGCATTATGTGGATATGGCATGATCTGGTGTAATTAGGCACAGTGGATATCAACTCAATATTCTGCATCCTGTAGGTCTCAATGAACAGCTCTGCTACACGTTTTTTGCAGATAGTAAGTTAGGGGCCAGAATAATTTTATACGTGTGGGAGGGGGCTGTATATAATATATGGGACCAGAATCGTTTTATACTTGGGGGGGGGGCTATATATATTATATGGGGGCAGAATAGTTTTATACTGGGGGGGGGGCTGTATATATTACATGGGGCCAGAATCGCTTTATTCCGGGGGGGGGGGGGGGCTGTATATATTATATGGGGCCAGAATCCTTTTATACTGGGAGGGGGCTGTATATATTATATGGGGCCAGATTCATTTTATACTGGGGGGAACTGTATATATTATATGGGGCCAGAATCCTTTTATAGTGGGTGCCTATATACATTAGATGGGGCCAGAATCGTTTTATACTGGGGGGGGGGCTGTATATATTATATGAAGCCAGAATCCTGTTATACTGAAGGGGGGGGGGCTGTATATATTATATGGGGCCAGATTCCAGCTGAGAGGGCTGTTTATGGGATAGAGTATATTACTAAGCTGGCAGGGATGTATATGGGATACAGTATATTACTAAGCTGGCAGGGATGTATATGGGATAGAGTATATTACAAAGCTGTCAGGGATGTATATGGGATAGAGTATATTACTAAGCTGGCAGGGATGTATAGGGGATACAGTTTATTACGAGGCTGGGAGGGGGCTGTATAAGGGAAACAGTATGTAACTAAGCTGGGGGGGGGGCTGTATATGGGATACAGTATATTACTCAGCTGCGGGGGGCTGTATATGGGATACAGTATATTAATGAGCTGGAGGGCTGTATATGGGATACAGTATATTACTAAGCTGAGAGCCCTGTATATGTGGGGCCAGAATTTATTTAAGCTGGAGGGTATCTGTATATGGGAGCTTTATATAATTTAATTGGAGGGTGAATAACGAGGCCTTTAAATATATGAGAGCAGGGTTTTATAAAAATAAATACATTCTTTTTAGTTATACATTAGGGGGTGCTATATATTTACATTGGGCAGGGTAGCACTGTATATAAAATCATATGTAACATAATAACAGGGTGGGATACATTTCTTATAGGATACAATAGATTACTCTGCATCATGTAAAACAAATATTGGGGGGTCTGTATTAATAAATTAGGGGTGTTGTATATTGATTGACGTGCAGTGCATGTTCTAATTCCAGTAGAATATACAGTATATAAATATAATGAAGGGTTGTTTTATATGGGGGGAGAGTGAGGGCAGTTGTGTTGTGAGGGGTATATATTATTTAGGAGCACAATGTTGTTATCCAGGGGACTTCATACTGTAGGTGACTGTGGTATTTTTAGGGACCCCGGGTGGAGATGTGCTCAGGGCTGATTCTAGCATATTTGCTGCCTGAGGCGAATATTAAAATGCTGCCCCCCCCCCCCCCCCCGCTCCCTGTTAAGTAAATCCTTAAACTTTACTAACAATTAACAACCCTACAGACAGCTCCCTGACACTGTGTGACTGACTACAGGATCTGAGAGGCATAAGTGGCATCAAGTACCTTATAGATGACAATCTCTTCCATCGGGAGGACTTTATTCCGGGTTCTCCAATCCATGACGTATCACTGCTGAGGTCACAGCCGGATATCTTCAGCTCCGTGCAGCATCTCCAACCGGGGTCCCTAAAAATACCACAGTCACTTACAGTATAAAGTCTCCTGGATAACAACATTGTGCTCCTAAATAATATATACCCCTCACAACACAACTGACCGCACGCTACCCCACATATAAAACATCCCTTCATTATCCCTGCTCTCATATATTTAAAGGCCTCGTTATTCACCACCCAATTAAATTATATACAGCTCCCATATACAGATCCCCTAAAGCTTAAATAAAATCTTGCCCCACATATACAGCCCCCAGCTTAGTAATATACTATATCCCATATACAGCCCCTGCAGCTAAGTAATAAACTGTACCCGATATACAGCCCCCCAGCTTAGTAATATACTGTATCCCATATACAGCCCTCCTAGCTTAGTAATATACTGTATCCCATATACAGCCCTCCCAGCTTAGTAATATACTGTATCCTATATACATCCCCCCAGCTTAGTAATGTACTGTATCCCATATACAGCCCCAGCTTAGTAATATACTGTATCCCATATACAGCCCCCCAGCTTAGTAATATACTGTACCCCATATACAGCCCTCCCAGCTTAGTAATATACTGTATCCCATATACAGCCCCCCAGCTTAGTAATGTACTGTATCCCATATACAGCCCCAGCTTAGTAATATACTGTATCCCATATACAGCCCCCCAGCTTAGTAATATACTGTACCCCATATACAGCCCTCCCAGCTTAGTAATATACTGTATCCCATATACAGCCCCCCAGCTTAGTAATATACTGTATCCCATATACAGCCCCCCAGCTTAGTAATATACTGTATCCCATATACAGCCCCTGCAGCTAAGTAATATACTGTACCCGATATACAGCCCCCCAGCTTAGTAATATACTGTATCCCATATACAGCCCTCCTAGCCTAGTAATATACTGTATCCCATATACAGCCCTCCCAGCTTAGTAATATACTGTATCCTATATACATCCCCCCAGCTTAGTAATGTACTGTATCCCATATACAGCCCCAGCTTAGTAATATACTGTATCCCATATACAGCCCCCCAGCTTAGTAATATACTGTACCCCATATACAGCCCTCCCAGCTTAGTAATATACTGTATCCCATATACAGCCCCCCAGCTTAGTAATATACTGTATCCCATATACAGCCCCCCAGCTTAGTAATATACTGTATCCCATATACAGCCCCAGCTTAGTAATATACTGTATCCCATATACAGCCCCAGCTTAGTAATATACTGTATTCCATATACAGCCCCCCAGCTTAGTAATATACTGTACCCCATATACAGCCCTCCCAGCTTAGTAATATACTGTATTCCATATACAGCCCCTCAGCTTAGTAATATACTGTACCCCATATACAGCCCTCCCAGCTTAGTAATTTACTGTATTCCATATACAGCCCCCCAGCTTAGTAATATACTGTACCCCATATACAGCCCTCCCAGCTTAGTAATATACTGTATCCCATATACAGCCTTCCCAGCTTAGTAATATACTGTATCCCATATACATCCCCCAGCTTAGTAATATACTGTACCCCATATACAGCCCTCCCAGCTTAGTAATATACTGTATCCCATATACAGCCCTCCCAGCTTAGTAATATACTGTACCCCATATACAGCCCTCCCAGCTTAGTAATATAGTGTATCCCATATACAGCCCCCCAGCTTAGTAATATACTGTATCCCATATACAGACCCCCGGCTTGGTAATATACTGTATCCCATATACATCCCCCAGCTTAGTAATATACTGTACCCCATATACAGCCCTCCCAGCTTAGTAATATACTGTATCCCATATACATCCCCCCAGCTTAGTAATATGCTGTATCCCATATACATCCCCCAGCTTAGTAATATACTGTATCCCATATACATCCCCCAGCTTAGTAATATACTGTATCCCATATACATCCCCCAGCTTAGTAATATACTGTATCCCATATACAGCCCCCCAGCTTAGTAATATACTGTATCCCATATACATCCCCCAGCTTATTAATATACTGTACCCCATATACAGCCCCCCAGCTTAGTAATATACTGTATCCCATATACATCCCCCCCAGCTTAGTAATATACTGTACCCCATATACATCCCCCCAGCTTACTAATATACTGTATCCCATATACATCCCCCAGCTTAGTAATATACTGTATCCCATATACAGCCCCCCAGCTTAGTAATATACTGTACCCCATATACAGCCCCCCCCAGCTTAGTAATATACTGTACCCCATATACATCCCCCCCGGTGTATTAATATACTATACCCCATATACAGCCCCCTCCCAGCTTAGTAATATACTGTACCCCATAGACAGCCCCCTCCCAGCTTAGTAATATACTGTATCCCATATACAATCTCCACAGCTTAGTAATATACTGTACCCCATATACAGCCCCCTAGCTTAGTAATATACTGTATCCCATATACATCCCCCAGCTTAGTAATATACTGTACCCCATATACAGCCCCCCAGCTTAGTAATATACTGTACCCCATATACAGCCCCCCAGCTTAGTAATATACTGTATCCCATATACAGCCCCCCAGCTTAGTAATATACTGTATCCCAAATACATCCCCCAGCTTAGTAATATACTGTATCCCATATACATCCCCCAGCTTAGTAATATACTGTATCCCATATACAGCCCCCCAGCTTAGTAATATACTGTATCCCATATACATCCCCCAGCTTATTAATATACTGTACCCCATATACAGCCCCCCAGCTTAGTAATATACTGTATCCCATATACATCCCCCCCAGCTTAGTAATATACTGTACCCCATATACATCCCCCCAGCTTACTAATATACTGTATCCCATATACATCCCCCAGCTTAGTAACATACTGTATCCCATATACAGCCCCCCAGCTTAGTAATATACTGTACCCCATATACAGCCCCCCCAGCTTAGTAATATACTGTACCCCATATACATCCCCCCAGCTTATTAATATACTATACCCCATATACAGCCCCCTCCCAGCTTAGTAATATACTGTACCCCATAGACAGCCACCTAGCTTAGTAATATACTGTATCCCATATACAATCTCCCCAGCTTAGTAATATACTGTACCCCATATACAGCCACCTAGCTTAGTAATATACTGTATCCAATATACATCCCCCAGCTTAGTAATATACTGTACCCCATATACAGCCCCCCAGCTTAGTAATATACTGTACCCCATATACAGCCCCCCAGCTTAGTAATATACTGTATCCCATATACAGCCCCCCAGCTTAGTAATATACTGTATCCCATATACATCCCCCAGCTTAGTAATATACTGTACCCCATATACAGCCTTCCCAGCTTAGTAATATACTGTATCCCATATACAGCCCCCCAGCTTAGTAATATACTGTATCCCATATACATCCCCCCAGCTTAGTAATATACTGTACCCCATATACAGCCCCCCCCAGCTTAGTAATATACTGTATCCCATATACAGCCCCCAGCTTAGTAATATACTGTACCCCATATACAGCCCCCCCCAGCTTAGTAATATACTGTATCCCATATACAGCCCCCAGCTTAGTGATATATAATATATAGCATCCCCCCCCCCCCAGTATAAAATAATTATGGCCCCATATAATATATATAGCATCCCCCCAGTATAAAATAATTATAGCCCCAAATCCCCAAATAAAATATAGCATCCCCCCCCCCTAGTATAAAATAATTATGGCCCCAAATAATACATATAGCATCCCCCCCCTAGTATAAAATAATTATGGCCCCAAATAATACATATAGCATCCCCCCCCCTAGTATAAAATAATTATGGCCCCGAATAATACATATAGCACCCCCCCCCTAGTATAAAATAATAATGGCCCCATATGATATCTATAGCGTCCCCCTCTCCCCCAGTATTAAACGTTTTCTAGCCCTATATAGTACCCCCCCTCCCAGTATAACATGAAACCTCCCCACATTTAATTAAAGTACATGAAAAATAATAAAATCATACTCACCTGCAGGCAGCTGCTCCCTCGGTGCGGCTCCGGTCTTCACGCGGCTGTGAGCTCCTGTGAGCCGCGGCTCCGCACAGTGACACAGGCGCATGACGTCATGACGCCTGTGTCACTGCTTAGGACGGAGCGCGCAGCTGCCGGAAAGGCGCTGCGTCGCTCCGCAAATAAATCGCGCCTGTGTCTTAAAGAGACAGGCGCGATTTATTTAGCTGGTTGGCGATTCGTGCGTTAATGGACGCCCGAATCGCCCACTTTAGAGCGGCAAATTTCACCGCCCTTTACAGGGACCCGCATTCTGCCGCCTGAGGCGAGATTTTCATCTCGCCTCATGGCAGATGCGGCCCTGGATGTGCTGTACGGAGCTGAAGATATGTCCGTGAATTCAGCAGTGATAGGTCATGGATTGGAGAACTCGGTATAAAGTCATCTTCCTGATGGAAAAGCTTGTCATCTATAAGGTACTAGATGCCACTAATGACTCTCAGAATCTGTAGTCAGTCACAGAGTGTCAGTGCGCTGTCTGTGGGGATGTTAATTGTCAGTAAAGTTTTCAGCATTTACTGAACAGGTAGCTGGCAATGGAACAGGAGTAGGGGGTGGAGAGGGGCAGCATTTTAATAATCACCTCAGGCAGCAAATACGCTACAATCTGCCCTGTCCAAGAGTATTTAAAAAAAAAACCTTGGGTGGCTGGGATAGGGCAGGTTAAAAAAAATAAATATGAACCTACATCTGCGGTCCCTCCTGGCAACCAGCGCTGCAATCTCTCTGGTCCCTGCCCCATGTAAATAAACAGGGGCATAGAAAATGCACTGCATTCAGCTTCTAGCTATACACATCCACCTGGAAAATAAATGCTGTGCAGCTTCCGCGGCCCTGTTTATTTACAAAAGGCACGGACCAGAGAGATCAAAGAACTGGATACCGGGAGGGACTGCGGAGGTAAGTACATGTTTATTTTCTTTAACCCACCCCATCCCAGCCACCCCAAAGATTTGTTTATACCCTTGGACAACCACTTTAATTAATTTCCCCTTGACGCAATGTGATAGTGTCCTGCTTCTCTTAGATACTTCCGGGAGGCGCCACCTTGCGAGTATGCTATCAGTGAAAGATGCTGGCCTGGGCTGTCCTAGCCAGTTAGGACCCTTCTCCCTTTACAAACATACTCAGTGTCTCTAGGCATGGTAGTGAACTCTAGGCAGGGTTATCATAGGAGTTTTTAAAGAGAACCTGTCATCAGGTTTTCACTATTAAACAGAATGGCAGTTTCGGACAGAAGTCACAATACTGTGCCCCATGCTTTGTATAACAATCCGTAGCTTACATCTTGCTAAAATCACTTTTTTAAAAGTTGCTGGCACCTTGCCAGAAGACTCACCAAGTCACAAGAGGTGTGTTTTCTCTCAGTCACTATGTAAGGTGAGGTGAGCTCCTTCATTCCCCCTTTCTCAGCAATGAAACAGAGGGGAATGAGGGAGTTGATTTATCTTGAACAACTAGAGAGCCAAGGTCTCTCTAAACCAGTGGTTCTCAACCTGTGGGTCGGGACCCCAGCGGGGGTCGCACGACCAAAACCGGGGGTCGCCTAAAGCCATCGGAGCCGAAATTTTACTGTGTTTTCACTGCGAGTTGCATGAGGAACTGTATTGCGGGGTCACAGCATTAGAAAGGTTGAGAACCACTGCTCTAAACTTTCTCATTCCTTAGGAAGGGGGAATGAGGGATCTGAGCTGAGTCACACAATGTAGAGAAATGTGTGACTCTCGAGTGAATCTCCTGGCAAGGTTTAGCTACATCTGAGTTATGGATTCTTAGACCAATAAGCATGCAGCACAGTATAAAGACTTTTGTGGGAACCTGTGATTATGTCATGGTTTAGTGGTGAAATCCTGATGACAGTCTCTCTTTAAACAAAACACCTGAGCTAGGCATAGATATAATCCTTCCACCTACCTTAAAATGTTTGCAGCCTTCTATTTCATACTATCCTGGTGTCCTGATGGAAAAAATGAAGCTATTTAACCCCATCAATGACACATATTTGGAATATACTTTTAGTAGTGGTGGACATGCACTGGGTGATGAGTCTGCCCTGGATTTAGCCAATTGTTATTAAAAGTTTTTTAAAATGTTTTATTGTTACAGAGAGTACAGTCTAAAAAAGACTTGCTCTCCATCAAGTTAAACCAAGGAAGGGAAGTGGAGGGATTGCGAAAAGGATAGAAGGTAACAATTCTACATTGTAATATAACCATCAATATTGATTTTGATTTAAAAAGGCATCTAGACCCCTTTTGAAACTCTCTGCTGTCCCTGCTGTGAACAGCTCCTGAGGCAGGCTATTCCAAATATTTACAGTAAAGAAACCAACAAGACAATTTCACTTGCACATTATATGAATATCCACAACCTATTTATTTTTCCGTATACAGCGCTTGTTTTTTGTATAATAAATTGCACTTTCATTTTCCATGCATTGTACTGGGATGCAAGAAAATCCAAATGCAATGAACTTGACAAAAAAACTTTTTAGGGTTTTCACTGTGGGTTTGAAATTACAACTTCCTTTTATTCTTTGGGTTGTTGAAATTATGGGGCTACCAAATTTAGGTTTTAATAGATTTTTAAAAACTATAACATTTTTGTGGGACTTAATGACGTTTACATTGATATCATTTGTTTGACTGTGCGGCATTGTCAGGGTTCAGGAGTAGTGGACCCACTGGAGCACCGCGGACTACGATGTAAGCCGACATCAGGGACTGGAATCTAAGTGGTACCCGGTTTTCACCAGAGCACGCCGCAAAGTGGGTTGGACTTGCTGCGGTGTGGTACCACCAGGTCGTTCCACACATGTGGCTTTGTCCGTGGTGGCAGCCAAGGCGAGGTACAGTGATGTTGAGCAGAATTGTAGTCGGGGACAGGCAGGAGGTCAGGACGAGCGGCACGGGATCAGAGTCAGGGATGTAGCAATAGGTCAAGGCATGCACACAGCCGAGGATGGGGAACAGGAGGTGGAACAGTTAAGAAGCACAGGTGCCTCGCCAGCGTGTACAGAGGGGCATGGGTGACCCTGCGACCCGAGATATCGCAGGACGGTCGCAGGAGCACCTGTGACAGTATCTCTCCCCCCCTTCGGCCTCCCCCTCTTCTTAGGCTAGAGAAATCTCTGCAGGAAATCCTGGTCCAAGATATTGTCCTCAGGCTCCCAGGGCCTCTCCTCTGGACCGAACCCCTTGCAGTCGACGAGAAAGAACCACTTTCTTCTGACCAACTTCATATCCAGGACCTCCTTAATCTCACAGACATCAGTTGCATCAGCCTCAGGAGCGGGAGGAGGTACCTGTCAGGAGAAGCGGTTCAAGATGTGCATGGTGGCAGGAAGGCACATCTTGTATTTAATTGGATGTTATTAAAAAAAATGTTCCTGTGTGAAGATAATTTTTCATAAATGTAGTCCTGTTGTCCCTTAGAAACGAGATGGCTTCCTCAGATACCACCTCACATTTTGGCAGCAGTGGCCAGACATGGGCTATTGAGTCCTGCCTGGATTCAGCATTCATTACCACAGGACAGCTGTAGTATATACAGTAACTCTTGGACATGTCATTTACAAGAACCTTTTGTGTTTTTGTGCAATCACTCCAGCAGAGGTGGCCGTAACCAAGGAGTCAGTCTGGTTTCTAAGGGACCATATGACTACATTTATGAGAAATTATCTTCACACAGGAACATTTTTTTTTAATAACATCTAATTGAAGAAATGATTATATATGACAGATTAATGAAACTAAATGTGAATGCCCAGACGAGAATATCCCTTTAAGGTCTTCTACCAACTCTTCCATGGCAGGACCATCTGCAGATGTGGAGATGGGAAGAGGTGAGCGTGAATGTCGTCCTTAAACAACAAAGAAAGGAGTGGCATTGGCAGACTCCAGAGAGTTGTAGGAGAATTCAGCCCATGACAGCAGAGTGGCGCAGTCATCCTGTTGGGCAGAGACAAAATGGCAGAGATAGCAGCCCAGGGTCTGATTAACCCTCTCAACTTGTCCATTGGACTGGGGATGGTACGCAGATGAGAAGCCCTGTTTCACTTGAAGTTGACCGCACAGGGATCACCAGAAACAGGAAATGAACTGGACCCCACAGTCTGAGACAATGTGCAGGGGAAGTGAAGCCGGAAGATGTGCAGGAAGATCAGACTGGCAAGGCCTGGAGCTGACGGCAGACCTGGCTGATGAACAGCTTGAAAAACTGACCAGTTACCACCCAGATGACTGTATTACCGGAAGAAGATGGGAGATCAGTAATAAAGTCCATGGGTATGCGAGTCCACGGGCAAGTGGGTATTGACAACAGCAGGAGCAAACCTGCAGGCTTGAGACGTGACGACTTGTTACGGGCACAGGAAGTGCAGGAACTCACAAAATCTTGAACGTCCTTGACCAGATCTGGCCACCAGTAATATAGAGATATGAGACTAACAGATCTCTTCACCCCAGGTTCCCCATTCCACACAAGATCAATGTCCCCAAGTCAGTATCGTTTTCCAAAGAGCTGGTAAAACATAGGTCTTGCTAGGAGGAAGCTTCCACAAAAGCAGCAGCAACTAGTCATTCCGGGGGAACGAAATGACGAGGAGCTGGTTCTTCCCCAACAACCTCAGAGGCACGCGAGAGGGCATCCGCCTTGACGTTCTTCTTGGCTGGACAGAAGTAAATCAAGAAGTTGAACCAAGAAAAGAAGAGGGACCAGTGAGCCTGGATTGAGGATTGAGACACTGAGCAGTCTGGAGATATAGGAGATTCTTGTGGCCGGTATAGATATAGACCGGATGACGAGCTCATTCCAGAAGATAGTGCCATTCTTCCAAAGCAAGTTTTATGGCCAATAGCTCGGTCCCCTATAGAGTAATTCTTCTTAGAGAAGAACTCACAAGTGGGAGTATGGCACTTTGGCCCTTTCAGGGTGAGCACTGCTCCAGCTCCTACTGAGAAGGCGTCAACTTCCAGCTGGAAAGGCTTCTCTTTATCAGGCCTTGTGAGAACTGGGGCCGAGGCAATGGCTGACTTCAGACAAGAGAAGGCTTCTTCAGCCGCCTGGGGACAGAGTCTGGGATTGCCGTTGTTTTTGGTCAGCACCACAATGGGAGACACAAGAGAGAAGAAGTGCAAAATAAACTGCCAGTAGTAATTGGTGAGCCCAGGAATCTCTGTATTGCTTGCAGTCCTACAGGGCGAGGCAATTGAAGAAATTAGCAGGATCCATCTGAAGACCCTTGTCAGAGATGATATAGCCAAGCAAAAAGTGATTACACAGCTCCATAGGCCAAATTATTTATTAGTTTCAGAACATTATTAGTTATTAGTGTCAAAATTAAGACATTTTATACATTTTGAAAATCTATTAAAACATGATAAAAAAAGAGATGATGTCATTTGTAATGAAAAGTGAGGGGTGTAAATACAGAGCCCACAAGAAAATGAAGTAATTTCAACAAATTAGCAATTTTTTTCTGGCTTCCCAGTACATGGCATGGTATATTAAACACTGTCACTGGAAAGTACAATTTGTTACACAGCAAACAAGTGCTCACACAGCCCTGTAAACTGAAAAATAAAAAGTTGGAATAGTCATTGAAGAGTTAAATCGAAGCATATTAATGTATTAATGTGGCCCAAAGTCCAGACCTACAGTGGGTATGGAAAGCATTCAGACCCCTTTAAAATTTTCACTTTTAATTGCAGCCAATTGGTAAGATCAAAAAAGTTCTTTTTTTGCTCATTAATGTACACTCCGAACCCCATCTTAACAGAAAGAAACAGCAATGTAGATATTTTTGCTAATTTATTAATAAAGAAAAACTTAAATATCACATGGTCATAATTGAGTGGAATCACCTTTTGAGCAAGTACAGACATGGGTCTTCATTGGAATGATGCAGCAGTTTATCACACCTGGATTTGGGGATCCTCTGCCATTCTTCCTTACAGATCATCTTTATTTCCCTCAGCTTGGATGCAGAACGTGGAACGTGGTGGATAGGCATTTTCAAGTCTTGTCAGGAATGTTCAACTGGGCTTAGGTTGGCTTTGGTCTAGCTGGGTCACTCAAGAAGCCACTGCTTTATTATTCTAAATTTCCACAATGTTAAAGTTCATCCACAGCTTTTGTCAACGGAAAATAGCGTCCAAAGTCAAAAATGAAATTTTTTTGCCATTTTGGAAAATATAAAAAAATTAATAAAAAGTGATCAAAAGGTCGCACAGTCCTAAAAATGATACCAATGAAAACGCCATCAAACGTCGCAAAAAATGACACCACTCACAGCTCCGTACACCAAAGTATGAAAAAGTTATTGCCGCCAGAAGACAGCAAAATCAAAAAAAAATTTTTGTACAGGAGGTTTTAATTTTTTTAAATGTATGAAAACATTATAAAACCTATACAAATTTGGAATCCACATAATCGTAGCAACCCAAAGAATAAAGTAGACATGTCATTTGGGGCACACAGTGAAAGCTGTAAAATCCAAGCCCACAAGAAAACGTCGCAAATGTGTTTTTTCACCATTTTCACTGCATTTGGAATTTTTTTCCTGCTTCCCAGTACGCACCATGGAATATTAAATACCGTCACTACGAAGTGCAATTTGTTACGCAGAAAATAAGCCATAACACAGCTCTTTATGTGGAAAAATAAAAAAGTTATAGATTTTTGAAGGTGGGGAGTGAAAAATGGAAGTGAAAAAACTAAAAAAGGCCAAGTCGTTAAGGGGTTAAGGGTTGCACACCTGGGGCATCGTTAGACCCATTAGAATCTGGAGCAGTGATCACACGTCTGTCTCCACTCCAGCAATTAGAGTCCTGTACCAGGTCTTCCAAGAGATCAACACATGGAAAACAGCTCCAGAGTGACCTAATTCACATTCTGGTCGCTGTATTACACATAAATGCCGATTTTCTTTCTAATTCAATAGTGACCTTGTCACAATATGTTGAAATGTACATGCTGCTAAACCTACATTGGACAGACAATGAGGAGTATTAAAGTTAGATTTAATGAGCACTGGTCATCTGATAGGTAATTTTTATCTTTGAAATAGAAGATGAGAAAAGTGACATGGTGAAACATGAGACTGGCGTCGCTACACACTTTAGAGATAGAGCTCATAGAGAGTTTGATTTACGATGGTTAATACTTGAACAGGCTGTTAATAATAATAATAATAATAATTCTTTATTTATATAGTGCACACAGATTATGCAGTGCTGCACAAGCATATCAAATTGGTCCCTGTCCCAAAGGGGGTTCACAATCTAAACAACCTAACAGTATGTTTTGAAGTGTGGGAGGAAACCGGAGGACCCAGAGGAAACCCACACAAATACGGAGAGAACAAACTCTTTGCTGATGGTGACCTGGGTGGGATTCAAACCCAGGACCCCAGTGCTGCAAGGCAGAAGTGCTACTCACTCAGGTGTTGGGAATGATAGGGTTAATATGAGAAAGAGACTCCTTCAGAGGAAGGTCTTTTGGATCATTGAGCTTGGAACCCTCTACCCTTATGGATTAAATGAACATAAAATTGATTTATGTTTGTATTGTATTGTATATAGCAGTAGTATAGACTGTTAAGTAAGTAAAGTAAGTAAAATTGGTTGAATTATTGTATTGTATTATTGAAGTGCTGTATGATAGGGATTGTGGGATGGTTGTATCCCTATTTAAACTTACTGGAGTCAGTCCTGCACACCCCTGAAGAAGGAGGCGGAGTTTCCAAAACGTCAAATGCACTTGTTCAGCTCGTGAAGCCCTCTATAAACATGTTCTGGACGCTTTGAAATATATTTCTATGGAGAAAGAAAAGATATGATATTTTCCGATGTGTGGGGACTGTGAAAGTGTTATAATAAAACAACCTTTATTAAAGAATCATACAATTGTGGAAGGTTTAAGGTGAAAAGAATTTTCACTATTTTCCTTCTAACTGAACACCAAAAAACATTTTGGACGGGAGAGAAACAAAAATCAAGTTCAAAAATCAAATCAAAATTCTCCTGTCATTTAGAATACTAAAAATTGAATAGGGACACAGAACCACAGTGTTATTCTATCAATGGGGTTTTGGAGCTGCCATGATGGCAGTGCCCATCTTGCTTAATAAAGTGTTACTTGTCTAGCCCGCTTCTCACCCCTGTAAACACACTGACCATTATTTCACTTTGTGTCTCTATTACACTATCCTTTCCTTATTGCATAACTGCCATGTCATTGCTAGCTCTCCTATGTGTTTCATGTGTTTTATTTTTTACCATTACTTCATTACGTCATCAGAAACCGGCCAATTGGCACTAGGGATGGATCTGGTATTTTTCAAACCCCAGCTGGAAGTTAAGTCTTGGCCCTCAGCGATGTGGGCGAAAGTAATCTTTTGTAACCAAAGGGACCTAGCAACGCGTCCCTGGTAAGTCTAGGTGTGTATCCATCAAGCTATCCTGTTATCTCGATATCTCCTAATCCCTACCCAGCTATTGAAAAACGGATGTATAGTTTTTATAGATAATTCAGATATTAAAGGAAAGGTAATGATTATTTCATTGAGATCGAGCCATAATCATCTCAACATCCATCCCTCCCCAATATAAATTGGCATACCCCTAAGTCAAGTAATGATTGCAAAGGGAGGTACAACTTGCAGACAATAAATGAGAACTAGATGACTGGTGAAAAGAATATCTTTTTTATTTTTTTTAGTATAAGATGGATAATCCTTGTTCCTCAGGGGATTTATCGGTCCAATAGGATCACCACATGATGTATATAGTTTATGCTTGCTAAGATTGTGTATGCCTTTGTCACCAGGACAGTGTAAATCCCTTGACCCGCTTCAAAACATTGGAAACATGCATAACTCATTATTTCATTTAAACCCCCTGGAGCCAAAATCTTCAGTCTGTAAAACCAACAACATTCTGCTTGTAGGGTTATTTTCTCTTAATTGCCCCCTCTACACGGAGGGGGTACCAATTGTGTACCCACAAACTGCATCACATCTGAATTCCCATCAGATGTTGTGCATGCTTAGTAATGGTTGTATCTTTATTGATTTTTATGTAATTGTAGTGTTCACAGTCTCAACGCTGAACTCCTGGGTGGTTTTTCCAACGTAGTGGTTTGTCCGTGACCATATCTACAAATTCCCTGGTGACCCAAATCTGATCTCAGGCCACACATGAACCACAGCGTTACGTCCCATGTGGTCTGTTGGGTAACCATGTAGGTGCAGAAGGAGGTCTCATATAATGATTTCTGACAAGTCGATCTTTGAGACTCCCACCTTTCCTTTGGGTCTGAGTCCCAAAAGTTCCTTAAGATCCCCATCTTCAATGAGGATGTCCCAGTGACATGTCAAAATTCTCCTGATTTCCCCATGTGCTTCATCAAAGGTACCAATGACCCTTCGTTGAACTTAGCCACCATTTTTGTGGTGTTGTTGCTTATTGTGTTCATATGTGAAGTTCAGATTCAGATTGTTACTATTTAAAACAGACAGAAATTGCCCTAGTGAATCCTAATCCCCTTTCCATAGGGAAAAAATATTGTTGAGGAATCTGAACCAGAGGCTGAAGTTATCTTGCGACTGGTCCATATCCTCCGAGACCACAGTGACCTCTCACCAGCCCAGGAGCAAATTTGCGTACGAGGGAGCGCATGTGCTCCCCATCGCCATGCCCCTGTGCTGGTGTTAGAAACGGCCATCAAAGACAACATTTTTTTTTGTTAAAGTAAATTTAAGTACCATATATACTCGAGTATAAGCCGGCCCAAGTATAAGCCGAGGCCCTTAATTTTACCACAAAAACCTGGTTAAACCTATATTTTTTTTACTCGAGTATAAGCCGAGTTTGGGTTTTCAGCACATTTTTTGTGCTGAAAAACTAGGCTCATACTCGAGGATATATGGTAGTTCCAAAACAAATTTGCTGTGTGTATGTAAGCCAGTATCACATGTACTGAGAAAATGAATAACTACCTTCAGACAACAAATCATGTCTAATGGAATTTTACAGTGCCTCAACATCAATTGAGGCCAGTAAAGTTCCCTCATCCACTCGTATCCCTTCCAGTTTTGTCAGGAGGTCTGACGTATCCCTTATGTAGGAGGGTAGTGCCTCCACAAAGGGTCTTAATATTATGTTGATGTAAGTTCCTAGATTTTGATTCAAACTGTTCACTCCTGACCCTATAGGTCATCCATTAAGGGGGTCTAGCCTTGAATTTTTGGCAACACATTATTTGGGGAACATGACATCTTGTTACTCTTTACTGATAAGGCTCTGCTCAAGGGTCCCTTCTAAAATGACATATAATTGATCTTTGAAAATGTCAGTAGGGTTAATGCAAAAAGTCCAAACGAAGGATTTTATGTTTTTAATTATCCATGATCACAAGGTTCCCCGCTTCTCTGAGGATTTAATCACTATTTCCTTGTTACCTTCCAAGGATTCTAAGGCTGATGTTTCTAAACTAGAATTATGAGATTTCCATTTCTCCTTTGCCAATTTCTCCAAATCATTCATTATCAAATGTTCAGACATCTCAAGAAAAGGATTATCCACCTTCGGAGGCATGCTGGAGTTCTTTGGTCTCAACTTAGTTCGATCCCTTTAATTCACATCAAGTGGTTCCACAAAATCTCTTTCAGTATCTAGTTCATCGGGATCCAGACCCGGTTCTGTACATAACATAACCCTTTCTTTAGCAGTCCAATTTCAGAGATCATGAGAGTCTTTTTTGATAAATTAATCATCTTTAGACTGTCTGCTGGGGGGAGTTGTGTATTTGTTTTTGTACTATTGTCATTACTTTTCATTGAGTCATTGTATTATTGTCTGTATTCATTTAGGCTGTTTGGAGTACTGTAGCCCTGCTTTGTACGCTCAGTAGCACAGTGTATTATTTAACATATTGGTTACATTTATCTATTGCATGTTGTGTATGTGTATATTTAACCCCTACGGGACTCAGCCTCTTTTGGCCTTTAGGACGCGGTCCCATTTTTCAAATCTACCCTGTGTCAATATAAGTGCTTATAGCTTTGGAACAATATAAGATATCCAGGGGATTTTGAGATTGTTTTCTCGTGACACATTGTACTTCAAATTAGTTTAAAAATTTGGATGATATCTTTTGTGTTTAGTTATTAAAAACAACTGGCAAAAATTTGGAAAAATTCTTTATTTTCAAAGTTCTAAATTCCCTACTTTTGATGTAGATAGTCATAGCACCCAAATAAATTCATAAGTTACATTTCCCAAATGTCTGCTTTATGTTGCCATGGTTTTTTAAGATTCCACATATTTTACTAGAATGTTATGAGGCTGAGAATTTGGGTGCCATTTTTAAAATTTTTCAAATCACCAAAACTAATATTTAGATGGACCTGCTCAACTTTTAATTGACTGTGAGAGGTCTAAATAATAGCTAGAAATGTTAATGACCCCATTATGGAAACAACACCCCTCAATGTATGAAAAACCACTTTAAGAAGTTTGTTAACCCTTTAGATGTTTTATAGGGGTTAAAACAAAATGGAGGTGTGGTCTACCAATTGTAAAATTTTTGAGAATACATTCATTTTGGGTGGAAAATTAAACATGGATTAAATGAAAAAAGGCTCCACAAAGTTTGATACCCAATTTCTCTTGAGTACACTGATGCCCCATATGTGGTGGTATTCTGCTGTAGGGGCACACGACCGGGCATAGCAGGGAAGGAGGCGCCATGCAGATCAGATTTGCCATGTCACATTGTGCAGGCTATAATTTTTTTGTTTTTTTATTGTGGACCTATAGGGGCTTATTTTTTTTACCACATGAGATCAACTTTTCTGGTACATAATTTTGGGGCATCTATAGCTAATTGGTGAGATTTTAATTCTTTGTTGGTGGAGGAAATGAAAATCATCAAATTTTAGGAACATTCTTTGTGTGTGTTTTTTTTACCGTAAAAATAGTATATTATTTTTATTCTAAGGGTCTCCACGATTACGAAAAGACCTAATTTATATAGTTTTTTAAAAAAATTTCCCATTTTTACTGGATAAAAAGTAATTTGGCAAAAATGTTAATTTTCATATGCATAATTTATTTATTTTTTCGGCCTACAAATCTGGTTAAGGGCTTATTTTTTGCGAGAAGGATTGTTCTTTTTAGTGGTCTCATTTTAGATTGTGTAACATTTCTTAATCACTTTTTAGAGCATTTTTTAAAGGGCATTAATTAAAAATCATCTTTTTTTAGAGAGTTTTTGAGGTTGTTTTCTACGGGGTTCACTTTGCAGGTCCAATAATGATTCTGTTTTATTATGCAGATTGTTACGGACGTAGCAATACCAAATATGGTATATATTATTCAATTTTACTGAATAAAAACTAATTTGGAGAAAATTTTGTTCATTTTAGCATCACCATCTTTTCATATGCAGAACTTTCTTATTTTTCAGCTGACAAATCTGGTTAGGGGCTTATTTTTTAGTGGTCTCTTTTTTGAGTGATTTTTTAAATCACTTTTTAGAGCATTTTTTAAAGGTATTAATTAAAAATTATCTATTTCGAAAAAATTTTACCGTGCGGGTCCAGTAACGATTCTGTTTTATAATACAGATTTAGGAAGAAAGCGGAAAGGGAACACAACAGCGCTCATAGGGTAATATTGTCTGGTTCAAGGTATCGGATGTGGATAGACAGTCGCTTACCTGGGTTAGTTGTGCTTACATATAAGGCACAACTCTCGTAATGGCATATATGGTTTGGGTCGGGGTGCAGCCGGCGTCTTAGGGTAATCCAGGCACGAGATGCTAAGTCGGCTGGAGTCAAAGTATCGGTACAGTGGAATAAAGAGCAGATGGCGCACAGCAAGACCGGGTATTGGTTTCCAAAGTTATTTTGCTTTATAATTTCGATATTAAAATGTACACGGAAAAGACACAACGCGTTTCGGGGATCTGAGGTCCCCTTTTTCAAGTGGATGAGTAATCTGTTAATTGACCAGGACAAAGGTACACGAAATATAATATGAATGCAGAAAAGATTAAAGAAGGTGGATATAAATATGTATAGAGGAAGTGGGACTGTACAGGTGAATTACTATGGAGTAAAATGATATAAAATGAACTAGGACGATACGGTCGACCAATCATCCACCTCCCATTTGCTCCTCTCTACATACATCCCCATACATCCAATTATTCACTCAAAACAAAGCATTAATCATTTATCCAATCACTCAAATATGCAGTGACCCAATTGTCATCATTCTTATTATCATCATAATTACTTCGTTCAGCAATTTTTTATATATTACTATTTCTCTTATTCTTCCTATTTTATATTTATATATTTTTACATTTGTCATTATTTGTTATTTAATTATTTAATTATTTATGTGTTTATTTATATGTTTATATATTTATATATCTATATATTTAAATTTTTATATAATCTCCCATATATTCCTTTATTCAATTATCCAATTACTGTCTGTTTGAATATCTCCCCATTTGTATGCCATTTTTTGTCTTTCATCTCTGATCAAATATCCTAACCTCAATCGATCTTTACACCACCTAACCAAACCCTTTGATATACTCCCCAAACACTTTTAAATACAGTCCTGACCACCGATCCAATACAGGCACTCAAATCACTGACCCAGCGATTGGTGCTGCATATCTGGTATGCCTTTTGACGCCTCACGGCCAGACGCCATCTTTTCGGCCCCCTCAACACTAGTACGCATGCGCACATCTCGCGCCACACTAATGCGCGTGCGCACATTTAGGGCACACGTGCCAGCGTCGGAGGTTTTGCGGCTTTTTAACTCCCTTCTAAAATGACATATAATTGATCTTTGAAAATGTCAGTAGGGTTAAAGGGAACCCGTCACCACTATTTTCATAAATACAGCTAGTGACAGGTTCCTATAGAGCTCTAATAACTATTTGACACCCTGCTTGTAGCTAAGAATTATGCCCCTGAGATTCCCATATATTCAACTTTATAGTTTTATCTGGTAACTAAGCATGGCTACATGTAGTCCAGGTGGGCGTGGCCTCCTCGGGCTGAATCCAGCAGCTCCTCCCCATCCCTATCTCTGTATGCTGCTATAATGTCATGTGACCAGGGTGACATCATCGCAGGTCCTATAGCTTTTGTAGCATTAGGAACTGTACACTATGAAATCACAGCATATTTTATCAAATGAAATCACAGCAGCCTGCATGGAGAGGAGTAGAAGTCCATGGAGGCTGCTGTGATGGTTTTATGTGGTCATATATGTACATAGGGGTATAGTTTTCATATTAAGTAGCTCAAGGACCTTTGATGATGTCACCCTGGTCACATGACATTAGGCCACGCCCCCGTGGACTCGCTCCAAAGCTGCATAGATACCAGGAAAGATTATAACTCTGATTTTATGGGGATCTGAGGGGAACAATTTTTAGCTAAAAGCAGCGTGTCAGATAGTTACTAGAGCTCTATAGGAACCTGCCACTACCTGTATTTGTGAAAATAGTGGTGACGGGTTCCCTTTAATGCAAAAAGTCCAAACGAAGGATTTTATGTTTTTAATTATCCATGATCACAAGGTTCCCCGCTTCTCTGAGGATTTAATCACTATTTCCTTGTTACCTTCCAAGGATTCTAAGGCTGATGTTTCTAAACTAGAATTATGAGATTTCCATTTCTCCTTTGCCAATTTCTCCAAATCATTCATTATCAAATGTTCAGACATCTCAAGAAAAGGATTATCCACCTTCGGAGGCATGCTGGAGTTCTTTGGTCTCAACTTAGTTCGATCCCTTTAATTCACATCAAGTGGTTCCACAAAATCTCTTTCAGTATCTAAATCATCGGGATCCAGACCCGGTTCTGTACATAACATAACCCTTTCTTTAGCAGTCCAATTTCAGAGATCATGAGAGTCTTTTTTGATAAATTAATCATCTTTAGACTGTCTGCTGGGGGGAGTTGTGTATTTGTTTTTGTACTATTGTCATTACTTTTCATTGAGTCATTGTATTATTGTCTGTATTCATTTAGGCTGTTTGGAGTACTGTAGCCCTGCTTTGTACGCTCAGTAGCACAGTGTATTATTTAACATATTGGTTACATTTATCTATTGCATGTTGTGTATGTGTATATTTAACCCCTACGGGACTCAGCCTCTTTTGGCCTTTAGGACGCGGTCCCATTTTTCAAATCTACCCTGTGTCAATATAAGTGCTTATAGCTTTGGAACAATATAAGATATCCAGGGGATTTTGAGATTGTTTTCTCGTGACACATTGTACTTCAAATTAGTTTAAAAATTTGGATGATATCTTTTGTGTTTAGTTATTAAAAACAACTGGCAAAAATTTGGAAAAATTCTTTATTTTCAAAGTTCTAAATTCCCTACTTTTGATGTAGATAGTCATAGCACCCAAATAAATTCATAAGTTACATTTCCCAAATGTCTGCTTTATGTTGCCATGGTTTTTTAAGATTCCACATATTTTACTAGAATGTTACGAGGCTGAGAATTTGGGTGCCATTTTTAAAATTTTTCAAATCACCAAAACTAATATTTAGATGGACCTGCTCAACTTTTAATTGACTGTGAGAGGTCTAAATAATAGCTAGAAATGTTAATGACCCCATTATGGAAACAACACCCCTCAATGTATGAAAAACCACTTTAAGAAGTTTGTTAACCCTTTAGATGTTTTATAGGGGTTAAAACAAAATGGAGGTGTGGTCTACCAATTGTAAAATTTTTGAGAATACATTCATTTTGGGTGGAAAATTAAACATGGATTAAATGAAAAAAGGCTCCACAAAGTTTGATACCCAATTTCTCTTGAGTACACTGATGCCCCATATGTGGTGGTATTCTGCTGTAGGGGCACACGACCGGGCATAGCAGGGAAGGAGGCGCCATGCAGATCAGATTTGCCATGTCACATTGTGCAGGCTATAATTTTTTTGTTTTTTTATTGTGGACCTATAGGGGCTTATTTTTTTACCACATGAGATCAACTTTTCTGGTACATAATTTTGGGGCATCTATAGCTAATTGGTGAGATTTTAATTCTTTGTTGGTGGAGGAAATGAAAATCATCAAATTTTAGGAACATTCTTTGTGTGTGTTTTTTTTACCGTAAAAATAGTATATTATTTTTATTCTAAGGGTCTCCACGATTACGAAAAGACCTAATTTATATAGTTTTTTAAAAAATTTTCCCATTTTTACTGGATAAAAAGTAATTTGGCAAAAATGTTAATTTTCATATGCATAATTTATCTATTTTTTCGGCCTACAAATCTGGTTAAGGGCTTATTTTTTGCGAGAAGGATTGTTCTTTTTAGTGGTCTCATTTTAGATTGTGTAACATTTCTTAATCACTTTTTAGAGCATTTTTTAAAGGGCATTAATTAAAAATCATCTTTTTTTAGAGAGTTTTTGAGGTTGTTTTCTACGGGGTTCACTTTGCAGGTCCAATAATGATTCTGTTTTATTATGCAGATTGTTACGGACGTAGCAATACCAAATATGGTATATATTATTCAATTTTACTGAATAAAAACTAATTTGGAGAAAATTTTGTTCATTTTAGCATCACCATCTTTTCATATGCAGAACTTTCTTATTTTTCAGCTGACAAATCTGGTTAGGGGCTTATTTTTTAGTGGTCTCTTTTTTGAGTGATTTTTTAAATCACTTTTTAGAGCATTTTTTAAAGGTATTAATTAAAAATTATCTATTTCGAAAAAATTTTACCGTGCGGGTCCAGTAACGATTCTGTTTTATAATACAGATTTAGGAAGAAAGCGGAAAGGGAACACAACAGCGCTCATAGGGTAATATTGTCTGGTTCAAGGTATCGGACGTGGATAGACAGTCGCTTACCTGGGTTAGTTGTGCTTACATATAAGGCACAACTCTCGTAATGGCATATATGGTTTGGGTCGGGGTGCAGCCGGCGTCTTAGGGTAATCCAGGCACGAGATGCTAAGTCGGCTGGAGTCAAAGTATCGGTACAGTGGAATAAAGAGCAGATGGCGCACAGCAAGACCGGGTATTGGTTTCCAAAGTTATTTTGCTTTATAATTTCGATATTAAAATGTACACGGAAAAGACACAACGCGTTTCGGGGATCTGAGGTCCCCTTTTTCAAGTGGATGAGTAATCTGTTAATTGACGAAGGACAAAGGTACACGAAATATAATATGAATGCAGAAAAGATTAAAGAAGGTGGATATAAATATGTATAGAGGAAGTGGGACTGTACAGGTGAATTACTATGGAGTAAAATGATATAAAATGAACTAGGACGATACGGTCGACCAATCATCCACCTCCCATTTGCTCCTCTCTACATACATCCCCATACATCCAATTATTCACTCAAAACAAAGTATTAATCATTTCTCCAATCACTCAAATATGCAGTGACCCAATTGTCATCATTCTTATTATCATCATAATTACTTCGTTCAGCAATTTTTTATATATTACTATTTCTCTTATTCTTCCTATTTTATATTTATATATTTTTACATTTGTCATTATTTGTTATTTAATTATTTAATTATTTATGTGTTTATTTATATGTTTATATATTTATATATCTATATATTTAAATTTTTATATAATCTCCCATATATTCCTTTATTCAATTATCCAATTACTGTCTGTTTGAATATCTCCCCATTTGTATGCCATTTTTTGTCTTTCATCTCTGATCAAATATCCTAACCTCAATCGATCTTTACACCACCTAACCAAACCCTTTGATATACTCCCCAAACACTTTTAAATACAGTCCTGACCACCGATCCAATACAGGCACTCAAACCACTGACCCAGCGATTGGTGCTGCATATCTGGTATGCCTTTTGACGCCTCACGGCCAGACGCCATCTTTTCGGCCCCCTCAACACTAGTACGCATGCGCACATCTCGCGCCACACTAATGCGCGTGCGCACATTTAGGGCACACGTGCCAGCGTCGGAGGTTTTGCGGCTTTTTAACTCAGAACGCGAACCTCCGGGCGCACACACTGGAGCGATCCACACCCCTCCAGCATTTGGTAAGTTCAATTATCACACTCCTTCGCATTTTAAACTAAAAGTTATCTATCTAATAACTATTAATTCAATCAATCATCTAAATGTTTTTATATTTTTATATCTTTGATCATGTGAATATTCATTTTCATTCAGTAATGAACTGACACGGTAATACTAAATATGTGTTTTTATGGGAAGGTGCTTTATGGGAGTGGGCTTATATTTTTATGTATTTATGTTTTATTTATTCTAATGTGTAAACTTCTTTGTTTTTACATTGTTTTACTTTTCCATACTTGAACTTGAACCAGCGATGCTCGGCTCCGATAGTACTAGACAGCTGACAGCCGCTGCTTCTGGTGCCAGCTCTGTTCGTGAGCCAATGCCAGAAGCAGGACGTAATACTACGTCCCGGAGCGCTAAGTATCTAGCCGCAGGGACGTAGGTGCGCCTAGGGGTTAATAAAGATTTGGTTATTGACCGGTCACTATTGCATCCCTTTTTTTCTTGAGTTTATAGCTCCTCTCCCTCTTCTAATAGGAACACTCCTTTAAATGCTTACAAAACTTTTTTGCAGCACACTGGATAAATGCTCCCAGTGCTCCCAGTGCTTCAGACCGCTATCTTCTACTGTGATTAGATTAAGGGAGGGAAATGCCCCTCAATAGAACAGAACCAGAAAACAATTCCAACTTGCAGAAATACAGTACAAAAGTTGATAAGTCAGAATACATAAATGTATGTATTTTTGAAAGTCAAAAGGTAATTTACTTGTTTTCCTGGAGAACCCTTTAAATGATTGCTATATGTCATAAACATTCTGATTTCTGTACCTTTCTAAGAAAAACAATCACATTTTGATGTAGTCTTTAGGAAAACATCAGACACACACAGCTAGTAATCTGATGCTTAGAATAAGAGAATATCCTAAAGGGATTTAATCTATTCTTTTAAATAAAGAAGAAAATCCAGAGTAAATGCATTTACGGTAATCCAGGAAACATCTTTTGACAGTGCATTCACTTCTCTAGTACACTGTCGACCTCTATCCATTTGTCTGTTTTCTGAATGGCCAAAAAAAAACAAACAATGAAAACATCCTTGTCACTATTTTAATGTATATGCACTAATTATTTTACAGTGCATTTTAAAGGGGTTGGCCACTTTACCTCATGTTTTCTACAATGTGTGTGTAAGTGTGGAGGAGTGGGATATTAGGTAATTTACCAATTAACATCTATTGCAATGATTTCTTGATATGTACATTGAAGCCACTTGTCTTTTACCTCATCAACCGGGCATTCCTGGCTGCAGATGGAGGATCATGTGATCTATATCTGTGCATGAGCAATCACCCTGCTTGGACCTTATGATAGCATTCATGAATATCCCTATGACAGCATTCATGTATATTCAAATAAGGTCCTGGATTGGTGGTTGCTCATGGACAATTAGGATCATTTGACTATTTATCTATGGCCAAATAAATAATAATACCGTAATAATAATAATTTCATGGAATGTCTGGCTGATGAGGTAAAAGACAAGGGCTTAAATTTATATATCAAGAAAGCAGTGCAGAAGCTTAAATAGATGTATATTGGTAAATTACCTAACACCCTGTCCCTACACTTACACACACATTACAAAAAATACTTGAGGTAAAGTGGCCAACCCTAAAAAAATGTTCATATTTTTATTAGAATATTAATATTACAAAGCAAAATACACTTGCATGGTAAATAAAATCAGTAACAAACAAAAACATACAAATAGAAATACAAGTACGGTACCAAAAAAGAAAATTAAAATTAATTGCAACTGCATCATTTATGTTGTAGCACATAAATGCCCATTTATACGCATACTGATATTTATTTAATAATATCAAGTTTAATAGTATAGTTTAGTGATGATCATCAAGTGTAATCCTTTAGATTACAATCCTGTCCAAAAAACTATTACTGTATGTACCCGCATACTTATAGACTATGACCCCTTTGTGACCCATCCTAATAAACTATAGCCCAATGAATCCCCACTCTTTGTATTATGACCCCCCCCCCCCATTGCCATGGTTTATTTCTTTATATACTTTCTTTACTATATACTTCTTTACTATACTGACAGCAAACTGTTCAAGTATAAAATTAAAAATAAAATTAAAAAGGTAAAAAATAGAACATTCCTGCTCCTAAGAATGCCCCCGCTGTATTTGGACACCCTAGTCAAAGGCTCTCCAGTGCCTAATGGTAAATCAGTTCCTGGTGAATCTATCTTGAAGTGCATGGGCATCTTGGAAAGGAATACTGTCTCCCAGAACGCAGGTTGCATGGTGCTTGAATGCATGACAGCTGAGAATTTAAGGAAGATTTCTGGGCTTGGTATTATAAGCTTGTATTAGTAAAATATTTAGAATATGAAATTACCCTCTTTCACCCTTGTAGAAATAAAAAATAACAGACAAAACAATTAGGCATTGCTTACAGAGTCCCCACCCACACCCTGGAATTTTGCACTGACCATCAGTGATAGCTAAAACAGCAATAAAACTGTGTAAAATTGTGAAGCAAGGGGTTAAAAATTATCTTTTTTTTTAGTTAGAGGATTGAAATTTGAGAATTTCCTTTCATGGGAAAACCCCTTTAACACTAATTCCTTGGTCATTCTCTGAGTGTACATTAGAAAGGAAATCCTGTTTATATTCTGTATAGCATGTGCAATAGGCCAAGGATGGCTGCATTTGATATATTTCCTCGATAATTGTGTGCTATAAGATTTACAGTCGGTAGGGAAAGTATTCAGACCCTCTAAATTTTTTCACTCTTTGATTCACTGCAGCCAATTGGTAAAATCAGAAAAGTTATTTTTTTCTCATTAATGAACGCCCCCATCTTGACATAAAAAATCTGAAATGTTGATATTTTTGCTAATTTATTAAACACCAAAACCTGAAATGTCACATGGTCATAAGTATTTAGACCCTTTGCTCAGTATTGAGTAGAAGCACCATTTGAACTAGTACAGCCATTCTTGGGAAGGATGCAACAAGTTTTTCACATGTGGGCATACTCTCACATTCTTCCTGGGAGATCCTATCCAGTTCGCTCAGGTTGGATAAAGAACGTTGATGGACAGCCATTTTCAAGTCTTTCCAGAGATGCATAACTGGGCTTAATCAGGGCTCTGACTGGAATGAGCAGAGAGCTGTTCTGAAGCCACTGCTTTTGTTATTTCAGCTGAGTGCTTAGGGTCATTGTCTTGATGAAAGGTGAACATTTGGTCCAGTCTAATGTCCAGAGTACTCTGAAAGGATTTCATCCAGGATATCTCTCAAGTTGGCCGCCTTCATTTTTCCTTCAATTGCAACTAGTCTTTTTGTCCCTGCATCTGAAACACCCCCATAGCATGATGTTGCCACCACCATGTTTCATTGTTTATGGCAGGTGATGAGCAGTGTCTGTTTTTCTCCAAACATACAAATAATACCAAGAAAACACAGAAATGCACAATGAATGGCTCACTGAGAGGTAGTTATCATAGATCAAAGAATTATGCAAAAATTACAAAAGTGGAGACCTGGGTTAGAGTCAGCCACGTAACACCACTGACCGAACACTTGATAATGTCTACTAACCTCCCTCAAGGTAAACAAGGCAACAAATATAGAGTGACGTAGGAGTGTGTAAAGAATAACCTTGAATCACAGCCCCATAGCAGTACTGTCATGGCATGAAAACCAGGTACCAATAATATTCACCAACTACAAGGCAGGTAGTTAGCCATATAGTGAAAAAGTGCTAGTGCTACAAACAGTTCTCAAAAAGGTGCTGAATGTCACCAAATATCGAACAGTCCCAAGTGTCACTGCCTGTTCAAATAATATGGTACCAAACTGCTATGGAGTAGACATACAGGAGGAAGGTGTGGCCAGTGGTGGAGGTCTCCCCATGCGTATCGTTGTCAAAAGATGACTTCCTCAGGGGTAAGTAGCCAGTAGCCAGGGGTAAGTAGTTTGGTTATCTCCAAACATACTGCATAAAATCAACACCAAAAGTTCAGTCTTTGTCTCATCAGACAAGTGAATATTTGCAGAACTTTCTCCTATTACACTACTGCATCCCTGGAGCTCAGCCACAGTGATCATGAGGTCTTCTCTACCTCTCTCAACAAGGTTCGACTGCTTAGTTTGGCTGGACGGCCAAGTTGAGAAAGAGTTGTGGTGCCTTTCCACAATTCTGTCTCTGAGGATATTGGGAAATTCCTTAGACCTCATGATTCTTATGTGCTCTTACATGCACTGTGAGCTGTAAGGTCTTATATAGACAGGTGTGTACCTTTCCTTATTAAGTCCACTCAGTTTAATTAAACACAGCTGGACTCTAAAGAAGGAGGATCTCCAGGAGAAGGAAATGGATAGCATGTGAGTTAAATGAGTGTCAAAGCGAGGGCCTGTATACTTGTGACCATGTGATATTTCAGTTTTTCTTGTTTAATAAATTAGCAAAAATATCTACATTTCTGGGTTTTTTTTCTCACAAGATGGATTCAGCGTGTACATTATGAGCAAAAAAAAAAAAATTCCAAGGGGTCTGGTACACCTTTCTTACCCACTGTAATTGTTTTAGGAGAGACATTCTGCCAGGTGTTTTAGGATGGTCACACTACTAGAGAGCTGGAAATAAAATGCAGTGCTCCACTGGGGCAAGTGAGGCATAGGGAGGTCAAGGGTATGAAGGAATTCCTGAAGGTCTTGTGGGAAGCAAATATTCCTAATGCCTAATATCCCTGTTTTGGAAAAAGTCTGCTCCACCTTCCACTTTAGACCTATACACTCGAATTAAGGACATACGATTGATGGAACATTTGATAGTGCAAATTAACCCCTTAAGGACGCAGGGTTTTTTCGCTCATTTCTCGCTCTCCACCTTCAAAAATCCATAACTTTTTCATTTTTATGTGTACAGACCTGTGTGAGGGCTTATTTTGTGCGTAACAAATTTTACTTTCCTGTAATGTTATTTATTTTAACATGCCGTGTACTGCAAAGCTGAAAAAAAATTCCAAATGTGGAAAAAATTTTTTTTAAAAACGCACGTCACGTTCTTGTGGGCTCAGTTTTTTCTACTTTGACTGTGTGCTCCAAATAACACCTCAGCTTTATTCTTCTTATGGTTCGGTGCGATCGCGGTGATACCAAATTTCTATAGGTTTTATTGTGTTTTAATACATTTTCAAAAATTAAACGAATGTGTACAAAAAAGAAAAAAAAATGTTGCCATCTTCTGAAGCTAATAACTTTTTCATACTTTGGCGCACAGAGCTGTATGAGGTGTCACTTTTTTGCGAAATGAGCCAAAGTTTTCATTGCTACCATTTTAAGGTTTGTGCGACATTTTGATCATTTTTTATTCCATTTTTTATGTGATGTAAAAAGGTGTAAAAGTCGCATTTCGGACATTTGGGCGCCATTTCCTGCCTCGGAGGTCACCACCGGCCGTAACCATTTTTATATTTTGATAGATCGGGCATTTTGGGACACGGCGATACCTAATGTGTCTGTGATTTTTACTGTTTATTATGTTTTTTAACCCTAGATGGTCAGATCGTTCCTACCATATATTGCAGTACTACTGTATTGCAATATATGGCATTTTTGCAGCTCATTCATTACAATGAACCACTGGCTCATTGTAACAAATCTGCAGAAGCCAGATAGCCTCGGGTCAAACGAAGCACCGACCGTGGTTATTAGCGGTGTGGGTTTGCTGCAATATGCAACAACCCCCACCCTTGTATGAAGAGGACTCAGCCTGTGAGCCCTCTTCATACATTCCCTATACCTCTACGCCTTAGAGCTACGGCGCAGAGCTACGGCGCAGAGCGTTAAGGGGTTAACAACCAGATGGATAAGTTTGATGCGGTTTGGTCCACCTGGGATAACTTTTGTATAACCTATATGCCCAGATAATATTGTCAACTGCTCTACTTGCCTTCCTTTTGTAGTGAAACGGGAATACTAGTTTTGGATTACAGTTATGGTTTATTGATGTTTTGAATTTTATATAACAATAGTTGGTAATATGCTATTTCACATTCGGTATAAGCAGGCAGTTCTCCTGCTGCGACAGGAGCGAAGACTCATCTGTGTGCCCTTCTTAGGGCTACTTTATTTGTAAAAAATTAACTTGTAAAGGAAAAAATAAAAATAAATAAAGAGTTGAAAAAAAAAGAAAACCATTGTGATGTGACCAGGCTTTAGCCATGATTTATTTTTTGAAGAGAAGGTCCATAACACACTAGATAAGGTCTCTAGGAAGGCTAGATGTGATTTTGACTCATGGAGTTTGATGTGCTCTGTCCATCTTAATAGGATCATCATGGTTACTGCCCCTTTACATGAATCTGCAAGTCCTGTTTAGGCACCGATTGGGAAGAGATGGCGTCATATTGAGCGTATTGTGCAGCATCATCATTTTAAAGCTGCTTCACCCTATTGGCTACCACTAGGACATCTCAACAGATCTCTGCAATAGCAGATTTACAGGTCTCCTTTACCTCAAATATAAGGGTTTTAAAATCCAATTTAGTGGGTAGTTAGTGGACATGCTCCCACCAGTCTGCAGTAACCAGGGCTGCAATGAGTGCTCAGTAGCAGTGGACAATCTCCGTGAGGCCATAAATAATTGCAACACTTGTATATAATCAATGCCCTCCATTTTTAAAGCTATCTGTGTAGGGTCATGTCATTCTGGTTGGGTACTCACTGGATAGTCTCTGCAGGAGCTGATGAAGACCGATGAAGTAAAGAGATGCATTCATCAATGACTGGAAGTGCAGGAGAGCTAGCAGGAGGTGCCACTGCAGAAGGCAACTGTGCCATCTTGGATGAGGTACGCATCTCATGGATAAGAACATCAGACAGCATTTGTGTGGGAGTAGTGGGAGTCTGGTGCAGAAAAGTGTAAGGCCCCTTATGCTTGAAGTTCCAGATGTGAAGTGGTAGCTGTTTCTAGAACTGTGGCTGCCACAGGAGACAGAGCAAGCCTAGCATGCAACTACTTCTATTGGCATCCAGACCCCCCCCCCCCCACGTGTATAAAGTGGGTACAGACAGTATTCAGACACAATAAAGGAGTATTCTCATGAAGACAAGATTCTTCTTTCTCTATCAGTGCTTGTGTTTACAATTTTGGTTGTCCCTCAATACAACTGTAAATCTTCTGACTATGATCAGATTCTTTTCATGAACAGCTTCTCTTCTCATCTCCCCTTTGCATTACAAATGACCAGACACAGGCACTTCCAGCCGTATTCCAGCAGTATTACTCTACAGACTTACTCTACAAGCTACAGACAGATAAGGTCTTCATAGCAGAGCTGACTGTATGTGTTATGGATTAGGTGAGGGAGCAGAGCTGACTCTGTATTTTATTGGTTACATAAGTTAGCAGAGCTGAGAGTGTCATTGTGTTTTATATTCATCTCATGGGTCTCATCATCTCTCATCTATGATCTGTGGCATCTCTCTTTGTCTATGTGTCAGATACTAGTAGAATGTTCAGAAGCAAATGAAAGTGTAGATATACCCTGTACCCTGATAATCTAAGTACATTTTCAGCACATAGCATCTCATAGCAAATACAAATCATGAAGTGTCTGTCCAAATTCCAGAATTGTACAATGACCATCAATGAATTATAGGCGCTAAAATAGCTATAAAACAGAGTAAAATTTTAAAGTGAGGGGGATAAAAATTATCTTTATTGTGCAAAAACCACTAGGGTATTAAAATTTGAGAACCTTTTTTCACAAACCCCTTTAAATGTTTCACTCTTTGTTTCATTGCAGCCATTTGGTAAGATAAAAAAAAATGTTTTGGTTCATTCATTTACACTTCATGCACCCTATGTAGAGATGTAGATATTTTTGCTAATTTATTAAACAAGAAAAACTAAAATATCACATGGTCATAAGTATTTAGATCCTTTGCTGTCACACTGTTTTACTCCTTCATTGGAGTCCAGCCGTGTTTAAACTGATTGGATACGGAAAGGCACACACCTGCCCATAAAAGACAACAGAGCTCACAGTGCACATGACAATCATGAGGTCTAAGAAACTGCCCAAGGAGCTCAGAGACAGGATTGTGGCAAGGCACAGATCTGGCCAAGGTTTCAAATGAATTTCTGCAGCCCTCAAGGTTTCTAAGAGCACAGTGGCCTCCATAATCCTTAAATGGAAAAAGTTTGGGAATACCACAACTCTTTTTCGACCTTGCCAGTCAGCCAAAATAAGCAATTGTGGGAGAGGAGCTTTGATGAGAGAGGTAAAGAAGAACCCCAAGATCACTGTGGCTGATCTCCAGAGATGCAGTACGGAGAAATTTCCACAAAACCAACTATGACTGCAGCCCTCCCCCACTTGGGGCTTTATGGCAGAGTGTGCCAACAGAAGCCTCTACTCAGTGCAAGACTTGCACCGGTCTGATGAGACAAAGATTGAACTTTTTGGTGTTAATTCTAAGCAGTATGTGTGGAGAAAACCAGGCACTGCTTGTGACCTGCCAAATACAATCAAAACCGTGGAACATGGTGGTGGTAGCATCATGATTTTCAGCTGCAGGGACAAGGCGACTGGTTGCAATTGAAGGAAAGGTGAATGCGGCCAAGTACAGAGATATCCTGGATAAAATCCTCTTCTAGAGTGTTCTGGACCTCAGACCGGACCCTAAGCACACAGACAAAGACCCTAAGCACACAGCTAAAAAAAAACCCAAAACAGTGGCTTCAGAATAACTTAAAAATGGCTATCTACCAATGTTCCTTATCCAACCTTAGGGAACTGGAGAGGATCTGTAGAGGATCCCCAAATCGAGATGTTAAAAAAACTTGTTGCATCATTCCGAAGAAGACTCATGGCTGTAATTGCAAATAAGGGTGCTTCTACTGAATAATGAGCAAAGGGTCTGAATACTTATGACCATGTGATATTTCTTGTTTAATAAATCAGCAAAAATATTTATTCCTTTTTCTTTCTGTCAAGATTTTGTGTTTAGGGAACATTAATGAGAAAAAAATTACTTTTCGAACCTACAAATTGGCTGCAATGAAACAAAGAGTGAAAAATTTGAAGGGGACTGAATACTTTCCGTACCCACTGTATGCAGGCCGATCCGTCAGATACATGCTTACATATGCCAGTGGGAGAATTGCCTGGGGAGGCAAATCAATGTTGGTACTGTGGTACCCAAGGTGACTTATTCTTTGGGATTTTCCTGCATTGCGCTGCTACTGGGATGATAACGCATGCAATAATCCTATATCCTGGCCTTTATATTCTTAACTTGACCCCGCCTTCTTTGAAAGGCCTAGGTGTTAGGCTGCTCATACATGTTCTCACAGCTGCCATGTGTCTATTGGATAAATATTGGAAGCAGCAAGGTCTCATTTGCAATAGACTGGGCTGGTTTACTGTGGGGGTGCAGTCCCATGTTGCAGTTAAAACTGCATCACTATCAGCTTTGAGGTGGTTTTAGGTGCAGTTTTGTCAATTTAACAGGTGAAAGACATTAACTGAATGAGTGTAAAGCTGATTGTGATGCAGTTTTAACTGCAACGTGTGACTGGGGAGTTCTTGGAACTCTTGTGCAAGATTCTACCTGAGTCCTGAGTCCTGCTCACCAGCTGTGTCCTTTTGTATTATTGATGACAAATGCATTTTATTCAATTACTTGACTTTTCTGCTATGTTTTTGACAGTCCAAATGAAAACTCTGTTCATTGTGTTTTCTTTTCTTTTGTTTTAACAATTAACACTACAATATAGAAAAAGTTAAAAAAATATTAAATATTTATAAACATAATTATTTATTTCTCTTTCAGCATGTTAGCTTCTATTCTTTTTCATGTCGAATATATTAGAGCTTCAAATTGTAAAAATCTGCACAGCAGCTGAACACAAATTCCGATATTTTTTAAGTTATAAAGTGCCTAAATAATTAGCAACTTTGCCATTTCTCAGTAATCTTTACTCTTTCTAAACTGCTTTCCACAACTGGCAGATTTAGAGTAAGATGAAGTAATAATGTACAGCCTCTCAAATAAATGTATGGGGTTTTTACTTAGTATACAGTATAAACAGCTCTTAACCTAACCTTATATTATGCAATATAATAAAAGTTGCCCTCTTTAAGTCAGATCATCTGTGAGTGATTGGTAATTGTTTTCACTTATCCAAATATCATCTTATATTAGCAGTCACACGAACTGCATGCTACAAGTATGCCAAGACACAAGCGACAAGAGGGCTCAAGGTCAGAGCAAGAGAGAGAGCAGATTGGCTTTCCAGCTGGAGGAACAGAGATTAAAACGACACAGTTTCAATCACTAATCCCATCTGCTTAAGCTCAAAACATTCCACCAATTCCCAAAGACAATCTTCAGCATTATTATCATATGCTCTAGTACAGAGTGCCCTCTAAGCCAGACAAGACTAGATGCTTATTAGAGGTAGAAGTCTAGACTAGCAGACAATGTGCCAATCTTGCACTTTAAAGGACATCTACCACCAGGATCAAGGGTTGTAAACCAAGCACACTAACATATTGGCATATTGGTGTGTGCCCCCTCTGCCAGGATCTGCCCTTCTTTTAGCTTCTTATTCCCTGTTTTTTACTCAAAAAAGGATTTTAAAGTTAGGCAAATGAGCCTGAGAGGCTCCAGTCTCCATAGATTTTAATGGAGCTTTAAACCCCTCAGGCTCATACACATAGGGGTTCATTTACTAAGGGTCCGAAACGCGCACTTTTGTCAGGTTTCCTGCCGATTTCCGATTTGCGCCGAATTGCCCCAGGATTTTGACGCATGCCGGCTTTCACGACACCGTCACCGTCGGACAACCTGACGGATTCGGAAAAGCCGCGGAATTTAAAAAAGAATTTGTGTCGCAAGATCAGCACTCACATGCAACGGGATGAAGAAAGTGAACTTCGGCGGACCTCGTCGCAGCAGTGACACGTGCTGGATATCGGGCGCACGGACCTTAGTGAATCCCGGCAGACCCGAATCCTCATCGGAGAACGCACTGCTGGATCGCGACTGGACTGGGTAAGTAAATGTGCCCCATAATTTTTAAAGCCTTTTATTCTTAAAAACAAGGACATAGGAAGCTTAAAGAGAACCCGTCATGCAAAATAACCCCCTAAACTAAATCTATTTTCATAAACTGCCATTAGAGAGCATTGCCTCTATCCCTTCATTGTCCCTCTACATGCCTGTAAACCTAAGCAATGAGGTCCTAAAGCTGTATGCAAATGACCTGTGAAATGTCCAATGAAGCATTAGCATATTCAAGCTGTCCACACTATTCATGAGTGGGAGGCACAGCCACACCCCCAGTGCATGACTGACAGCCTGTATAATGATGTGAGGCTGTATAATGATGTGCTTCCTGGTGCATGTGTGTGCATGTGTGTGTGTATAGGAGAGATACAACAGCTCCAGGCAGCCATGTTATAGCAGAACATGTCAGATTCATGTGTAGCTGATGTCTGTGTCTCTCACCTGTGTATTAGGAGGATGCAGCATGCTCAATTACTTGCACTATACACTGCAATACTAGGTTATTGCAGTGTAAAGGCTTGAATAATAATAATAAGCCCTCATATGTTTGCATTGTACAATGTGACAATACAAATTTGCTGTGAAGGTGCCTCCATTCATTCTATACTTGGCTGTGCTCCCATACAGCAGGACACCACCACATATGGGGTATCACTACACTCGGGAGGAATTGGGCATCAAATGTTGCAGTGCGTTTCATCATTTAATTTATTCTGAAACTGTCAGTTTTGGCCTAAATTAATGTATTTTCCAAAAAAATTTAAAGTTTCTAAATCGCAGGGTTAATAGACTTAATAGAAGTTGTTTTACATACGTTGAGGGGTCACGTTTCTATAGTGGGGTAATTTATGGGGTTATTACTATTATTTAGGCCTCTCTGTCACTTGGAAGCTGAGTTGTCCCTTAAAATGTGAGTTTTGGCAATTTTCATGAAAGTGAGAAAAATGGCACCTAAAGTTCTGCACCTCATAACATCCTAGAAAAATGAGAGGAAGCATAAAATATCATCTCAGCATAAAGCAGACATTCCATAAATGTTAATTATCAAGCTTTTTGGGTAGTTTTACTTCCTGTCTGGAAAGCAGAACATTTCAATGTGTATGGAAACATCTGCAATGTGTTCTTTACACACATATATATTGTTCTTCGCATACTATTTTGTTCGCACCGTTCCGCGCGTATCTCCCGACAAGTAAGCAGATGTGCCGAACATCTGTAATCTATTCTGCACTGTGTTCTGCACTGTGTTTTTCTCTTAAATGATCCTGTGGTCACTGTGTTCACTGTGTTCACTGTTTTTATTCTATTCTTCACTGTTCTTCACTGTGTTTTTTTAATGAAATACTCGATCTCGAGCAGGGGAATTATTCATGTCACCTAGCAACCCATCCATTTAAAACGCATTGCACTCGCGTTGCACTTGCAATGCTTGCAAGTGCAATGCATTTTTGATGCGTCTCCATAGACTTGAATGGGGCGGGAAAAACGCGCGTGAAACACAAAAGTAGAGCACGCGCGGGAAAAACAACGCAAATGAGGAAAGGCCCATTGGAAACAATGGGACAGAGTGCAATGCAAGTTCTGCGCGTCAAAAGCACGCGCAGAACTTGCGCGTGAAAAACGCTAGTGTGGAAGGGGCCTAAGATGACCTCTACGAATAGTAAGGCCCCTTTTCACACCGTTTTTAAGCTGCGTGTTCTGCACATGCCTCTGATGTGCAGAATTAGCATTGAACTCTCACCCATTGTGATCAATGGGTTTTTTCAGACTTTTATTTTTTAAAAAAAAAAACACACACACTTTTTTTTAATGCACATAAAAATTTTAGCATGCTCTACTTTTGCAAGTCACATGCATGAAAAATGCACCGTATAGTCTATAAAGTCTATAAAGATGCATCAAAAATGCATTGCCCTCTGAGACACATGCAAGTGCAATGCGTTTTTCACTACTCATTTGCCATAGAAAAGATTGACCACAGTCCTGAGTCTTTTTCACATGTTTTATGCATTGAAAACAGCAAAAAAAGTGCGTGAAAAACTGAGACACTGAACAAACTCTGACTGAAATCTGATGAAAAATGTACGTTTTACACTGACCACACCCTGATTGCACTCTGACGTGATCTGCAATGCAAATGTGAAAGAGGCCTAACCCTTCTCCATGGATCCCTGATACACAGAGAGTAGTGCCACTATAGATCTGTAATTTGTAGACTTCTTAGTAACAAATACATTGTACATTGTATGCTATCTTGTGTATTTGACTTCTACATTGCCTACTAACCATTCTATTGCTATACGATTCAGCACCTTTACCGCCATCTTGGTTTTGACTGGGTTTTGTCAAACTTTGCTTGTTGGTCTGTATCTGTTGTTTGTCCCTCGCTGTCGTGCATCTCCCGGTGTTACCGAGTTCTCCCTGTCTCTGACTTGATTGATTGATTTTCTGAGTCTATATCCCAATTCCTGTTAACTGTCCACTCCACCATCCCGCAGCTGCCAGACAAAGTAAGTCCTCCACGTCACCTTGTAAGGGTGAATCGGGGAGCGTTAGTTAGGTTCCTGATAGCAGGTTCGCCCTTGTCAGGGTGGCTTATCGGCCATAGCCCGCAGGGACGTTCCAGCGTGAGTTTGCCACCACTTACCCAGTCTGACAGCTAGTGCCAAGCCTGGTTGTGGTTGCGCTATTGCTGGACATGTTCTTGACATACATTTTACCAGACCTGTATTATCTGAATTAGATTAGGCAACCTGCTATAGCAAGATTGCAATCCATTCTCAACATGGCCAGAGAGTGTTCATTTTAATGTTCTGGAGATACCTTTAAAATGGCAAGGGATTTCATTAAGCATTCTCTGCTGAAGGGGTGTCCATTATAGTAAGGAACAGAGATCTACTCGATGAGTGGCTTAAGATAAGAAAGATAAATGATGAGGTTCAGAGTGTAATGGCATTTCAACACCATTTACAAGCAATATTTATATCAGGACTTGAAGTGGAATGCTGCCAGGGTGGACTCAACTATTTTCCTCAACGTGACACCAGTCTCTGCACTGTTACAGAACAGATGCGTGACCTGTTATTTGTTTTATGCAGGCTAACTATAAATAGTGCTATGAGAAGATGAAGCAGTACTTGTTCTTTTTAGTGCCCAACATGAACAGAGGCGACAAGATGAAATTCTTCAAGCTTATCAGAGAGGTGTTTACTGAAAGGTGCTTGACGTTAGGCGATCACCGATCGTTCTATGGCTCAAGTAGGCACAGGGGCAGACTGAATACACATGTACTCTCTGATTTTGGAAGAAGAAAAGATAGTTTTGAGGGACAATGCATAGTATAGTTAAAATCATGAAATCCTCTTCTATCAGATCATTGAGAAATAAAACTTTCTTGAAATTAACATTACAGAAATCAAAATTTCTCATAATTACAAATTATGAGACAACTTACCCTGGAGTTATCATGTGAATGTGCACAGACAGATTTATGGATTGCGGTTTTTTAAAAAGTTGCATATTTGAGTGCTATTCCTCTTTAGTCCCTTCTGGTACATGAAAAACTTTGTGCTATTGCCAAATATCTGGACTTTACCAAAAGGGAGGCAATCATGTGATCATATAAAAGGCCGAGGGCTCCCTTGAGGATTGAGAATGCCACAATACTACTATTTACTGACTACTCAGCGGCATGTCCTGAATCTTCACCGATCCCCTTCTGGCAGAGAGGTCAATCGAAAGCTTGCAAGCCTGGAAGGGCTCAGAGGAAAACAGAAGTCTCCCCCAGAGTCTCCGAGGGCAAGTTTCTCTGCCCACCTACAGTATCACAGCGTCCACAGAAGACCCCAAGACATACCTGAATCGCACTTTATGATCCATGGGCAGGAAAAGACTAAGGCAGGAGTAGTGGGATTCTATCAATCCCCAACCCATGGGTAAAGAAGGAGGTAGACCGTATGTACCTTTTCTTTCTCTTCCAGATTTTCTTTACCATTAGTAGCTGTGCAGCAAGCCCAGAATGACTAAGGATCTTTTCACCAGGGGCTCTGTAGTTCCTCGGCATTAAGGAAATTTAGGAAGTCCATGATTGGAATGAAGCTATACCCCTTTCATAGGGAGTGTTTGATGTTGGCGGTTAGCCTAACACCAGCAGATTGTCTGTATTTTATAAGTTACATGTTTGTTCCATTTTTATGTAGGAAGCCATTCCTATCTTACAAAAATGAGCAGGCAGGCTTGGTGGATAGATGACTTAGAAATCTCTGTGAAACCTCCATAAGAGTAGTAACATGGAATGTTAAGGGTCTACAGTCACCCCAAAAACGTTCCCTGGTCCTCCGCCACCTGAAGAGACTTAAAGCTGATATTGCACGCATCCAGGGATCCCATCTGCAGCAAAGGGATGTCTGCCTTTTAAAATTTTGGTTAGCAGAAGTATGTGGGGATTCAGAATCTCGCAGAAGAGGAGTGTATACAATATTTATGCCCCTAATGTAGACCAAAGCCAATTTTACACTTCTCTACTGGCGACTTTAGCTAACTACTCGTCCCTTCTGTTCTGATAGCAGGAGATTTCAGCAGATATAGCACCATTAATCATATCTGATCACTCCCCAATTATCATGGAGTTAGCTGATACACACCTCTCTGGCACAGATTACATGTGGCCAACTCATCTGACACGAGATGATCAATTTATACAACTCCTAAAAGGATGGTGGGTAGAATTTGAGACACAAAATACTACCATCCACAATAACCTGAAAACTTATTGAGAGGAGTCTAAATGTATTAGACTTCTTCCCAAAGAAGGAAGAGACCCCATACGTCCAGAATCCTGTAGGCCAATCTCACTAATCAACCAGGACCTAAAGTTAGTAGCCAAAATAATGGTTCTGCGACTATGTATTATACTCCCCAGTTTGATCGGGCATTCGCAGGTGGGGTTTGTAAAAGGGAGAGCAACAGTGAGAAACATTCACAAAGTCTTAACGGTGTTGGAGGAGGTCGGGACGCGACCGTCGCCAGCAGACAAGCAGGCCTTATTAGCGATCAAGCTGGAAAAGGCATTTGATAGTGTCTGATGGCAATGATTTGATCAGACGCTTAACCACTTTGGATTTAGGGGTGCATTTTGCTCATTTGTGACTTCTCTGTCTATATTTCCCAAGGCGTCCATTTACTTCCCAGGATACCTCTTTTCTACCTGCAAAGAGACACAAGGCAGTGCTGTCTATTATCCCCACTGCCATTCAACCTGACCACTAGCATGGACTCTTAAACTGGCCCAGGATGTGCCACGTATAATAATAGGCTCTAGTTCGGTAAAAACTGCCCTTTTTGCAGATGATATCCTGATGTTCATAACTGATTCAGTCTAGACTGTACCAAATATATTAACAAATACAGGCAGTCCCCGGGTTAAGTACAAGATAGGGACCAGGGGTTGGTTCTTAAGTTGAATTTGTATGTAAGTCGAAACTGTATATTTTATAATTGTAGATCCAGACAAAAAAAATTTGGCCCCAGTGACAATTGGAGTTTAAACATTTTTTGTTGTAATGGGACCAAGGATTATCAATAAAGCTTCATTACAGACACCTTACAGCTGATTATTACAGTCTGGGACTATATTAAAGCATTCAGAAAGTTTGACAAGAGGTCAGAGGGGTCTGTCTGTAACTATGGGTTGTCTGTAAGTCGGGTGTCCTTAAGTAGGGGACCGCGTGTATATATGAAAAAAATGAAATGTAGTTCAGCTCACCAAACTCCTAAATGCTCACAGTCCCATGATGGTATCGCATACACGGACACACCGCAGCCAACGGGTAGAAATGCCAAAACTTCAAAAATGTGTCCAGCGCAATCCAATCATCACTCGGGATTGGAGATAAAATTATTTCTTCTTTATTAGATCACAAGTTCTCCCATAAAATCAGCAACTAGTCACATGCAGTTAGCAGCACCAGCCCGGTCTACACATATCCTGTGGTCCGTGTCCTGTGGTCTGTGTCCAGTGCTCCGTATCCTGTGGTCTGTCTCCTGTGGTCCGTATCCTGTGGTCCGTATCCTGTGGTCCGTTCCCGTATGACTGTTCTCCTGCTGTGCCGTCCATGGTTACAGTCCAGTGGTGACCTCCTGCCTTCCTGTGCTTCTGCTGTGCCGTCCAGGGTTCCAGCCCAGCGGTGTCTTCACTCCATACCAGCATTATCAGTACTCCTCTGCGTTCCTGCTGTCATCTCAGGTTGTGACTGTTTCCTGCATTTGTTGCCTTGGCCACCACCGCAGGTCTCTTACTTACCCCTGCGGTGGCCCAGAGGGTCCACACCCTGGCACCCCTGCAATTCTGTCAGATAATACTCTAGAAATACGTTTACTTCCAGAAAATGATTGCAAATCACAAATTCTGTGGTATTAATATCTTCATTTACTTTGCTTGCAATGAAAAAAACACAAAAGAGAATGAAAAAAAAGTAAAATCATTAATCATTTTACACAAAACTCCAAAAATGGTCCGGACAAAGTATTGGCAGCCTCAGCCTAATTCTTGGTAGTACAACCTTTAGACAAAATAACTGCGAAAAACCATTTCCAGTAACCATCAATGAGTTTCTTACAATGCTCTGTTAGAATTTTAGACCTTTCCTCTTTGGCAAACTGCTCCAGGTCCCTGAGTTTTGAAGGGTCTCTTCTCCAAACTGCAATTTTGAGATCTCTCAACAGGTGTTATGGGATTCAGGTCTGGACTCATTGCTGGCCACTTTAGAAGTCTCCAGTGCTTTCTCTCAAACCATTTTCTAGCTTTTTTGGAGTGTGTTTTGGGCCATTGTCTTGCTGGAAGACCCATGACCTCTGATGGAAACTCAGCTTTCTCACACTGGGCCCTACATTATGTTGCAATACTTGTTGGTAGTCTTCAGACTTCATAATGCCATGCACACAGCCAAGTAGTCCAGTGCTAGAGGCAGCAAAGCAACCCCGAAACATCAGGGAACCTCCGCCATGTTGTAGAGACTGTGTTCTTTTCTTTGAAGGCCTCTTTTTTCTGTATGTTGTTGCCTTTATCCAAAAAGCTCAACTTTTGTCTCATCTGTCCAGAAAAAATCTCCCAAAACGTTTTAGGCTTTCTCAGGTAAGTTTTGGCAAACTCCAGCCTGGCTTTTTTACGGTCTTCCTGGATATCCTACCATACAGTCTCTTTTAATTCAGACGCAGACGGATAGTACAAGTTGACACTGTTGTACCTTCGGACTGCAGGGCAACTTGAACTTAATTGGATGTTAGTCAAGGTTTATCCACCATCCACACAATCTTGCGTTGAAATCTCTTGTCAATTTTTCTTTTCCGTCCACGTCTAGGGAAGTTAGCCACAGTGCCATGGGCTTTAAACTTCTTAAGGAAACTGTGCACGGTAGATAAAGGAACATTCAGGTCTTTGGAGATGGACTTGTAGCCTTGAGATTGCTCATGCTTCTTTGGTCTTCTTTCTTTTCTCCATGCTCAATGTGGACACACAATGACACAGGACAAAGGAAGGTGGTTTAGTCAACTTTATTCCATTTCAACTGGCTGCAAGTGTGATTTAGTTATTGCCACCACCTGTTAGGTGCCACAGGTAAGTTATAGGTGCTGTTAATTACACAAATTAGTGAAGCATCAGATGATTTTTCAAACAGTGCCAATACTTTTGTCCATTCCCTTTTTATGTGTCCTCCTGATTGGTCGCTGGCTAATCCGGCTCAGCCTTTATAATCCGACACCTCCCTTCCTTCCTGGCCGGATCTTCAGCATCCTATGGAACTTCCAAGGTTTCTACACCTTGCTTCCCACAGCGGTTCCTGCTGAAGTGATTGCCCACCAGCGTTCCCAGACATTCCTGTCTTCCAGCGTTTCCACGCACCTCTGTGTCTCCTGTCTCCAGCGTTCCCATACGCTCCTGGTGTGTCCTGTCTTCCAGCGTTTCCAGGCGCCTCCGTGTCTCCTGTCTCCAGCGTTCCCATACGCTTCCTGCTGTGCCTTCCAGGGCTCCAGTCCAGCGGTGTCTGCAGTCCGTGCCAGCGTTACCAGTGTTCCTCCGTGTTCCTGCTGTCATCCCAGGCTTGGGCTGTTTCCTGCATATCCTGTACCTTGGCTGCCACCACGGGCCTCATACCATCTCCCGCGGTGGTCCAGAGGGTCCACAGACTCCTCCCTCCGAACTCTTCCCATAGAGACTTTTAGGTCTGCTGTCTGTGTGACCGTTCCACTCCCCCATCGAAAGAGATCATAAGACATGCAATAAATGTGCCCCAATATATTTATTTAATTAATTTTGTTATCTGTACAGAACTTTAGAGTTTATGCTTTGCCTTCTAAGCAACAGAGCCGGATTATAGGGTGAGCTCCATCATAAAGGGGCCCACTATCACCCACTATACATTCAAATCCGTCTCCCTGCCCTCAGTTGTCTATGGGCAGTAGTCTTCTGTCTATGGCAGAGCGCACAGGATGTCATCGTCCAGGCGCTGGTGATGCAGTGTCAACACACACTGCGCTGCCTACACCATGATGTCTTCGTCCGGAATAAGGAGAAGGAAGTCACCGTACATAGGGAGAACAGGAGAAGTTGAATAATGTTTTATTATTTTACTGGTGGCGCTGATATAAAAATTAGTTATAGAGGGGGTTGTGTATATTAGTTGCTGGGCGGCTGCATGCGAGTTGCAAGGGAGGCTGTATAAGAATTACAGGGGGGCTATATATGAGTTGCTGGGGGCTGTGTATTAGTTACTTGGCACTGTATATTAGTTACTGGAGGGGCTGTATATCTATTAGTTGCTGGGGGGCTGTATATTAGCTGCTGAGGGAGTGTATATTAGTTGCTGTGGTGGCTGTATATGAATTACTGGGGGGCTGCATGCAAGTGGGAAGGGAGGCTGTATAAGAATTACATGGGGGGCTATATATGAGTTGCTGGGGGCTGTGTATTAGTTACTGGGGCACTGTATATTAGTTACTGGAGGGGCTGTATATCTATTAGTTGCTGGGGGGCTGTATATTAGCTGCTGAGGGGTGTATATTGTCACGGGTGCTCCCGTGATCCCTGTCTCGGATTGCGGGTGCACCCGTGCCTTTCCCATGTCAGTTGGCCGGCTTCTCTCAACTTCCCCGGCTCCCACGGCATCCTCCGCAGCTCCCGCGGCTCGGTGTGCGCGTCCCCATCTCCTAGGGCGCGCGCGCCGGCTCGCTAACGTTTAAAGGGATAGCGCGCCATTAATTGCCACTGGCCATTTCACTAATTCTATATAAGCCTGCCTCTTCCTGCAAGCCATTGCCGGATCTTTGTGCCTAACAGCCTGAGAGAAAGCTCTTCTGCGATTTATCTGCGTTCCAGTGTCTCCTGCGATTTACCTGCGTTGCTGTGTCTCCTGCATCCCTGTGTCTCCAGCCTTCCTGTGTCTCCAGCGTTCCTGAGTCCCTCCGTGTTCCTGTATTACCTTAACTTCTCCGTGTTCTTGTGTTACCTGAGCTCCTCCGTGTTCCTGTGTACCAGTGTTCCTCTATGCTGCTGTCCTGTGTGCCGTGTTCCCGTACCCATCTGCTTGGACCTCCTGTTGCTGACCCCGGATCGGACTCTGACATTGCATCTCTGTCGCCTGCCCTGACCCTGTGCCTGGACTTTGACCTTGAGATTGTCTGCCGTCTCTGTACCTCGACCTTGGCCACCACTGCAGACAAGTCACGCCTGAGGAACGACCTGGTGGTACCATGCTGCAGCTTGTCTAACCCGTTATGCGGCGGGCTCTGGTGAAAACCGGGAACCACTTAGACTCCGGTCTCAGGTAGTGGCTTGTGTCATCGTCTGCAGTGGTTCAGAGGATCCACTCCTGCAAGCCTGACATATATTAGTTGCTGGGGTGGCTGTATATTAGTTATTGGGGGGCTGCATGTTAGTTACTGGGGGCAATATATATTAATCACTGGAGGCAGTACATATTTATGGGAACTGTATATGAATTAATTACTGTGGGGCTATATATTTATTAATTACTGGGGGTGAATATTCATTATTTGGGGTCTGTATATTCATCATTAGGGTTGAATATGCATTAGTTACTGAGGAGATGTATATTCATTACTGGCTTGCTGTAGGCATCTTGTCGGCGCCGACAACTTTTGGAGCGGAGAGCGGCGGGGTGGGGGGAGCGGAAGTGAGCTGAGGCATGCGGAGGGCGGGAGTGTCGGCCGGTGGCCGGAACCAGGTGCTGGACGGAGCTCTGGAGTGCTGGTGGACCGGAAGCACGGTGCCGGCGGGGAGCATGGTGCCACACGGAGGGCTGTAACAGTCCCGTTCGGCGGGTGGGAGTTCGATGCAGGCGGGGGTTGGATGCACGGTGCCTGCTCCGGCGGGGAACTCGATGCCAGCCGGCAGGGAGTGGGGGCATGGTGCCACCCCCTCGTCGCGCAGGAGGTTTGCCGCCTGAGGCGAGATGCTCAACTCGCCTCATGGCAGGTGCGCCCCTGCTTGTCTAGGTTACATTCTGTGGGGGACTTAACCAGATATTGCACTCAGGGGCCCCAACCAGCCTGATAGGCAAACAAAAATGACATATTATTAATGAATCTGGACATGCTGGGAGGGGCAACACAATTCTGCATAAAAGGTGCAAACTGGTGTAAATGTGCACAGCTGTTATATATCAAGGAAGTATGGAGCAGTGCCCTGATCTGCCCTCTGGTGCACCAGATGCTCCTAATGGCCAGTTCATGGCCTATTTCTAGCAATATTTGCCCCAGGAGTATGAGGTAGTACTGCAGGACAGACATACTGTGGTCTGTACTCTGCTCCTGGGGAACCTCCAACCCGTGCAGCCAGGGACCAGGATAGTTCTGCAGCTGATGAGGAGAATGCTAAAGGTGTTCCTCGTGCTATAAAGAGGAAACTTTCTGATCTGGAAACTGAGATCTTGGTGGAGGAGGTATATTAAATATATTTTAACCTATTATATTATTGGGTTGTGTCATACTCCTTCCACACCCTTGCACAGTGGACTGGGTTAATTGTTTAATTGACAACTCCTTGCATAGTGCCCGGGCTAGGTTTATTGTTCAACTGACTACTCCTTCAACACCGTTGCATAGTGCTTGGACTGGGTTGATTGCTTAAAGAGAACCCGTCAGGCAAAATAACCCCCTAATCTAAAGATATTTTCATAAACTGCCATTAGAGAACATTGCCTCTATCCCTTCAATGTCCCTCTACATGCCTGTAAACTTAAGCAATGAGGTCCTAAAGCTGTATGCAAATAACCTGTGAAATATCCAATGAGTCATTAGCAAATGACTCATTTCATAACGCTCCGCTAGTGCACAGGGGGCGGGGCTCGGGCCGATCGCATGCGTTTCTCTGGAAACTTTTATGGATCTGGACATTTATGGATCTGAAAATCCTCCTGTTCCAATATCTATATTGGTCCTCAGCAGGTGGCACCAAAGCTACATGTGTGCAGTCAGACCAATAAATGTGGCATCCCTGCAATTTGCTCAAACTCCTGCTTTTCCTTTTGGATAGTTTGGGGAACAAGATGTACTGAGTACAGTCATGGCCATAAGTTTTGAGAATGACACAAATATTATATTTTCACGTGATCTGTTGCCCTCTGGTTTTTTTGTGTGTTTGTCAGATGTTTTTATCACATACAGAAATACAATTGCAATCATATTACGAGTAACAAAAGCTTTAATTGACAGTAAGAATTACTGACAGTAAGAATTACTTAAGGACGCAGCCTGTTTGTACCTTAAGACTCGGTCCTTTTTTTTTTTTAGAAATTTGACTAGTGTCTCTTCCTGTGGTAATAACTTTTCAAAGCTTTAAGATATCCTTGTGATTTTGAGACTGTTTTCTCGTTAGACATTGCATTTATGTTAGTAGTGTCATTTTGGTCATCCGTTCCTTTTTTGGGGGGTAAAAATTCACAAATTTAGGAAAAATTCGAAAAAAATTACAATTTTCTAAGTTTCAAATATTATACTTTTTGGACAAAAAGTCACACCACAAATTTTTTTTTGGTAGAAACCTTTTGCCATTGGTCTTCTTTTTATTTCCATTATTTGTTTTACGTTTCCATTGTTTTTACGGATGTGAGAAGGTTTGAAGTTTTAGAAGCAAATTCTCCGATTTTCTTGAAATTTGAAATTTTTTTAATTTTTGGTGATCAGTTCAGTTTGGAAGTGCCCTACAAAGGCTTATGTACTATATACCCCCACGAGTAGCACCGTTTTATGAACGAAACATCTCAACCTATTCAAATCAGCATTTAAGAAGTCTGTTTTTCCGGAAGCATATGAAAATGGATTCAGAATTCTGAAATTTAAATTTTTTTATTACGATTTTTCTCATTTAGCCCTGAAATGGACACATTCATTAGATATTTTTAGAGGTAAATATACATCCCAAAATTATTGCCCTTCTTCTTCCGAGTACGGCAATACCAGACATGTGGTTGTCAACTGCTGCTTTGTCGCACAGCGATGTCCAGAACAGAGTTCGTACCATTGCGTTTTTGGAAGGCCAATTTGGCTGCAAATGTTTTGTGGTGCCACATTGTATTGAAGAGCCCCTGAAATAACAGTACAATAGAAAACCCCTCAAAGAATTTATCTGAGGTTGTGTTGAGCATTTTAACTCCCAACATGCTGGCCAAAATTGTATGCAAAGTAAATGGTGCATAGTAAAAACTGTGTTTTTAGCGCTAAAATGTCATTTTAAACAAACACCCAAAAAATCATTCTGCGGGTTGTCCCGAGTATGGCAATATCACCCATGTGCCAATAGTTGACAGGCGGCTGGGCACACGGCAAGGAGTGAAATTTTGATTTTTCAGCTCTGTTTTCACACGTTTGGATTTGAAGTGCCATGTCCTGTTTGCAGGGCCATGAGGTATCAGTGCAATAGAAACCCCCAACAAATTATACCATTTCGGAAACTAGACCCCTCACAGAATTCATCTGGGGTTGAGGTGAGAATTTTAACCCCCAACATGCAGGTCAAAATTGAATGCAAATTAAATGGTGCATAGTAAAAATTGCGTTTTTATCGCTAAAATGTCATTATAGTGCCTAATATATTGTGCCCAACCCATGCCACTTTAGACAAACACCCCAAAAATCATTCTGCGGGTTGTCCCGAGTACGGGAATATCACCCATATGTGGCAATAGTCTACAGGCTGGGGACACGGCAGGGCTGAGAAGGGACAGGCAAAATTTGGCTTTTGGAGCACCTTTTCAATAGACTGACGTTGGGGTGTCCCTGAGATACCAGTGCAATAGAAACCCCCGAGTAGTGACCCCATTTTTGGAAAGGGCACACCTCAAAGAATTGATATAGGGTTGTCTGAGCATTTTAACCCCTGAAATGCTGGCCCAAATGTAATACAAATTGAATGGGTCAGTGTAAAAATTGCATTGTTTTCTCAAATGTGCCATTGTAGTGACAAATGAAATCAGCCCAACTCATGCCACTGTGGATAAACACCCCAAAAATCTTTCTTTGGGTTATTACGGGTATGGCAATACCCCATGTGTGGCAATAGGCAATAGGTGGAGACACAGCAGAGCTCGGAATAAAGTGGTATTTGGAGCACAAATATATACATTTTTTTTACATCATAAAATAATTGTAGATGCCCTTAGGGACCAGTACAGTAGAAACCCCTAAATACGGACCCTATTTAGAAACTACACCCCTACATGAATAAATCTAGGGGTGTAGTGAACATTTTAACTCCACAGGTGGACCCCAAAGATGATGCATAATGGATAGAGCATAGTACAAAATATACAAAATATAAAATATGTCATCTTGTGCCCAGCTCCTGCCACGGGAGACAAACACCCCAAAGATCATGATGCGGGTTCTCCCGGGTATGGCAATACCCCATATGTGGCAATAATCTACAGGCTGGGCACACGGCAGAGCTCAGCAGGGAAGGTGCGGCATGCGGCATGATGTATAAGCTGTGTGATCTGTGTGCATCAGGTTAAAATTATACATCCAGGGACGTGTGATATATCCTAAAACACTCCTTCATACATAACCCTGGTTTGTCGGGGCATGTGTCACACTGGTATATGGATTCCCTCCTTATGCCCCTTTTGGAGCAAACCCTACACCATTTTTGATTCCTTCACTTGCTGGCTGTTTGGGGAACTTCTCGTGGAAAGTGCTGCCCTGGTACAATCCGTGATGTGGCCTCGCTTCCAGACGTACTATCACTCCCCCTCTCTCTTGACTACCACCTCTTCAAATTCCAGGAAAGTTCCCCTTTGGCCGGCACATCGATATACAATGCTATCTGCATGATGTGCATGGCCAGCTTTGTACCACACCCTCGACTTCCGCATGGCATTGTATGGCTGAAGCACCTGGTCCGACAAATCCACCCCTCGCATGTACTGATTGTAATCCAAAATACAGTCTGTCTTGGGGGCTTCTGCACTGGTACCTCGTACATGGGCAGGGTTGGTGCTGTGCCCATGTATTGTTGTTAGTACAAGGACGTTCCTCTTGTTCTTGTACCTAACACACAATACTGAGTCGCTGCTTAGTGCTCGGCTCTCGTGCCTTCTGAGCTTTTCCCCTAGCAGCAACATCGGGAGACCTCTCTGATTTTTCCTAACAGTGCCGCATGCCGCAGTTTGTCTGGAAGCGAGGCACTTGAACAGGGTAATACTCGTATAAAAATTATCCAGGTAGAGGTGGTAGCCCTGGTCCAATAGTGGGTGCACCAAATCCCAAACTATCTTTCCAGAAATTCCCAGGAAGGGGGGGGGCATTCAGGGGGCACTATCCTAGAGTCCTTCCCTTCATATACCCTAAACCTAAAAGTGTACCCTGATGCACAGCTTATACATCTTCACGCCATACCTTGCCCTCTTATTGGGCAGGTACTGGCGGAACTGAAGTCTCCCTTTGAAATGTACCAGGGACTCGTCCACTGATATGTGCCTCTTTGGAGTATACACATCCATTGGGCACTCAGGCAATCTAATATGGGTCCGACCTTATACAACCTATCATAACTCGGGTCATCTCTGGGAGGGCACTGAGAATTGTCAACAAAATGCAGAAACCTATAGGTGGCTTCAAAGCGCATCCTATTCATTGCCATGCGGAACATCGGGTGTGGTACAGTATGTCTGTGCTGCAATAGTCCCTGATAGTGGGCTTTTTGACAAGTCCCATAAGAAGTACTATGCCCAAATACTTTTCCATCTCTGCTGCACTAACAGGGCTCCACCTGTGGGGTTGCGCATAAAAAGAAGTGTCGTTTTGGGCAATGTATTGTGCAGCGTAAAGATTGGTCTGGGACACCATCAGACCAAATAGGTACTCACTAAAAAGAACTTAAAAAAGTCCACTGGTCCGAGCCCTGCTGTGTCTCTTTGCATCGCAGGACTGGCCGTAAAATCAGGGACCAGAGGGGCATAGTTACTGGGGGTCACCCATGTGGGGTCAGAAATCCCTGGCACCACAGCAGAAGTCACGGGCACTCCAGCAGAAGTTCCATATAATTATAGACCTCCAAATCCGTATATGTCTTCTGGGACATGATGGGGGGATAGTATACAACCAAACACTATACCTACTCCACTACAAGACACATGGCTACTCCATGGCTACTCTACTAAACGCCTTCTCCTCCACTAAACGCCTTCTCCACCACTAAACACCTTCTCCTCCACTAAAAGCCTTTTCCACCACTAAACGCCTTCTCCACCACTAAACGCCTACTCCACACGATTCGCACTTAAAAGTGCGGTTTGGGGAAAAAGGGAATACAGATGATGGGGGGGGGGGTAGTACAGGGAAGTGGAATTACACTGGGAGGGGGATGGATGATGGGTGTAGTGGTTAGGTGCACACTCTCTACAGGACAGATCACAAGACACTCTGCTGTCCAACACTACCAAACGCAGAATGGCGGCGTTGGAGAGCATGGAGGGTTTCGGTTCTGCCCTCCACAGTCACTGATCGCTACGATTGGCCCGTTTGTACAGACGGGCCAATCGCAGCTTGATCGACATCACAGGACCAATCTGATTGTCAGAGGGGGACGTCCCCTCACGATCCCGGCATGCTCCGTGGTATGTCATCCCGTCTCGCGTCTTTTTAGCATGTAAGTGCTTGGGCTTGCAACACAATTTGAAAGTTAAATACCACGCTCAGTCTGAATCAGTCGGTTCGTCCGAAGGAACGGCCCCTAAATTGTATTGCATGGAAGCCAGCGCAGCTGTGGCAAAAAAAAAGGATTGCGTTTGCCAAAATCCCAGCGCAGACACTTCTTAAATACCTGTGCAAGCCGTGTAATTCCCATAAAAGGTGCACAGTCCAACAAAAGTGAGTAGCGTGACCCTTAGTAAATGAGCCTCAATGTGTCTAGTGCTAGTTTTATGTGCATGCGTAGAAGACATGAGTTTCAACACAAACCTAAGCAACGCCTGCATAACTGAAGGGGGAATAGAAAAGAAACTGTTCACCATCACTGTGAACTCTAAGCACAGCAAAGTACATTAAAGTCACTAAAAACAACCCCAAAACATGGGGAAAAAGTGGAGAAACCATATAGAAGAATGGTGGAGGACAGAGATTAAATGCCCCCAAAGCAGAAAAAAAGCAAAGCGGGAATCTCATCATACAAATTAGACTGTATTGTTTTACATCAACACTTCTAATCCCTTCACATAGATCGCAATAATCCTGAACCAGATGAAAACAACAAGGAGGGATACCATTTCGAAATGCAAGATGGCCAAAAAGGGAAAGGTCTTGCCAGGAGGAAGCTCCCGCAGTTCCACAGGAGCAGCGAGAACCAGGCGTTCAGGTAGAACAATATGTTGAGGAGCAGGATCTTCCCTATGTCATCTGAGGCACGAGAGAGGGCATCGGCCTTAACATTCTTCTCCGCAGGACGAAAATGTATTAGGAAATTGAAGCAGGAGTAGGAGAGGGACCAATGAGCCTGTCATGGACTGAGACGCTGAGCAGTCTGGAGGTACAGGAGGTTCCTGTGATCAGTATAGATACTGACTGGAGGACTGGAGCCAAACGTGGTAGTGGTCGGACTCTGGCTTGCCCTAATTCAGCTTGCAGTTTCTCCGAGCGTTCAGAGAAGCGGATGCCAATCCAGGTAGCCAAAGAGATCAAGCTGCTCAGGGAATGCGGCAGGTCACGTGCATCTTTGATCTGACTAGACAGTCCTTTATTAAAGATAGCAAGCCAGGCTCAAGCTAAAGTACGGAACTGGACCACATAGTCACCAACTGAGGAGTTCCCTTGGCGTAGATTCAGCAGGGCTATATCAGTAGATGACGCAAGGAATGCGGTGATATTTGCCATGAACGGGTTCTTTCTGTGCCCGAGGCATGTAGATCATGCCAGGGCCTTCCCGCAAAGAAGTCTGAAGATGAAGGCCACCATATTGTGACTTTGTCGGCATTAGTTCAATGTGCAAGGAGCACTTAGTAATAAAGCCCTTGCACAACTTGGGGTTTCCATCATACTTAGAGGGCGTGGAAAGTCTTAGCTTAGGTTCTGCAGATGGTAGATAAACCACAGTAGCCAGAGGGACTGCAGGAACTTGATGCTGATGCTGGGTAGCCATCAATTTCTGCAACATGGCAGTGACTTGTCAGAGTTGCTGAACTTGCACGGCAATCTGCTAGGACTGCTGGTCCACGATGGTGGTAAGATCAGCCAGGCCAGGTAGAGGAACCTTGGTGGGATCCATAGCTGGATCTTACTTTCAAGATCCAGGGGAAGTGGACAAACTGAACCACAGTGAACAACTGAGAGCGGAGTCCAAGTGGTTTTTACTAGAGCCCGCCGCAAATGGGGTTGGAATTGCTGCGGCGTGGTCCCATCAGATCGATCCATAGGTGCGACTTTGTCTGCTGTGGTGGCCAAGTTGAGGTGCAGAATCGTGCAGCAGTCAAGCAGTCGGGGACAGGCAGCAAGGGATCAGGAATCAGGAATGGAATCAAGGTCACAACAGTAAATCAGTCTAAATGCACAAGGCAAGGAACACAGCTTTCTCAATGGCATGGTTTTCACACTGGGGCTCGGAGAGGGACACAGGTGCACCTGCAATCTTTTTTTTTTTAGTTGATACACGTCACTCCTCGTTTTATCGATTTGTCAGGGTGCTCAAATAGGTTACAGAACCATCGATAAATATTAAGAAGACTTGGCACTCCTATTTGTTGCGTTTTGAAAATCAGTGAGTTTTATTTCACAAGTAGAGCGATTTCCTCCATAGCGGACCCTACCGCCATCTCCTCTCCAGCGCCACAGCGCCGCATATCTATTCACTTTCATTCCAACGTATACCATGCAATCCGTGCCTGACGAAGGTCTGTGTATAGACCGAAACGTTGCATGTTTAATTGGATTGCCACACTAATTTACTTGTGAAATAAAACTCACTGATTTTCAAAACGCAACAAATAGGAGTGCCAAGTCTTCTTAATATACACCTGCGACCTGGGACATGGGTCGCAGTAGCACTCGTGACACTATTGTTGCAAAAAGAAAGGAGATGGATTTTAAAGATGGGAGCTTTTGGTCCAGCGGGTCTAAGTGATGAATTAGACATGAGAGTTTTCTAGTTCAAACATAACACAATTATTATTTGGGTTGGTACGATTACGGGCATACCAAATTTGTATAGGTTTTATAATGTTTTCAAACATTTACAAAAATTAAAACCACCTGTTCAAATTTTTTATTTTTATTTTGTCATGTTCTGGCGCCAATAACTTTTTTATACTTCGGTGTACAGAGCTGTGGGTGGTGTCATTTTTTGTGACTTTTGATGATGTTTTCATTGCTGTCATTTTTAGGACTGTATGACCTTTTGATCACTTTTTAATTTTTTTATATTTTTAAAAATGGCAAAAAAGTGCCATTTTTTACTTTGGGCGCTATTTTCCGTTACGGCGGTTAATCGCAGTAAATAAAAGTTATTATATTTTGATAGATCGGGCATTTTTGGACGCGTCGATATCTAATGTGTTTATGATTTGTAATGTTTATTTATATCAGTTCTAGGGAAAGGGGGGTGATTTGAATTTTTAGATTTTTTTAGCCGTTATAAAAATTAAGGCGCAAAACCACCAGAATTGTGGTGCAAGTGTGTTAATACATCCCCCCAGAGTGTTAACAGGTTAACTGAGCATTGTGGTGTGGAAATACATGCAGAAATATCCCTTTAGCTGAGCATTGTGGAGTGGACATACATGCATACATATCCCGTTAACTGAGCATTCTGGAATTTAAAAACCAAAAATCCAAGTTGCATCCCAACCCAAAACAAGTTTGCACTGTCTTGCACCACTTACTTTGTGGTGCAGAGTGCGAATGTGGCAAGCAACACAATTCTGTCTAAATCTGGTGCACAGTCCGACTTAGCCCTGAACAACCCCTAATTTGTGTCCCATGATGCCTAGTGCAGCTGCGCCAGAAAAGAGTTGCATGCGACACAAATGTGGGGCAGACTCTTCTTAAATACCTGTGCAAGCAGTGTGGACTAAAAAGAATGTGCAAAGTCTGAAAGAAAACTGATGCATGGCCCTTACTAAATGTGTTCCTATGAGTTCCATTTTGTCCATGTTAAGATGTCCATGTCCATGTTTATGAGTCCACGGGAAGAGAACAAGAGAATATGGCTGACACTCTGGATAGATATCCTGAGTGTCTAGGCCAGAGATATAGATCTGTGTGTCATCCACATAGGAGTAATATTTAAAACCATGGAATTTAAAAAGGCCCTTGCACCAGTTTTCGGACTTAGGATGTTCTGTTCAGTGCAAACTGCCGCACTCGACCGTTTTGTGTAGCGGCTGCACTGTTCTTCATGCAACACAAATTTCTGTTCTGAAGGGGGCATTCCAGTGCTCGGTCAGACCGTGCAGATTTAACATTCAAAGTACGACAGAATTGTGTCGCAGGGCCCATGTTAAAGGTGTACCAAAAAAAGTGGTGCACTCTGTTGGTGCAGTGCATGGTGAGCCAAATTCATGAAGAAAGTGCGCCAAATATCATCAATCTGGCGCCCTCCACACACACACACTACAAAGGCAAACTGCCCATAGTAAAGGCAAACTGCACAAAGTAAATGTGCCCCAATAATAGTTTAAGAAATCCAGTACAGAATTGATGCTTTTCTACTCCTGCCCTCAAAGAAAAGTTTAAGAACCCAGAAAACGTATTTAACGGTTAAAGAACACCTGTCATTAGGTCTCTGTAGCTAATTCTGTCACCACTACATGTTGCAGCAGCTCACAAGGATTCCATCCCAGCCTTTATCTACTTAATTCGTACATTTATCATTCTAAAATCATCTTTACTTTATTATGTAAATGAGGCTGTCACATGGTCAGAGTCAGTGATGTCACCCCTGTTACCCCTCCCCTCTCCTCCCCCTGATCATGTCTGTGTGTAATAGTAAAGAATTGCTAGTGTCTGTGCTTTATCTGCTGGCATGCTCTATTCTCCTATACACATGTGAGAGACACAGACATCAGCTACACAAGTACCTGACAAGTTCTGCTATAACATGGCTGCCCGTTGTATTTCTCCTATATACACACAGGCTGCAAGGGGCATGGCCGCCAGCACCAGGAAGCACATGGAGGAGCCATTACACTATTATACCTCACACTATTATACAGACTGTCAGTCGTGTATAGGACTATCGTATACACACACAGGCTACAGGGGGCATGGCTGCCAGAACAAGCAGTGTCATTTTGTAGGCTGTCAGTCATGTGTATAGGAGTGTCTCCTACACACACAGGCTGTAGGGGGCATGGCCACTAAGACCAGGAAGCACATAAAGGAGCCAGCACCAGGAGTGTCACATCATTATACAGGCCGTCAGTCATGTGTATAGGAGTATCGCTAGCATTTGTGATTTCAGGGCTTCTACGCCATTGTTTTGGTGGAAAATCCCTGATAAAAAAAAGTCCTATTGGGGGGAGAATGATTTATATGAATCTCCCTCTCCCCGCCGTTCTCTGAGACTATCGTCCAATTTGAGCGTGTCAGGCGGAGACCGGGCGGGCTGAGGCAGGGGAGTGAACGCTCGGCCTCTCACATTTGCTATAGTGTCCACTGGAAAACTGACTATAGCAACAGTTTCGATTTGGTTCTAAAGTCCCAGTCTTAATGAATTCCACCCATTGGGGGTCATTTACTAAGGGCCCGAATCGCTTTTTTTCGTCGGGTTTCCCGAATGTTTTCGATTTGCATCAAATTCCGCGTGGTTTTTGCCGCACGCGATCGGATTGTGGCGCTTCGGCGCTGGCATGCATGCGATGGAAATCGGGGGGGGGGGGCATGGCCATCAGAAAACCCGACAGATTCGGAAAAATCCATATTTAAAAAAAAGTGCCGCTTGACACGCACTTACTTAGAAGGTGAACTCCAGTAAACTCCAGCGGATATCAGCCCACGGACCTTAGTGAATCCCGGCCGGACCCGAATCAGCGTCAGAGAACCCGCCGCTGGATCGCGACTGGACCGGGTAAGTAAATCTGCCCCATTGTGTTTATAGCTCTGGTCATTACAAATGCAGTTATACCAAATATGTGTATTTCTTGGAGCTACAGAACTTGTAACAAGGGTAGGTAAAGTCGTAATTGGGAATGCTAGCTGCAGATAAAAATCCAATTCACACATTTTTAACTCCCTGTACCTCCAGTGCTAGAGCCCAAAGAACCGCAAGCCTTATTTGGTTTGAAAGATAAAATCCTCTTCTTTAATATGACAAACAGTGGCATAATGATCGTAGTTGCAGCAGGTGGGACCGTGACCTGTCCTGGCGGTGGTCCGAGGCCCACAATCCACCAGCCTGCAGGTCCGGTCAGATATGCATACAATTGATTACAATAGCAGTGCAGGCAGGCAGACGCATGTCTATGCATTCTGTCTGCGGACACTGATGATGTCATCAGCGGCGCCACTGCCGCACTATACAGTGAGTGCCTTGCAGCCTCACAGAGGGATGTGCATCTGCCTGAACTGCTGCCAGAGACAACAGGAAGCCGTGGGGTCTCTGGGTGAGGTGAGTACAGAGTTTATTGTTTTTGTTTCATTAAGGGGTCCATTTAATTTAAGGTGCCCTCTACTGCAAGTTAATGAAGGGGGAGTCTGCTGCCATTTAATTCAGGGGGTATCTGCTGCCGTTTCATTGAGGGGGCGGCTGCTGCCGTTTCATTGAGGGGGCACCTGCTGCCGTTTCATTGAGGGGGCACCTGCTGCCGTTTCATTGAGGGGGCACCTGCTGCCGTTTCATTGAGGGGGCACCTGCTGAAGTTTCATTGAGAGGGCACCTGCTTCCGTTTCTTTGAGGGGACACCTGCTGACGTTTCAATGAGGGGACACCTGCTGATGTTTCAATGAGGGGGCACCTGCTGACGTTTCAATGAGGGGGTCTCTGCTGACGTTTCATTGTGGGGGTCTCTGCTGACGTTTCATTAGGGGGGCTGCCTTGAGCATTTCTTTAATAAGAGTTGCTGGAAAAAGGAAGGCTGCATAAGGAGGTTCTGTGAGTATAATTCTGTGTAGGATATATGTGTATTCTCAAGTGTAATGTGCCGGACAGGTGGCAGTGAGAGTTTAGCTATATGGGGGCCCCAATCCAAAGTTCGCACCAGGGCCCAGTAGTGTCTTGTTACGCCACTGATGTCATATTAAACAAACTATCGAAAACTATCCCTCTAGCTGCTATAGAACCCAAGGTATAGGCCACGGTCACGCGTTCTGCATGTGCGTTCGGGCCAGGACCGCCCAATGTGCTAGCTTCGCGTTATGAACGGACGCCTAGCGGTACGTGTGACTGCGGCCATAGGCATCTTAATTGATGGTCCCTTTCTATCTGCTGAACCTGTCTCTTCTTTGGAGGTTAACCCCTACGGGACTCGGCCTCTTTGGGCCTTAAGGACGCGGCCCCATTTTTCAAATCTGTGTCACTATAAGTGGTTATATCTTTGGAACACTATGAGACATCCAGGGGATTTTGAGATTGTTTTCTCGTGACACATTGTACTTAAAATTAGTTTAAAAATTTGGATGAAATGTTTTGTGTTTAGTTATGAAAAAAAACAAAATTTGGCAAAAATTTGGAAATATTCTTTATTTTCAACGTTCTAAATTCTCTACTTTTGATGCAGATAGTCATAGCACCCAAATAAATTCATAACTTACATTTCCCAAATGCCTGCTTTATGTTGCCATGGTTTTTTAAGATTCCACATATTTTACTAGAATGTTATGAGGCTCAGAATTTAGGTATAATTTTTCACATTTTTTGTAAAATCACCAAAACCCTTATTTAGATGGACCTGCTCATCTTCTAATTGACACTGAGAGGCCTAAATAATAGCTAGACTCATATATTACCCCATTATGGAAACTACATCCCTCAACGTATGAAGCTTTTTTAGTTTTTTTTTCCTACGGGGTTCACTTTGCGTATCTAAGAACAATTCTGTTTTATTATGCAGATTGTTACGGATGCAGTGATACCAAATATGTGGGGGTTTTGTGTAATTTATTAAATTGTACTGAATAAAAACTAATTTGGAGAAAATCTTGTTCATTTTAGCATCACCATCTTTTCATATGCATAACTTTTTTATTTTACGGCTGACAAATCTGGTTAAGGGCTTATTTTTTGAAAAGAGTTGCTCTATTGAGTGGGCTTATTTTAGTGTGCATAACATTTTTAAATCACTTTTTAGAGCATTTTTTATAGGGTATTAAATAAAAATGATCTTTTTTCGGAACGTTTTTGCGTTTTTTTCTCCGGCGTTTACCGTACAGGTCCAGTAATGATTCTGTTTTATTATACACATTGTTACGGATGCAGCAATACCAAATATGCGGGGGTTTTTTGTGTTTTTGTGTTTTTTATACTTTATTAAGTGTTTTTAAGCCGAGGCCCCTAATTCTACCACAAAAATCTGGTAAAACCTATATTTTTTTTACTGGAGTATAAGCCGAGTTTGGGTTTTCAGCACATTTTTTTTGTGCTGAAAAACTAGGCTTATACTCGAGTATATATGGAATTTATTTTTTATTTATTCTAATGTGTAGTGTTCAGTGTTTTTCACTTTTTTTTTACTTATGCATACTTGAACTTGAACCAGCGATTCTCTGATCGCTGGTTCAAGTTCAATACACTGCTCTACAATACTATTTTATTGTAGAGCAGTGTAATCTGTCTGGCATGCTTGCGCATGCTCAGACAATTTGCAGTCAGACCCGGAAGGGATCTGACTGCCATGGAGACCGGGCAGCTCCGGGGCACATGCCAGTCCTCGGAGCTACCCAGAAGTGGGTCAGATCCGCCGGTAAGCGGCGCGGGGGATCCGATACCATAGCGCAAACACCGGCTCCGATCGCGGGTGTTAGCGCAGGCTGTCAGCTGTGATAGACAGCTGACAACCGCTGCTTCTTGTGCTGGCTCCGTTCGTGAGCCGGTGCCAGAAGCAGGACATTATAGCATATCCCCGTGCGCTTAGCATGTAGCCCCGGGGACGTACTATAACGTCCTGGTGCACCTATGGGTTAAACAGGTGAGATTTCCCATAGATGAGGGAATTCCATAGAGGTAGCTGCTAGTTTACTGACATAAAAGCTGATGACATATAAGCTATCTGTTGAAGGAACAGCACACAGATAAATGCTTTTCTATGGACTCATGCGACCGTATATGAGCATACTTTCCAAGCATCATATTATAGAATAGGTCCTATAATATTTGTTTGTTTGTGGACCAAGAATGAATACGTTTTGTGTATGTAGGTTAAATCTATATTATATCTAGTAGCCTTCCAGTCCCCTTTTGCTCTTCCTTCCCATGTGTTCTTATCAGCCAACCACAAACCACCAATGTGATAAGACAATGGGGCACATTTACTCATTTAATCCCCAAGGTGCGTTGTCCGCCGGAATCCACATCTGCCACGATTCATGAAGTTTGTGCACCCGAGTGCCTGCATGTGTCGCTTCCCCGCTGAGGTCTGCCGGAGTTCACCATCTTCCTCCCGGTGCATGTAAGTGCATGGCTTGCGACACAATTTGCTTTGTTAAATCCTGCGCGCAGACCGAATCCGTCGTTCGACGGCCCACCCCCCAATTTGTGTCGTGTGAAAGCCGGCGCTGATGCGGCAAAATCCAATCGGGTGCGCCAATAACTCTTTCTAGATGCTGCGCACATCGGAAATCGTCGGGTATTCCGACGATAGTGCGGACCACGGACCCTTAGTAAATGAGCCCCAATGTGATATAATGTTGTGTTTTAAAAACACATCCATTTTTTAATGTTTACCAAGTGCTTGGCTGGTTCTAATCTGTTTCACAGCTGCATACACTTCTAGAAATCAAGATAAACAGGTTCAAAGCAGCCAAATGCATGTTAAACATTCAAAAACGCATGTGTTTTAAATGGAGTAAAAACGCATGCTTTAAAATGTGGCATCACCCTAACACAGGGCAGCTGGTTCTGCAGTGCCGATTACCAGAGGACCTGTAGAGGAATGAGTATGTTATTAAGATTCACTTCATATATCTAAAAACATTGCTGCTTGCCATGTTAACCACATAAACTTAATGAAACCTGCTTGCAGGTTATGGTGGTGCCTAATGTAGACACATTTCTATAGGATGCAATGGGAGGGAAAATGAAGGAATGAGGGTCCAAGTTTAGGAACAGCCCAGGTTCCATGGTGTACTTATTCTGCCTCTGGCAGCAACACCATGGGGACGGATGCAGGCAAAAATATTATAAGAATATTTATATTTTAAAAAGACTGTTAATTGATTTAGCATTTCTAGGACCTATAATATAAAAGTAATTCATATTACAGCCCTTTTAAGGGTACTGTATAGTAGATTGAACTCTCTAAAAAGCAGAGCCCTCACTCATATTGTATGAACTGATAATATAATTCCAACCCTGTCATGTCTAATTGTTCCTGTTATTGTTATTAGAACATCCTGAAAAATAGTCTCTAATACCCCTTTAAGGCACACAAGACTGACATCTAGTGGCTGCTATTTAAAGTGACCAAAATGTTGAATATTGAAATTGAACGTTAGCAACAAGAAACAGTACTGCACTTTATATGTATAGAGACATTGGAAAAAGTGAAACAGTTCTTCTCCCTCTTTTCTCAGTTTCTTCCTTACCATGTATAACCCCTGTGCTAAATGTTAATTCTGCCCAGAGATGAAAATGTAATTTCCAGGTAACTTTTTTTGTTTAAAACCTAATTGAGTCATGGCTTAAAGGGGACCTACCACCACGATTCTACCTCTAAAGGTAGAACGGGTGGTAGGTGGATGAATGGGACGTAAGGATAGCCCTTTTTGGGCTAATCCTTACGTCCCGGCTATCCTTTTGTAAACTTTAATCAGTTGATATGTTAATTTAATTAAGCGGCTACTGGGGCGTGGAGTAGCCGGACATGAAGCTACTAGTCGCGGCTACTCCACGCCCCAGTAGCCTTGTTCCTCCGCCTACCATGTAATCTTCGGCGCGCAGCACCTCGTAGCTGCGCGCCCTCGTCCGAGCACCCGGCGTCTGCGCATGCGCAGTAGCGCCGGCCTCGGAGCTACGGCCGCGCACCCGTAGACCTGCGTCCTGCGCATGCGCAGAACACAGGGTATTCGCACGAGGGCGCGCAGCTACGAGGAGCTGCGCGCCGAAGATTACCTGGTAGGCGGAGGAACAAGGCTACTGGGGCGTGGAGTAGCCGCGACTAGTAGCCTCAAGTCCGGCTACTCCACGCCCCAGTAGCCGCTTAATTAAATTAACATATCAACTGATTAAAGTTTACAAAAGGATAGCCGGGACGTAAGGATTAGCCCAAAAAGGGCTATCCTTACGTCCCATTCATCCACCTACCACCCGTTCTACCTTTATAGGTAGAATCGTGGTGGTAGGTCCCCTTTAACCGATGCCATATAGTATGTATGGAGAAGGCTCACAGACCCGTTTACTGCTAATTGCTGTTGTCACAGATGATGGCGGTTCACAGACGTGACATCATCAGGCATAGTTATGTTGGTATCACGGCCAAGTGACTACTTTTTATTTCTTGTATATTTGCATATTTCATACATTTATATTTTATATGCCGAGAGAAATTTGTCTGGAACTACAATTATAAAATATACAGTTTCAACTTACATACAAATTCAACTTAAGAACAAACCTATGGAACCTATCTTGTACGTAACCTGCGGACTGCCTGTATATTAACCCCTTAATGACCGCCCTATCGGGATTCTACGTCGGTCATTAAGGGTACTTCTTCTGACACGACGCCTTTCTACGGGCCGCTTCAGAAGAAAATTTCGGGACATCGGGTCGGTATAGTGCCGGAGTCGGGCTGTGATATCACAGCCCAGACCCGGCACTAACACCCGGGATCGGAAAAACTCTGATCCCGGGTGTTTAACCCCTTACACGCCATGGCCGTGGCGTGCAAGTGTGTCCCCCGTGGATCGGACCCCCCCGGTGTGCTTACCGGGGGATCCGATCCCTCCTGCCGCTGCCCCGGGTCCTGACGAGTGACCCGAGGCTGTCGGCTCCTCTTCTCGCCGGGTCCTGCCTTCCTGGCAGGACCCGGCTGTAAGTAACTGAGCATGCGCGGCATGCTCAGTTACTTACACTATACACTGCAATACAAGTGTATTGCAGTGTAGAGGCTTGAATAAGCGATCGGATGATCGCTTCTTCAAGCCAAAAGGTGGAAAATATGTGAGAGTAAAAAAAAAAAAAAGATTAAATCATTTTATAATAATAATTAAATAAATAAAATAAAGTCCCATAATCTCCCCAGTTACACATATAATGCAATATACAGTATATAAAACACAAAAACACACGAAAAATGTACATATTTGGTATCACCGCGTCCTTATTAATCTGTACAATAAATCTAAATCAATATTGAACCCGTTCGGTGAACGATGAAAAAAAAAACTACGAAAAACTTCCCGTAATATACAATTTTTCATCAAACACCATCACAAAAAATGTTCTAAAAAGTGATCAAAAAAAGCTACGTTCCCTAATATGATACGACTGAAAAGAACAACTCTTTTCGCAAAAAATAAGCCCTCAACCAGGTCTGACAACATAAAAATACAGAAGTTATGGCCCTAAAAAGTTGTCAATAGTAAAAACAATGCGATATTCTCCAATGTTGGTTTTGCTCAGGAAAATTGAGCAAAGATAAGAAAAACTATATAAATGAGGTATCACCGCAATCATAGTGAACCAGAGAATAAAGATAAAATATTATTTTTACATTACGGTGAGCGGGGGAAAAAAAATGCTAAAAATCCAAAATAAAAATTGATGATTTTATTTGTGTCCCCCTTGAAATAGTTAATAAAATCTCATGAATAAGCTATGGACCCCCTAAATGAATTATCTATACATTGTATCTCATTCCATAAAAAATAAGCCCTCATATGTTTGCATTACCAAAAAAAATAAAAATGTATAGGTAGTACAATGTGACAATACAAATCTGCAGTGAATGGCGCCTCCATTCATTCTATACTCGGCCGTGCGCCTATACAGAAGTTTACCGCCACATATGTGGTATCAGTACACTCGGGAGGAATTGGGCATCAAACGTTGCAGTTCGTTTCATCATTTAATTTATTCTGAAACTGTCAGTTTAACCTAAATGAATGTATTTTCCAAAAAAATTCCATAGTTTCTAAATCGCAGGTCCATATTGTTTTAACCCATGTGAAACACTTAAAGGGTTAATGGACTTAATAGAAGTTGTTTTACATACGTTGAGGGGTGAAGTTTCTATAGTGGGGTCATTTATGGGGTTTTACTATTATTTAGGCCTTACAAAGTCACTTGGAAGCTGAGTTTTCCCTCAAAATGTGAGTTTTGGCAATTTTCATGAAAATGAGAAAAATCGCACCTAAAGTTCTGCACCTCATAACATCCTAGAAAAATGACCGGAAGCATAAAATATCATCCCAACATAAATCAGATATTCCGTAAATGTAATTTATCAAGCTTTTTGGGTAGTTTTACTTCCTGTCTGGAAAGCAGAACATTTCAAACTTAAAAAATGAAGAATTTTTACAAACTTTTGCCAAATTTTCACTTTTTTTCAGAACGAATCGCAAAACTTATCACTTAAATTTTATAACTAACATGAAGTACAATGTATCACGAGAAAACATTCTCAAAATCACAGGGATATGTTAAAGCGTTCCAAAGTTATAACCAATTATCGTGAGACATGTCAGATTTGAAAAATCGAGTCTGGTCATTGAGCTGAAAACTAGTGTCGGTGATAAGGGGTTAAAAATGATGAGAATATATTTCCCTTGATTCAATAAGCCTCCTCACTAACCAAGCAGATCCAGGCAGGACTCCTCTTGCAGTCCCAGGTAGCCCAAGATGGGTCATGTTCAGCAATTATTCATAGTAACACTGCAGTGCCTTGTATCAGAGGAGCATTGTGCTTTGGACATTTGTCGACATCTGGATATTTCCTCTGTAAAAACTCAAACGCAATTCTTACTTTAATCCCTTAATGACCGCCGTATCGGCTTTTTACGGCGGTCATTAAGGGTACTTCTTCTGACGCGTACGCCTTTCTACGGCGGCGCATCAGAAGAAGATTTGGGGACACCGGGTCTCGCTGGTGCCGGTGTCGGGCTATGATCTTACAGCCCACACCTGGCACTAACACCCGGGATCGGAAAAACTCCGATCCCGGGTGTTTAACCCCTTACACGCCAAGGTCAAGCATGACCGCGGCGTGCAAGTGTGTCCCCCGTGGATCGGACCCCACCTGTCTGCTTACCGGGGGATCCGATCCCTCCTGCCGCAGCCCCGGGCTCCGACGAGTGACCCGGGGCTTCCTGTTCCTCTTCTCGCTGGGTTCTGCCTTCCTGGCAGGACCCGGCTGTGTGTGACTCAGCATGCACATCATGCTCAGTTACTTTCACTATACACTGCAATACAAGTGTATTGCAGTGTAAAGGCTTGAGCAAGCGATCAGACGGTCGCTTGTTCAAGTCAAGAAGTAGAAAATGTAAAAAAGTAAAAAAAAAAAAGATGAAATCATTTTATTATATAATTAAATAAATAAATAAAAGTCATATAATCTCCCCAGTTACACATGAAATGCAAATAAATTAAATAAAACACAAAAAAACTTACATATTTGGTATCACCGCGTCCATATCAATCTGTACAATAAATCTAAATAAATATTGAACCCACTCGGTGAACGACGTAAGAAAAAACTCGAAAAACTTCCCGTAATATACCATTTTTCATCAAACACCATCACAAAAAATGTTCTAAAAAGTGATCAAAAAAAGTTACGTTCCCTATTATGATACAACTGAAAAGAACAACTCTTTTCGCAAAAAATAAGCCCTCAACCAGGTCTGACAACATAAAAATACAGAAGTTATGGCCCTAAAAAGTTGTCAATAGTAAAAACAATGCGATATTCTCCAATGTTGGTTTTGCTCAGGAAAATTGAGCAAAGATAAGAAAAACTATATAAATGAGGTATCACCGCAATCATAGTGAACCAGAGAATAAAGATAAAATATTATTTTTACATTACGGTGAGCGGGGGAAAAAAAATGCTAAAAATCCAAAATAAAAATTGATGATTTTATTTGTGTCCCCCTTGAAATAGTTAATAAAATCTCATGAATAAGCTATGGACCCCCTAAATGAATTATCTATACATTGTATCTCATTCCATAAAAAATAAGCCCTCATATGTTTGCATTACCAAAAAAAATAAAAATGTATAGGTAGTACAATGTGACAATACAAATCTGCAGTGAATGGCGCCTCCATTCATTCTATACTCGGCCGTGCGCCTATACAGAAGTTTACCGCCACATATGTGGTATCAGTACACTCGGGAGGAATTGGGCATCAAACGTTGCAGTGCGTTTCATCATTTAATTTATTCTGAAACTGTCAGTTTAACCTAAATGAATGTATTTTCCAAAAAAATTCCATAGTTTCTAAATCGCAGGTCCATATTGTTTTAACCCATGTGAAACACTTAAAGGGTTAATGGACTTAATAGAAGTTGTTTTACATACGTTGAGGGGTGAAGTTTCTATAGTGGGGTCATTTATGGGGTTTTACTATTATTTAGGCCTTACAAAGTCACTTGGAAGCTGAGTTTTCCCTCAAAATGTGAGTTTTGGCAATTTTCATGAAAATGAGAAAAATCGCACCTAAAGTTCTGCACCTCATAACATCCTAGAAAAATGACCGGAAGCATAAAATATCATCCCAACATAAATCAGATATTCCGTAAATGTAATTTATCAAGCTTTTTGGGTAGTTTTACTTCCTGTCTGGAAAGCAGAACATTTCAAACTTGGAAAATGAAGAATTTTTAGAAACTTTTGCCAAATTTTCACTTTTTTTCAGAACGAATCGCAAAACTTATCACTTAAATTTTATAACTAACATGAAGTACAATGTATCACGAGAAAACATTCTCAAAATCACCGGGATATGTTAAAGCGTTCCAAAGTTATAACCAATTATCGTGAGACATGTCAGATTTGAAAAATCGAGTCTGGTCATTGAGCTGAAAACTAGTGTCGGTGATAAGGGGTTAAAAATGATGAGAATATATTTCCCTTGATTCAATAAGCCTCCTCACTAACCAAGCAGATCCAGGCAGGACTCCTCTTGCAGTCCCAGGTAGCCCAAGATGGGTCATGTTCAGCAATTATTCATAGTAACACTGCAGTGCCTTGTATCAGAGGAGCATTGTGCTTTGGACATTTGTCGACATCTGGATATTTCCTCTGTAAAAACTCAAACGCAATTCTTACTTTAATCCCTTAATGACCGCCGTATCGGCTTTTTACGGCGGTCATTAAGGGTACTTCTTCTGACGCGTACGCCTTTCTACGGCGGCGCATCAGAAGAAGATTTGGGGACACCGGGTCTCGCTGGTGCCGGTGTCGGGCTATGATCTTACAGCCCACACCTGGCACTAACACCCGGGATCGGAAAAACTCCGATCCCGGGTGTTTAACCCCTTACACGCCAAGGTCAAGCATGACCGCGGCGTGCAAGTGTGTCCCCCGTGGATCGGACCCCACCTGTCTGCTTACCGGGGGATCCGATCCCTCCTGCCGCAGCCCCGGGCTCCGACGAGTGACCCGGGGCTTCCTGTTCCTCTTCTCGCAGGGTCCTGCCTTCCTGGCAGGACCCGGCTGTGTGTGACTCAGCATGCACATCATGCTCAGTTACTTTCACTATACACTGCAATACAAGTGTATTGCAGTGTAAAGGCTTGAGCAAGCGATCAGACGGTCGCTTGTTCAAGTCAAGAAGTAGAAAATGTAAAAAAGTAAAAAAAAAAAAGATGAAATCATTTTATTATATAATTAAATAAATAAATAAAAGTCATATAATCTCCCCAGTTACACATGAAATGCAAATAAATTAAATAAAACACAAAAAAACTTACATATTTGGTATCACCGCGTCCATATCAATCTGTACAATAAATCTAAATAAATATTGAACCCACTCGGTGAACGACGTAAAAAAAAAACTCGAAAAACTTCCCGTAATATACCATTTTTCATCAAACACCATCACAAAAAATGTTCTAAAAAGTGATCAAAAAAAGTTACGTTCCCTATTATGATACAACTGAAAAGAACAACTCTTTTCGCAAAAAATAAGCCCTCAACCAGGTCTGACAACAGAAAAATACAGAAGTTATGGCCCTAAAAAGTTGTCAATAGTAAAAACAATGCGATATTCTCCAATATTGGTTTTGCTCAGGAAAATTGAGCAAAGATAAGAAAAACTATATAAATGAGGTATCACTGCAATCATAGTGAACCAGAGAATAAAGATAAAATATTATTTTTATGTTGCGGTAAGCGGGGGGGAAAAATGCTAAAAATCCAAAATAAAAATTGATGATTTTGTTTGTGTCCCCCTTGAAATAGTTAATAAAATCTCATGAAAAAGCTAAAGACCCCCAAAATGAATTATCTATACATTGTATTTCATCCCGTAAATAATAAGCCTCATATGTTTGCATTACCAAAAAAAAAAATGTATAGGTCGTACAATGTGACAATACAAATCTGCTGTGAATGGCGCCTCCATTCATTCTATACTTGGCCGTGCGCCCGTACAGAAGTTTACCACCACATATGGGGTATCAGTACACTCGGGAGGAATTGGGAATCAAATGTTGCAGTGCGTTTCATCATTTATTTTTTTCTGAAACTGTCAGTTTGGCCTAAATGAATGTATTTTCCAAAAAAATTCCATAGTTTCTAAATCGCAGGTCCATATTGTTTTAACCCATGTGAAACACTTAAAGGGTTAATGGACTTAATAGAAGTTGTTTTACATACATTGAGGGATGAAGTTTTTATAGTGGGGTCATTTATGGGGTGTTAGGTCACTTGGAACCTGAGTTGTCCCTCAAAATGTGAGTTTTGGCAATTTTCATGAAAATGAGAAAAATGGCACCTAAAGTTCTGCACCTCATAACATACTAGAAAAGTGAGAGGATGCATAAAATATCATCTCAACATAAAGCAGACATTCCGTAAATGTTAATTATCAAGCTTTTTGGGTAGTTTTACTTCCTGTCTGGAAAGCAGAACATTTCAAACTTGGAAAATTAAGAATTTTTACAAACTTTTGCCAAATTTTCCCTTTTTTTCAGAACGAATCGCAAAACTTATCACTTAAATTTTATAACTAACATGAAGTACAATGTATCACGAGAAAACATTCTCAAAATCACAGGGATATGTTAAAGCGTTCCGAAGTTATAACCAATTATCGTGAGACATGTCAGATTTGAAAAAAAAACTAGTGTAGGTGATAAGGGGTTTATTTAGATCAAGGGTTAACTTGCATTAATTTAGTGTTTCGTTATATTCATATTGTTTATTATTACTATATATGTATAGACTGGTAGAAAAGGTTAATGAACAATGAGAGAAATTTCTAAATGTGTATCTCTCAGAGCAGCCAGTAAATTTCCACAGACTGTTTTGCAGAAGAAAACAGACCAGACAAGCAGACAGCTTGACCTTTAGAATGACAGGTGCTGTCTGGAAGTTGTTCACCGTTTTGGAGTTTTGCTGCCATAGAATATTATGGGGACTCAATGTAAGTCTATGGGAAAACATCTTGTTGTTGCTTTTGTGCTAAAATGTTACCACTCCCACCCTGGTAGAAAGTATATAAGGAGTACAATCCCAGTCCATAGTGTCTTGCAGTCAGGGAACAGAGCTTGCAGGAGAAGACTGCCAGTCTACCTGAGCAACCAGAAGAAGAATCTGAGATGGGGATACTTTGCCGTAGACCCTGGGCTCCTAGCATGTGACCAGGGTACCTGCCTTCTGAGAAAGAGAGGGACAGCTAGCCCCAGCTTTTCCCTAGCATTGAACGCTTCTACTGCCAGGTAGAAGATTGGAGAAGTCAGCCCTCTGATTTGCTTGTATTGCACCTGAATTTCTTCAGTAAAGAAGGAAACCGTTTACTGCAGACCCTGACTCTCTGGATTTATTTCTCATTGGAGTCCACCACCATCCCTAGCATAGCGTTGGAGCCAGCCGTAACCTAGGCACTGTAACACATCCTTGGCTTCCTGGAACTGCAGGAGGAACAAGGAGATGTGGAAAGATCTTTTCAGGGTCACAATTTTCAAGTTACAATGATAATCCAAATTTCTTCTTTCTACTGTATTGGTGTCTTCAGAGTGCCGATACGATTAAAAGTTATGTCAAAGGCAGAGGCAATAAGTTACTGCTTAACCCTTTCACGACCCGTGACGTGATAGCATGTCACGGTCGGCTGCGGGTGCATGGAGAGGGCTCACGTACTGAGCCCTCTCCATAGCTGGTAAGCCTTTGCTGCATAAAGCAAACACTTACCGGTAACACCCGATCTTGGGTGTTAATCCTCGTGACGTCATCGGGGAGCGGTGACTGGTTGCCATAACAGAAGCCCTGAGGCTGTCTGGATTTAACCCATTCATTACTATGTGCTAAGTGCACATTGTAATGTATGAGGATGAAAATCCCCATATACTGCCATACTATAGTATAGCAGTATTTGATAGGATCGATCAGGAAGTACCCTAGGGAGTCTGAAAATTAGTAAAAGTTTTTTTTTTTTTAAAGGTTTAAAAAAAAATTATAATAAAAAAAAATAAAAATTCAAATCCCCCCTTTCACTAGAACTGATATAAATATAAATAGAGAGTAAAAATCATAAACAGATCAGGTATCACTGCATCCGAAAATGCCTGACCAAAATATAATAAAATTTTTGCACTGCATTTAACCCTTTAACGGAAAATAGCGCCCAAATTGGAAAATGGCACTTTTTTGCCATTTTGAAAAATATAAAAAATTATTAAAAACCGATCAAAAGGTCGTACCTCCTAAAAATGATAGCATTGAAAACGTCATCAAAAGTCACAAAAAATGACACCACCCACAGCTCCAGGTCCTTAAAGGGTTAAAGGACACCTGCCATCAGTTTTTCTGATGGAAGACATGTCATACCAACCAGTTCTTGGTAAACTATTTTCCTTTAAATTTCAGTGTTGGAACTTTGTGAGAAATAACAGTTTTTATTTTGTAGTTTGGGCGCCCAGTCTTTAAAATGTTAAGCATCACTCATCTAAGATAACATAGAGGGAATAGAGGTCAATGAGAGATAGATGTAGAGGCAGGATGAAGATTAGGCAAAAATAAGTATATGCCTAGGGCACCACCTTCCATCTCAAGCTGGGGGGTGCAATTTTATGCCATGGAAACACAATTGGGGGGAATTAATTACTGCTACTACACCAGAGCCACAAAATCTACTTAGAATGCCTTCCAACTCATTTATCAAGGCTTTTAGACAATTTTTGGGCACTTTTGACCGACAAATGGGCGTGGCCTTCAGCACAGGGAAAATAGGCCAGCTCCAGCTAAAAGCAGGTCTAATGAAGAACCGGTCAGTCTGAAACTGCACCAGAACTCATAATTACAATGAATAATATGGTGTTGTTGAGGTCTGAAATTTGTTGGACAATGTGACACATTAATGAATTCCCCACAATGTATTTTTTTCCTGGTACAAGAACTTTAGATGAAATCATCAGCCAGGTCCTTGAACCAGGGAGAAAGGCAAGCTAATGCATAATTATTCTTGATTTATTCTCAATGAGTAGCTTAAGAAAAAAAATTTGAAACAAATCTTTCGTCCCTTTTTTATTGCCCCAAAAGTTGGGAATGTACATCTGATAAGTGCTCCCAGGTCCTCTCTTGCTGCTGTAGTACCTGACGCTGGTTTTATGTGCCTGTGTCAGGAACCAGAGCAAAGATGTCCCCATAGAAGGAGAGGAATGAGGAGCAGTGAGTACTTAGCAGATGTACCTAGTGCTCCTGGATCCTCTCCTGCCCTGTGTGCTGCTATGTTCTGGTTCCTGATGCTGGTGCATCCAAACAGCCAGAACATAACTGCACACAGAGCGTTAAATAATGAGTGTGGCACAGAGAGGAAAAGAGGAGCGACTGGATGTTAGAATTATTTTTTTCTGCAGTGTCTTCTCTCTGGCCTCCGATATTATTGACTGCTCTAAGAGGGTCTATAATATTGTTTGTCTGTTCCAGGGGTCTCCAGTATTGTTTGTCTGCTCTGGGCTATCCAGTATTATTTGTCTGGGTCTCCATTGTTATTATTTTATTAAAGGGGTTCTCCAGTATTATATGTTTGTTCTGGAGGTCACCAGTATTATTTGTCTGCTCTGTGGGTCTCTAGTATTATTTGTTTTCCCTGGGGTCTCCATTATTGTTTATCTGGTCTGGGCATCTCCATTATTTGTGTCTGTTCTTTGGGCTTCAGCTTATTGTTGTCTTTTTTTGGGACTTCAAGTATTATTGTGTGCCCTGGTGTCTCCAGTTTTAGTAGTCTATTCTAGAGATCTGCAGTATTATTTGTCTGATCTGGTGGTGTCCACTTTTACTTGTTTTCTCTGGGTTCACAAGTATTATTTGTCTGTTCTTGTATTACATTTTGTACATCTTGTATACAATTTTTTTATTGTTTTAAGCTCATATTGTCTAAGTAATTGTTATGTTTTATCTTCTTCAAAATTTTTGTATGCATTGTCTCACACGACTTTTTTTCTGTTATTAATACAGACCCGTATTTTATGTTTATTCTGTTATTAATACGGACTCCTATATTTGTATTTTCCTTCTCCTGTCCATTGGCCAAACTCTTCAAGCTGAGTGAACTAATCTCTCTGGCCACTCATAAATAAACCATAGACATATGGTTTATTGAACGCTCTGAGGAACAACGTCTGGAACAACTACAAGTCAGGACCCGTCGTCTGCCCCGTTTGGCTCCAGTCTTCCAAAGTCCTCCTCAGCTGTCTTCCGTGCCTGTTGCAGAGGAACGCTTGCAAGTAGATAGACAAGCTCTATCTACCCAGGAACGTGCCTGAGACCATGGCTATGTCGACCTACATCAAGGAGAACTTGCAGAAGGGATTCATCCGCAAGTTGTCTTCCCCTGCTGGTGCTGGATTCTTCTTTGTGGCAAGATGAATGGTTCCCTCTGTCCATGCATCAAATACCGCGGCCTCAATAAAGTCATGGTGAAAAAACGCTACCCTTTGCCTCTCATCACAGAACTTTTTGATCGCCTACGGGGTACCAAGGTTTTCACCAAGCTGGATCTGCGGGGGGCATATAACCTCATCCCCATCTGTGAAGGCGATGAGTGGAAGACGGCCTTCAATACTTGTGATGGGCATTTTGAGTATTTGGTGATGCCCTTTGGATTCTGCAATGCCCCAGCGGTGTTCCAAGAATTTGTCAATGGTATCTTCAGAGACTTGCTCTACATTTGTGTTGTTGTCTACTTGGACAATATTCTGGTGGTTTCTCCTGACCTACAGTCTCATCTGATCCACGTCCGGCAAGTTCTAAGGCACCTAGGGGCCAATCGCTTATATGCCAGGCTCGAGAAATGCCAATTTCATCAGAGTAGTCTTCCGTTCCTCGGAATCATCATTTCTGACAAAGGACTACAGATGGACCCAGCCAAGTTGTCTGCCATGCTTCAGTGGCCTCGGCCAGTGGAACTACGTGCCATACAGAGATTTCTGGGCTTCATCAATTATTACTGGCAATTTATTCAACATTTCTCCTCTTCACTAGCCCCACATCAATTAGAGAAGGGGGGTGGAGATTTAATTTTAAAAAGTGCTCTTGCAGCGATTGGCCCCCTCTTCAGGGGGAGGTTTTGGCGGGCCTATGGGGGGCCGGCCTCGGTGGTTTATAAGTTATGGGGGCACGTGGAGGGGGCCTCTTTCCTTCTACCCTCAACCCAGAGAGTGTGAAGTCTGAGACCCCCTCCTAGCTTACCTTCACCCTTGAAGATGTCCTCACTCGAGGCCCAGGCGCTCGAGCGTGTTGCCTCTGAGGGTTCTGCATGGCTCCAGGAGTTATTCCAGCGGGGCGCAGCTGCATCGGATGCCCAGCAGCAGCGTGCGCCTGAAGCTTCCACTCCCGACGTCATCGCTAGCCGGCCCGCTACCCTGTCTCCACCTCCAGCCCAGAACTCCTCACAGAACAGGCCTGCATCACCTGAGACGCCCGTCCCTGCCACCGGAACATCAGGGGAGCTGCTGGTCAGCGAGCGCGGGAGGCCCGTGCGAAGAACGAGGCCTCCGGATCGTCTCAGCCCCGGGTCCCCATCTGCAAGCAGGCGGCGCGGCCCGTTTTTGAAGAAGAGAGCATCGGCGCCACGTACGGGAGCAGCCTCCCGCTACCGACAGGATCAGCGTGGGGCAGTTCCTGACGCTTCTCAAGGTAAGCAGCGCTGCCATGTGCTTCAATCCCCCCCGACCCCCCGCGCAACCCCCCAGCACCCCCCGTATGTCCAGATCTACCGCCCACCCACCCCCACCCCTAGTAGCCACCAGGATCCTGTCCCATAGCCATCAGGCAGCAGCTCACCTTCTCCTCCTGTGCTCTCCCCTCATGTGTCACAGCCTCTTCCTGCAATGAGCTCTCTCAGAGGGAACAGGTCCCCCTCCCCCCATACATCTCTCAATGTAGCACTCCAAACCATTGATGTTACCCCAGTACTACCTAGGGAGCCTAGGGGCACCCCCCCTTCACATCCTTATCGCCATGGCAGCAAAAAGTACCCTCGGAGGCCGTACAGCGACTATACCGTTGATACTGGCTCCGAGTTTTCCTCTTCAGGTCACAGCCGTAGGAGCCGTAGGAAGCATCATTACCACCATGACCGCTACTTAAGCTCCTCCTCTTCTGGTTCGAGCGGCCGTAATGCAGCGCGCTTCCACGATCGCATGCATAGCAGCCACGAAAGCGAACCTTCACGCTACCCCTCAAAACGCTCCAGAAGGTCCAGATCTCCATCTCATCGATCTGCTACTAGCAATCGTCACCAAGCATCACCAGCGTCTGCATCCTCTCATCCGGCAACCTCCCGCTATGAAAGACCAGCATCATCCGCCTCTCATCCAACAACTTCCCGCAATGAAAGACAAGCGTCAGCAGCCCCTCGCCAGTCATCCGACCGTGGCCGGAGAACATCGCCTGCAGCTTCTCATCATTCTCCGCAGATCAACCCGTCGGCCCAGCCAGCACAGTTGACAGCATCGGGTGAGTCCAGTGGCCTTCCTTCTTGGTCGGCCATTACCTCCACACACAGGAACAACACAGACATGATTTCAGCAGTAAAATCATTTTTAGCACATCTAGAGGGTAGTCAGGAACACCCTAGGGGTCCCACGGGAGTACAAATTCTAGATAATCCAGGGTCGGGATCGACTTTTAGAGACACAATGTTTTGCGCAGTATCCCCCCTAGGGACGCACGTGTCCGAGGAAGTTAAAGAAAAAATAAAGAGGGGGGGTTTTGTAGATAATCCAGGGTCGGGATCGACTTTTAGAGACACAATGTTTTGCGCAGTATCCCCCCTAGGGACGCACGTGTCCGAGGAAGTTAAAGAAAAAATAAAGAGGGGGGGTTTTGTAGATCCGAAAAGGGATCGGAAAAGAAGGTAAAAGTGTCCAAAACCTTCAATAATTGGCTGCAGGCATTTGCTGTTATGGGACACATCATAACACAGAAGTCTCCAGCCACAGCCCCTGACCTTTTCGTTTACCTGGACACAATTATTAGTGCATTTAAGATACACGGGGGGGCAGCCTGGTGGCGGTATGACGAGGAATTTCATCGCTGCCTCTCAAGCAATCCTAGTATAGGTTGGGCTTCTAGAGCCACAGATATTTGGCTTCAACTTATTTTAGCGCAGCGCTCTCAACGTTCCTTTCTTGGGCCCCCCGCAGGGACATCGCAGCAGCCTGCTCCCTCCTCTCACAAGCCAACCGGCGCATGCTGGTTATACAATGAGGGCCACTGCAGGTTCTATTCTTCGTGCAAATTTAGGCACGAATGTTCGATCTGCGGGGGCAATCATCCAGCCCTGCGTTGTTTCCGCCACAATAAGCAAAACCCTGTCCCCCAACCCAAGAACGCCGGTGAACGTCCTCAGATTAAACCCATGGTTAAGTCTCTACCCAAAGAAACGGGAGGCAAGCCTTCTTGAAGAAGGTTTCCGATCCGGTTTTTATATCCCGCACCATCCTACTACGGCAGTTTTCAAATGTGGCAATTTAGTGTCAGTTCGGGAAAACCCGTCTTTAGCCCTTGAAAAAGTTCTTAAAGAAGTTAGTTTAGGCAGAATGGCTGGCCCCTTTTCAGAACCACCCTTTTCAAACCTTAGAATTTCTCCTCTTGGCCTAGTCCCCAAAAAAGAACCTGGAAAATTTAGGCTAATTCAACATCTCTCTTCCCCGAAGGGCTCCTCTGTCAACGACGCCATATCAAAGGAGGAGGCATCTGTCTCTTACGTCTCTTTTGATAGGGCGGTTAACTTGGTCAGACAGGCTGGCCCAGGAGCGTCCTTAGCGAAAGCAGACATTGAATTGGCTTTCAGGTTACTGCCTGTTCACCCCACCTGTTATCACCTCTTGGGGTGCTGCCTCGATGACCTTTTCTTCTATGATATGTGTCTCCCCATGGGTTGCTCCATTTCGTGCTACTACTTTGAGGTTTTCAGCACGTTGCTACTGGGGTATGAGACGGGTATCTATTCCACCACTCACTACCTGGACAACTTTTTGTTCGTTGGTCAGCGGGACACCAACACTTGTTCCCGTTTGTTAGAAACCTTCACAACTTTGATGAAGTTCGTTGGTGTCCCCTTGTCCGCTGACAAGACAGTCGGCCCAGTTTCCAAATTGTCATTCCTAGGTATCGAGCTCGATACCGAAAAAATGACTTTTAGATTACCGGAGGAAAAAGTGTCCAGGCTCCGCCAAGAGATTGAGTCACTTATAGGGAAGAAAAAAGCCACTTTTCATCAGTTCCAGGTCCTCCTGGGACTGCTAAATTTCGCCTATAGAGTTATTCCCATGGGGCGTGCTTTCTCCCGCCGCCTTTCATTAGCTACGAAAGGCACTAGTAATCCAAACCATTTTATCAGGGTCACTAATCCCCTGAAGGAAGACTTGTCAGTCTGGCAGGTTTTTCTCCAGGATTTTAATGGCACGGGCATACTCCAACAGGCTGAGAAGGATAACTCCTCACTAAACCTTTTCACGGCTTGTTCCCTCTCTCACGGGTTCGCCTCTATTTATGGCTCAAATTGGTGCAGGAGTGATTGGCCCCCCATGTGGTCAGACACGGGTCTGACAAATAATTTAACCCTTTTGCATTTATTCCCATTGGTGGTAGCGATTGAGCTTTGGGGCCCCCTCCTGGCGGATAATAGGATAAGGTTTTGGTCAGATAACATTTCAGTGGTTCAGGCCCTTAATAGCCTCTCTTCCTCTTCCAACCTGGTCCTTGCGCTGCTTCGACACCTGGTGCTACGCTGCCTTCAGTCAAACATTTGGCTGAGGGCACGATACGTTACTGATCCTGTGAACGGCATGGCTAATGCCTTGTCTCGTTCCCAGTTTCAGGTATTCAGAGAGCTCCATGGGTCAGCGGACGTGGCGGGGACGGGATGCCCGCAGTGCTTATGGAACCGGGTGGTGAGCAGTTGCAACATCTAATAAGAAGCTCACTGTCAGAATCCACTTATAAAAATATACATCAGCGTGGAAGCAATGGCTTATTGTCTCTGGTGGTTACTTACCAGTGGAGAAACCTGCTATCCTCAAATTTACCCTAGATTTTCTTTTCTCATTGAAACACCAAGAGGCATCCTTTCACAAGGCAAAGGCTAGTTTAGCGGGAATAGCATTTATGTTAAAATTACATGATCGGCCGGACGTCACAAAGACATTTGTGATAAAACAATTACTAAAAGGGTGGAAGCGCCAGCGTCACACGCAGGATTCTCGGCTGCCGGTTTCCCTTCCCCTGCTGAAGCGGATTCTTGAAGTTGTGGACAGCATCTGTAGCTCAAATTTTGAGGTATATTTATTTAAAGCGACTTTTTCCGTTGCCTTTTTCGGTGCTCTCCGCATTGGCGAATTAGTCCCTTTTAGTCGGGAAAAACAAGGGGGTTTGCTGCGTTCAGATGTTATCCCTTCCCAATCTTCGGTCAAAATTCGCATTCATTATTCAAAAAACGACACCTTTGGACGAGGCACTTGGTTATCCATCTTACCAATGGGATCTGACCCCTGCCCCTTTACCCACGTTTGTAATTACGCGCGTTGCCGGCCAGAGGGTTTAGATAATTTCTTTATACATGGTTCTCCTCTTACACGTTTTCAATTCAGTTCTGTATTTAAAAGAACCCTTCTTTATCTTGGGCTTAACCCTACAGAATTTGGGACCCACTCTTTCCGCATCGGTGCGGCTACCACTGCCCACTCTTGCGGTATGAGTACTGGAGCTATAAAGCATCTGGGTCGGTGGAAATCCGAGTGCTTTAAATCCTATATTCGGCCAGACCTCAACAATTTATTTTAATTTTCGCCCTCTTATACTATATTAGTGAATAGATTTAAGTATATAATTAATAAAAAAAAAAAATTGTATTCCTTCGTTTAATTATTATATTTGCAGGTCCCATCAACCATATCTGGATAGTGGGCCATTCTTTCGTGCACTGGGCTGAGCGGAGAGCGGCGGTTCGGCCATGCGCTCAGGATTTGGGAATTCCAAACCCACGCGTGCACTGGAGTGGGTCCCGCAGGGTTAGGGGGTCTAAGGTCCTTGCTGAGGTGGTGTAGATTAGTCAGGTCTGTCGGGAGCCGGCGGTCTTGATTATTCATGCAGGGGGAAATGACTTGGGGCAGGTCAAGTTAGGGGAACTTGTTTCACTTATGAAGCAAGACCTGTTCCGTTTTCCTTCATTTTTCAATTCGGTGTTGCTTGCTTGGTCGGAAATAATACCCCAGTGTTTTTGGAGGGGTGCCAGAGACTATGTGGCAATCGAGAGGGCTCGCAAGAGCTTAAATATTAGAATTTCCAAGCACGTAGCAACGCTTGGAGGAGTATCTTTCCAGCACAAGGATCTGGAAGGGGACAGCCGTCACCTGCTGATAGGGGACGGTGTTCACCTCAACCCAATTGGCACAGATATTTTTTTGGTAGGTCTCCAGGAATTAGCCGAAAAAGCTATTGCCTTGGCCTGTGTGGGGGGTCGCAGCTGGGTTTAGTATGTTCTAAGGAGGGCTGCTCCGTGGCAGTCTGTCACATGCCCAAAGGCAAAACGAAGGTGCCCTCATGATGTCTGCCGGCCAGCAGCCGCCATTCGGGCAAAGGTTTTGTTTCAGAAGAAACGTAGGGCACGTATGGGCAGAAATGTTTGTGTTTTTGGTCGTTGGTTTTTGAAGTTCATCCTGTTATTTATTAAATTTAAGGTTTATTATAAAATAAAGCTGTGGCCTACCCACATACCCACAACAAGCACGGTGTGGTTTCCCTTAATGTTTGGTTTGGTTACAAGGGGGGGTTTTCCTGTGGAAATGCTGGGTCAAGAGCGGAGATTTTAACCTTATGGTTTATTTTGCTAAGTCCCTACAGTCCTTGTATTTTTCATTGTGGTGCTGACTAGGAAGAACGCCAGTCCGAGACACTGGCCTATGGCAGTTGAAGAAGCCCTAGCTGAAGTCTGCCTTTGCCTCTGCGGCAGTTCTCACACGGCCTAATACGGAGAAGTCAGTCCAGTTGGAGGTTGACACCTCATCCGTTGGTGCTGAGGCTGATCTCACCCAGAAAGGGCCCAAAGGTCGAACCCTTACCTGCAGCTTTTTCTCAAAGACCTTCTCAGCTGCCGAGAGGAATTATTCCATTGGAGATCGGGAACTTCTGGCCATAAAGCTTGCTTTGGAGGAAAGGCGCTATCTTCTGGAAGGAGCTCATCATCTGGTCTACACTGACCACAATAATCTCCTGTATCTCCAGACTGCTCAGTGTCTCAATCCTCGTTAGGCCTCGCTGGTCCCTCTTTTTCTTCCTGTGCCCGTAACAAGTCATCACACTTCAAGCCAGCCGGGCTGCTGCTGCCATTGCCGATACCCAGTTGCCCGTAGACTCACATGGACTTTATTACGGATCTTCCATTTTCTTCCGATAATACTGTCATCTGGGTGGTGACGGATCGCTTCTCTAAGATGTCCCACTTTGTTCCTCTGCCAGGTCGGCCGTCAGCTCCTTGCAAGCCTGTTCTTTCTGAACATCTTCCGGCTACATAGACTTCCCCTGCACATTATCTCAGACCGTGGGGTCCAGTTTGTTTCCCATTTATGGCAGGGAGGATTTGATTCAGGATCTCAAGTCCATCTGGGGGCAAAAACGTTAATCTTTACTTTGGGCATCCGTCCGCACCAAAACGCAGACGGACAAGAAGCGCAGATCTCCTCCAGTCTTCTCTCCAGGGGAAAGTATGGCTGTCTTCCAGGTCCATTTGAAGATACCTAGTTATAAACTTGGTCCTAGTTTCCTGGGTCCATTTGAAGTTCTGAAGTGTATCAATCCTGTGGCGTATAATCCAAATGCAAGTTATTCCCTTTTGAGCCCTGCCGTGTCTACATTCTGCAGATTATTGCTGCCTATGGGGTATTTCGCTAACCGGGGTAACCCGCAGAATTATTTTTGATGTGTTTTTCCCCAGTGGCATGAGTTGGGCAAAATGCTTTTGTCACTACAATGGCATATTTAATAAGTTGCAATTAAATTTTTAATCTGCACTACTCACTTTGTATTACATTTGAGCATCTCCTTCCATGTCTCTCTCTTGAAACCAGTCATCCTGAACCGTTCTCTCAGCAAGTGCCTCCTCCTGCTCCTGAGGCTAATTCCACCAATGTCTTCGAGGTAAAGGAGGTCCTGGATATGAAGACTGTTAGAAGGAAGCGGTTCTTCCTTGACGACTTGAAGGGGTTCGGGCCAGAGGAAAGATCCTGGGACCGTGGTCTTCTGCAAAAATTCCTCCAGTCCAAGTTGAAGAAGCCTTAGTCCTAGAAGAGGGGGAGGCCGAAGAGGGGGTTTTGTCACAGGTGCTCCTGCGACCCCTCTGCCGGGTCACAGGCGAACCTGTGCCCCTCTCCGCTGCTCCGGTCCTCCGGCGATCCACTCACCTCACCATGATCCAGCGCTGACTCCGGCAACGCGGCGCACACGTTCCCGCCTCCTAGGACACTCGTGTTCCTGTGTCCCATGTGTCTGTGTTCCCGTTCCAATCTGCCTGGACCTCCCATTTCTGACCTCGGATTGGACTTGACCTTGCACCTCTACCGCCAGCCCTAAACCTTGGCCTGAACCACAAGATTGTCTCCTGCTAAGTTACCTCAACCTCGGCTGCCACCGTGGGCTAGTCGCACCTGTAGAACGAACAGGTGGTACCCCTCCACAGCAATACCATCCCACTTTGCGGCTTGCTCTGGTGAAGACCAGGTGCCACTTAGATTCAAGTCGCAGGTGTCAGCTAGTACCACCTCCCGTGGAGGTCCAGAGGATCAAAAGTAACTGACAAGCAACTCTTAAGGAGCATCAAACAGCCCAGGACCTATCCAGAAATAAAGTCGACATAGTTAAAATATAAGCTTGTTCCAATTGCTTCGCTTTCCTTCAATAGAACTTTCCACAAGTTCTCTTTCTTTAGTGTTACTTTTTCACATGATAGCATAAATACAAGGATCCTCCGACAAGAATAGACCACTATTCAGATCCCTACGGCTACTGTTATTTCTCCTTCATTCCCACCATTCAACACAGTGGACCGCTGGAAGAAAAACGCACGGAAATTGCGTAGTATGTCATAAAAATTGGAATTTATCCCCTTAAGGACGCTGCCTGTTTGAACGTTAAGGCTCAGTCCTTTTTTTTTTTTTTTTAAAGTGTCTCTTCCTGCAGTAATAACTTTTCAACGCTTTAAGATATGCCTGTGATTTTGAGACTGTTTTCTCGTGAGACATTGTAGTTTATGTTAGTAGTGTCAGTTTCTTTTTTGGGGGGTAAATATTCAATAATTAGGGAAAAATTTAAAAAAAAAAACTTTTGCCATTGGTCTTCTTTTTATTTTCATAATTTGCTTTAAATTTCAATTTTTTTAAGGATGTGAGAAGGTTTCAAGTTTTAGTAGCAACTACTGTGGGTTACCCCGGTTAGGGCAATACCCCATAGGTGGCAGGTGGATGGAGACACAGCAGGGCTCAGGAGAAAAGGAGCAAAGTTTAGGTTTTGGAGCTCCTTTTTCACTAGATTGGTGTTGGGGATGCCCCAACCAGTACAATAGAAACTTATCATTACAATTGTAACTTATCAAATATGCCATTGTAGTAACAAAAGCATTTTGCCCAACTCATGCCACTGGGGAAAAACACAAAAATAATCAAAAATAATTCTGCGAGTTACCCTGGTTAGGGCAATACCCCATAGGCAGCAATAATCTGCAGAATGTAGACGTGGCAGGGCTCAAAAGGAAATAACTTGCATTTGGATCACAAGCATTGTTTTTTTGTTTTTTTTGGCATCATGAACCATTTGTAGATGCCAATATGAATGCCATGAATTAATCTAGGGTTATAGTTAGAATTTTAACCCCACAGGTGGACCCCCCAAAAATGCATAATGGATAGTGCATAGTAAAAATATCATTTATGTCATGTTGTGCCCAGCTCCTGCCACGGGAGACAAGCACCCCAAAAATCATGATGCGTGCCTTCCTGGGTAAAGCAATACCCCATATGGGGCAGAAATCTACAGGCTGGGCACATGGCAGGGATTAGACGGGAAGGTGTGGCATGCAGCATAATATATAAGCTGTGCATAGTACATCAGGGTAACAACATGGCTCTAAAAAATGGTTTCCTTTCGAATGGCTTTTTGGGAGCACACCCTGCACCTCTTCTGTGTCTTTCCCTTCTTGGCAGTTCTCCTGGAAAGTGCTGCCCGGCTACAATGCGTGATGTAGCCTCGCTTCCAGAAGTGCTGGAACTCCGCCCTTCCTGGTCTCCAAAAAGAAACTACTTTATTACCATCTCTTGAAATTCCAGGAAAGTTCCCCTCTGGCCTACACACTGATGTAGCACGTAAGCATTATATAGTGCTATCTGCATGGTGTGTGTAACCAGTTTCGTGTACCACACCCTCGACTTCCGCATGGCGTTGTATGGCTGAAGAACCTGGCCCGACAAGTCCACCCCTCCCCTGTACTTGTTATAATCTAAAATACAGTCCAGTTTGGGGATTTCTGTACTGGTACCTCGTACTGGGACAGGGATGGTGGTGTGCCAATGTATTGTGGCTAATACAAGGACCTCTCTCTTGTCCTTGTACGTAACACACAATACAGAGTCGCTGCATAGTGCCCTGCAATCGTGCCTGTTTTTGCCCAAGCAGCAAAAACAGCTGGCCAGTCAGTCACAGGCAGTTGGCCAGTCAGTCGCAGGAATCGGTGGGCGGGACCGATCGATTGGTCAGGTGATTTCAGCAGGAGGTTCTCCTGCCTTCGTCACGTGCGTCCCACTGCGATGTAAAGTGTCAACATTCCTAATACATAACATTTAACATTTAATTTTATCATTCGGTCCAGCCGGACTCATTACATGAGTCCTTATTATCCATTTCGTTTCCCTCCTAAGCAAAGCTCTAAGTATATCTCCTTTTTTTTTTTTTTACTGGTGGTATCCATCCCAAACCACAAAAACTCAACATAGTTAATAGTTTTTGTGCGTCTTCTTATTTAATCCTTGCAGACTGACTAAGCTTTTAGAATATGCCAGTTTCATCGAATCATCGCTTTAACTTCTGAGGCCATAGGATTATAATCAATGAAAAAGGGGCTCATTTACTAAGGGTCCGAACGCTACACTTTCGTCGGGTTTCCCGAATATTTCCGATTTGCGCCGAATTGCCCTGGGATTTTGTCACACACGGTCGGATTGTGACATATCAGCGCCGGCTTTCATGTGACAGAAATGGGGGGGCATGGCCGTCGGACAACCCAACGGACTCGGAAAAGCCACGGAATTTTAAAAAATAATTGTGTCGCAAGATCAGCACTTACATGCACCAGTAAGAAGGTGAACTCCGGCGGACTTTGGCGCAGCAGCGACCCTGCTGGACATCGGGTGCACGACCTTAGTGAATCTCTGCAGACCCAAACCAGCGGCGGACAACGCGCTGCGGGATCGCTACTGGACTGGGTAAGTAAATGAGCCCCAATAGTCTTCCTACTCACTTCTAGCACCCTTTAACGAATCTGACCATTTTAACATTGCATCTTTCAAATAAGCTTGTTCAACTAATGGTAATTAGTCTGTAATGCAAAAGATGCTTTATCATTGTTTACTTGTACTAATCCTCTAACAATTACAAGAAGATGTTGGCGTAAGTGCAGTTGGCATGGAGTTGCCTGTCCTCCATGATCCACCGCGTGCCCACTGCACTTATGGCAACATCTTCCTGCCAGTGTTAGAGGATGAGTACATGTTTTCCATAAACACTATTTTTGCAAGGTATATTTCTCTCAAATTTTGATGAGGGCGACATATGGTTTGAGCTGGTACTAAATCCTAATTTTATGGGAACATGCCCAAGTAGCTTCTCTTGTTCACTGGTAGGCGTTGTCGATACAAGCTACAAGGGCATGAAGTAGCCTGTATTCCTACTCCATGGCTCAGCTACTCCATGTACCAGTAGCCTCCAATACTAATTTACATAAAAATTAAAATTCTAAGGAGTTAGGCTTTATTAAAAAATTACTTGGTACAAATTATAGGTATTTATGTTATGGCGAAGACCTGCTATGGGATCTACCTTGTTAGGTTGATCCCTGCTGATATGTTTTCTATAAAGAGTGGAAATTTTCATGGTGAGTGCTGCTATTTTTCTTCTACTTATAATGATATAGTATATTAATAAATGTAGATTTTTTTTTTCAACAATAAATGTAAATTCTTGTTCATGGAATAATAAGACATCCCCTGATAGTACTATCACTGATCCTGGTTAAGAACTCCACGGGTGCTCTGGAAGGGTTCCTACCCCACATACATCTCATTGTAAATTTAGGCACTCTGTTGTTGAATCAATGAAAGTTTCATTGAATCCTCAGAAAATAATATATAATGCCTCTTTAGGAGCAAAGATTATTATAAGAAACGGTCTTATTTTCGGGGAAACACAGAATCAATGTCTTCTCTGGGGGGTCTCCAGAGAAAAAATGCACTTGTAAGGATGTTTTTACGGGTTTCACTGTGTGCTTCTAATGACACCTCAACTTTCTGGTTGTGGAACATTAATTCCCTGGTTTGGTAAACTTCTGTGTGAATGAGTGCGAATGACTCTTATTTTCTACTTCTCTCATTAAACTGGCCACCTAAATCTCTATTCTCTTCTGTGTGGTATTACCACCTGGGAGCTATGTACCAAAACCAGTGAATGTGCAGATACAATGTAAAACAATGTTATATATGTTCTGTCCTACTTACCTGCAGCATGGTATGTCTGCTCTGACCTTATAAGAGGCAGACCAGCAGCAGCTCTGGTATTTTAGAGAATTGTGGGAATTTTCAATTGTATAAAAAGTGTCACTGACCAGCAGTGTGGAGATTTTTGTTTTGAATTCTTCTGGTCATGAGAGCTACCGTATATTCCGGCGTATAAAATGACCTGGTGTATAAGACGACCCCCCTACTTTCCTGTTAATATATAGAGTTTAAGATATATTCGCCCTATAAGACTACCCCTTTTCCAACGCATACAAAACACCGGTAAAAATAGAAAAAAAAAACAGATTTGAATTTAACATTTAATTTGAATTTAATTTAATTTGAATTTAAATTGAATTTAGCCAGCTCCCCCTGTATTTTGCCAGCCAGTCCCCCCAGTATACAGCCAGCCCCCTGTATATAGCCAAACTGCCCCCCCTGGTATACAGCCAGCCCCCTTATATACTGCCAGCCAGTACTCCCAGTATACAGCCAGCTCCCCCTGTATTTTGCCAGCCAGTCCCAGTATACAGCCAGCCCCCTGTATATAGCCAAACTGCCCCCCTAGTATACAGCCAGTCCCTCTTTATATTGCCAGCCTGTACCCCCAGTATACAGCCACCCCCCCCTGTATATAGACAAAACTGCCCCCCCCTAGTATACTGCCAGCCTGTACCCCCAGTATACAGCCAGACCCCCCTGTACATAGCCAGACAACCTCCCCCCCACACACACACATACCCAGTATATAGTCAGAAAGCTCTCCCACCCCCAATTATACAGCCTGGCGGCCCCCCAAGTGTGCGGCCTGGCGCCTCCCCCTGGGGCCGGTCGAAAAAAAAAAACAAACAGCTTCTCACCTTTCCCACGATCCACCGAAGCTCCGCTGCTACACTCCGGCCGGCGGTGACAGCTCATTGAGCGCTGGCAGCTCACAGAATATGACGTCAGCCGCGTGCCGACGTCATATTCTCTGCGACGCCGGCACCCGCGGAGCTGTCACCGGCAGCCGGAGTGTAGCAGCGGAGCTTCGGTGGATCGCGGGAAAGGTGAGAAGCTGTTTGTTTTTTTTTTCAACAAGCCCCATCAGTCCCCGACCGGCCCCGGACTGGCCCCAGACTCAATTTCTGAAAGTTCAAAAACAATACCGGCGTATAAGACGACCCCAGACCAGACAGATTTTTCAGCCTTCAAAAGTCGTCTTATACGCCGGAATATTTGGTATGTCTATTGAATCTGTAATGTTATATATGGACTTTTCAAAAGCAATGTATCAAGCAATGTATCAAGCAATGTATCAAGCAATGTCTGGTTGTCCATTGGAAAGCCCATGCCTCACAAAGAACTAGGGAATTTACTTGGTATATGGACAATTTTTTTGCAGGACACGTTAGTATTTTCCTTTACCAATTCAAGGCACAGGATAATTGATTTTATATTTTGATACATCAGCATTTTGGGACGCATCGATACCTAAAATGTTTTTTTTATTCTTATTTATGTTGTAAAGAAAGGAGGATGATTTAAACTTTTACATTGTTTTAAATATTTTATTTACATATTTTTTCTTACTAATATTTCAGGCCCCCAAGGGTATTTATACACTTATACAACATACCACAGTAGAACACATTTGTGGTATATTGTGTATATTGTGAAAGCCCATCTTCTTCAGATACATCAGGCTCCAGCATCCTGATGAATTCAGCAGCCAGCTACAATAGGGTGCGATTCTACTCTGTAAATTGTGTTATAAGCACCAACCGCACAGTCTTCAATGATCGCAGGCTATAGCAAGTGCGTTACAGTCCCAAGCCAGCCCACTTTGTCACACCCTGCTTCATGCCCCTCAATGGCCAAAAAAAGCATACAAGTCCTGATAAATGACCCCTTTGGCTCAACAATGGCCTCAATATAGCAAAGATGTCCAGAACAGTTTTCCAGAGATTTTTTACCACTGATGCTTGCCAAAATGGCAAACACCTGTAACTAGTATAAAAGTCTGTTTGTGAAATCATAAAAGCTGAGGGGGTCCCCATCCTTTTCTTTATTTGTTCCACTCATTACCCCCCATTGATGGGTCACATTCAATGACCGCCATACTAACGACAGCAAAAGTAGTACCACCTATTGTTCCTGCTTCACTGACACTCCCCTACAAAATACTAGCCCCCATCTAACTCCACTTTGCCTACTATTGCATCCCAGAATCAATCAATACATCAATACACCAAAACTCCCAGACCCCTGCATGACCATTCTACCCTACCATCATATTCACTGATGACATTGCCCAATGCTGCCACCTACCAAAAGGCCTGATGACTGCACATGTTCACCCCTTGCCAGCCCACAAACAATTCCCCTAACCATCTACCCACCTCCCTAGGGATCCCTCCCCAGAAGCAGGCAATATATCAAATCATTTAAGCACTCATCTGACTGCCTGGGAGGCGTTAACCCAACAGTCAGAATGCTGGAATCCAATGACACTTACTGAGGCATAGGCATCACCTCACTACCCATGGAGGAGTCTATAGTTGCCATGCTACTGGATTCTCACTCAGGCAATGCTTGCAGTATTATGGTAAAGCTGCACAGCAAGAATGCATCCTTCTAACTTGAGACAGATTACGGTCTCCCACCCTCAATGGAGAGTTGGGGAGACCTTGAGTGATGCCTCCATACCTCCTCCCTAACCCTGTGTGCGCATTCTCGACACTGCTGGGGATATGGCTGTACCGGCATCGGTCCTCAAACAATCACCTTCTGGTTCATAGTATCATAGTATACAAGGCTGGAAAAAGACACAAGTCCATCAAGTCCAACCTTTACGAATTAAACAAATGTTTTATTCCCATAATCTCTGATTTTTTTTTGCTCTACAGAAAGTCATCCAGGCCTCTCTTGAACATGTACATAGAGTCCGCCATAACAATCTCCTGTGGCGGAGAGTTCCACAGTCTCCCTGCTCTTACAGTAAAGAACCTTTGTCTATGGCGATAGTAGAACCGCCTCTCCTCTAGGCGTAGAGGAAGCCCCTTTGTCCTGGTCACAGGCCTAGGTATATAAAAAAAAAAATCTTTAGAGAGGTCCTTGTACTGCCCGTTCAGTTATTTGTACATTGTAATGAGGTCTGCCCTCAGTCGTCTTTTTTCTAAACTGAATAACCCAAAATTTTGTAGTCTGTCATTGTATTCTAGTCCCCCCATTCCCCTAATAATCTTTGTTGCTCTGTTCCTCTGCACCTGTTCCAGTTTTACTATGTCCTTTTCATACACTGGTGCCCAAAACTGTACACAATATTCCATGTGTGGCCTGATCAGGGATTTGTATAAGGGCAAAACTATGTCTTTATCATGAGAATCTATTCCTTTCTTGATACATCCAATAACTATATTTTCTTTAGCAGCCTGGCTCTGGTCACTAAAATTAAGTTTACCATTCACCAATACCCCCAAGTTTTTTACCAATATCTCCAGTTTTACCAAGTAATTGACTGTTTAGAACATAAAAATCTTGTAACACTGTGCCGCACACTTCCACCCCTCAGAGCAGCAAACAGTCAAGGACCAATCTAAAAAAAAAGTCCAAAATTAAAACATAAAAAGATTGTTCTTACCAGAGCTCTTTATCTTCCAACTTTTCCTCCTACCTTTCAATGTACTATTCTCCACAAGCAGGCACAATCCTATAGCTCCACCTATAGGAATAGGTCACTTTGCAGATTAGCGCCCTTGCGTTTTTATCCTCCTTGGTTGCCGCTATTCACCATAATATTTCACTAGAAGAAATACGCACAAGGCATAGCGTAGTACTTTCTTAGTAGTTTAAATTTTAATATAAAATATACAGAATTTTTTTTCTGTTTATTTTGTTATGGATACTCCATACTACTCATGAGCACAAATCTGGAACTCCTAGCAGGTGAAGTGGTATCCGTTGAGTAGCACAATTTTTCTTTACTCACAAAACATGTAGTTAAAATGCGCATACATAAAATTGTAAATTAACACATGTTCACCCGACCCTGGGTTTCGCCAACTTTGGCTTCTGGGGCGTTGAGCAAGGGCACTAGTCTGCGTAGTGAGCTATTCCTATCAGAGGATCTATAGGATTGTGCCTGCTTGTAGAGAATAGTACATTGAAAGGCAGCTCATGGAACACCGTATTACAGGAAAAAGGAGGAAAAAGTTGTAAGATAAAGAGCTCCAGTCAGAATAATCTTTTTATGTTTAGAACATATTTGTAACTTTTGTTTCCATGGTCCAAGTGCATAACTTTACATTTATCTACATTAAACCTCATTAACCATATTTCCATCCACTCCTCAAGCTTCCACAAATCCTGCTGTAATGCTATACTATTATCCTCAGTATTAATTACTTTACACAGCTTAGTATCATCTGCAAATATTGAAACTTGACTGTGTAAAACCCACTACAATATCATTAATAAAAATATTAAATAGAAATGGCCCCAATACTGATCCCCGTGGCACACCACGGGTAACGTCAACCCAATCTGAGAATATGCCATTAAACCCATAGCGCAATGAGACGTACCTGTACGTATTGCTGCACATGGCGGAGTATGAAGAAGGCTCATGGGCTGAGTCATCTTCATACTCACCGGGTGCTTACTTCACAATCAAGCAAAGACCCATCGCTAACACCCGCAATCGGTCCTAGCACCGATCGCAGGTGTTAACCCTTTGATTGTCGCCGGCAAAGCTGCTACATGGGCGCCACCGTCTTGGCTCCGAACGTTGCTCCCCGTGACGTCATCGGGGAGCGGCGATCTGTTGCCATGACAGCCTCAGGTCAAGGTCCAAGGCTACCATGTTTTAGGCTATTACAATGTGTGATTTGCACATTATAAAAGATGGTGTGCAAAATCCCCATATACTGCCATGAGTGAAAACCGGTTCATACAGAATTCATCACAATCTGATTAAAAATAAAATCCACTTTACTTATTCAAATTAAGAAAAAAAAAATCGATTCAACATCAAAGTACAAAGTAATCCGTTCCCGAAAGTCCATCTAACTCATCCACATATCACAATAACATCAAATAATTACCTAGTCCTATGAGGCATATTAGTGCAAATCTGCTATAGTTTCATAACAAAGTGCTCATGCAAGTGCAAATATGTATAACAATTTGCCTAGTCGCGCTCATAGAGTGCCAATGCTTGGAATTTGTGAACAAATGTAAACAGAGAATGCAGCAAGTTAGTACTAGGGTCCCTAGTGGTTTTCCCAACAATTACATTTTCTAAATTGCCTTACACATAATGTAAAATTGCTCCATGTATGGGGATGAGGTATGTATGGGTACGCACGTTTCGTGTGCCACCGCTTCCTCAGGGGGCCTGTGATGGTATGCATGTGGCTGTGTAGATTTTATATCTCTAGCGTGCCATGCAGGGAGAAGCAGGGTATGCCCACACTCCGGCCGGATCCAGACGCCAGAGGAAAACTACACGCCCGACCGTGGGGGATGTCCCATTTGCGTCACATGACTTGGCCAGGCGTTGATGCCACCACAGTCTTCCCAGGTCCAGCCTGGAACTTACTTCCTCATAAAAGCCAATGAGATTAGTTTGACAGGTCCAATCTCTCATAAGCCCATGCTGATGCTGGGTTATAAGGTTATGTATAGTGAGATACTCCAGGATAGCATCTCTAACAAACCCCTCAAATATTTTCCCCACAACAGAAGTTTGATTCATAGGTCTGTAGTTTTTGATCCTTTTTTGTATATTGGCACCACATTTGCTATGCGTAAGTCAATGGCGTAACTAGAGTCCTCTGGGCTCTGGAGCAAAATTCCCTTTTTCAATCAATATAACTAATTATACCTCTACCTTTTAACAAGGAACTCCTGAATGTCCCAAGGGAGATTGCTATGTAAACAGTCCACAATATAAACCCAAGTGCCCCCTTTATGTTGCCGAGTATCCCCTTTCTCTTTTGCCAAGTGCCCCTTTTTTACAATACATCCACCTATATTTATGCCAAGCTTTTGACAAATGTTCCCCTTCTTTACCAAGTGCCCCCCTACCTGTGCATACTTGCTAAAAAAAAAAAAAAAGGTTTACTGGCCTTTACCATGATGCCCCTGTGAGAGGTGGGTATTTTGGCACCCTAAGCAAATTGCTCTCAACTCAAATTCTCCTAACGATGATGAGAACATAGGGGGACATTTACTATGGTGTTTCCGCCAGTTTTGTGGTGCTTTCACCGCATCTTCTGCTCTCCTACCTATTTATTAGCTTTCGGGGACACAAAAAATGACTTTTTCCGTCTGCTCCGACTCTTCTCCGAAAAGGGGCGTGGCTTTGGCGGAGTGGAAACTCAGACACAATTAATATGTGTCGCAGCCCTTTTTGGGTGCTGTAAACTGGCGGAAAGTAGACCAAAAGAAAACTGGTCTAGCAGGGACTGTTGGACACATTTCTGGTGCTCGGGACAGATTTTGGTCCCTGGGACAGAAAATGGTCTCGGCGCCAGAAATGTCTCTGCACAGCTCCACAATATTAAATGTGTGTCTTCTTTCCGAGAACAGGTCGGTAACAAAGCCAATGCAGACACCGACACTTTAAGTAAATGTCCCCCATAGTGTATTCAAAGCATTTTCATAGCCTCTTTTCAAACACATACATGTATGTCATACACATAAACATATATACCGTATGTACTTGAGTATAAGCAGAGTTTTTCAGCACAATAAAAGTGCTGAAAAACCTCACCTCAGCTTATACTCGAGTCAAGTGTCAGCATCAGCACACACTATGATGTCTGCAACGGACAGCACGGGGACAAGGGGCATCGCTGTATAGAAGAGGACCTGCTGGGGGGCATCGGAAGGTGAGCACGCTGTTTTTTTTTCCTACAGGCATTATATATGGGGCAGGGGCTGGCTTTCTATATACTATAGGGCAGCGGTGTCGAACCTATGGCATGGGTGCCAGTGGTGGCGAACCTATGGCATGGGTGTCAGTGGTGGCGAACCTATGGCATGGGTGCCAGAGGTGGCTCTCAGAGCTCTATTTTTGGGCACCCAAGTCATCAACATAGCACTCAACATAGTCCCAAACGACTCAAGAAATGCTGCTCTCAGTGCTATTTTAAAGCAACACCTTCTTGATAGCTTGAGCTGCAGGAAGAGGTAGAACATGTGAAAAGGGGAGGATTATCTTTAGAGCTCCTAGTAGGTCCCACATTTGTTCCTGTAAAGGGGGGCCATGGCGAGATGCTACAACATTAGTCCAAATTTGACCTTCTTTCAACTGTTTTATTGTCCTCAAAAGGCCAATAATGAATGAAAATTGTGGTAGAAGAGGTAGCAATAAATTACTACTTAAATTGCCATGCTGGCACTTTGCTATAAATAAGTGTGTTTTGGTTGTAATTAGGGCTCGCCATCACTGCTATAGGGTGATGGTAGTCTATATACTACAGGGGCCAATGTAATACAGCCATATACAAGTATGTATATCACATATATATCACATAGATATATGCATAATATACATACACACGCTTATATATACAGTAAAACACATAAAAGCAGAAAGTAAGGTAGCACTCCTGAATAATCAAGTGGTTTTATCCACCCATTGTGGCAGGTGCCACATTTCAGACCCTCAATGGAGCCATTTTCAAGCATATGCTGAAACGTGGCACCTGCCACAATGGGTGAATTAAACACCTTGATTATCCAGGAGTGCTGCCTTGCTTTCTGCTTTTTTGGATTATCCTTGTTTGTCCTTAGAGTGGGGTTAACGGAGGCTTGCACCCACACCAGAATATTTTCCAACAAAGTGCTGCTCTACTCTTCAAATTTATACAGTACAACACGCATATACACTCACCGGCCACTTTATTAGGTACACCTGTCCAACTGCTCGTTAACACTTAATTTCTAATCAGCCAATCACATGGCGGCAACTCAGTGCATTTAGGCATGTAGACATGGTCAAGACAATCTCCTGCAGTTCACACCGAGCATCAGTATGGGGAAAAAAGGTGATTTGAGTGCCTTTGAACGTGGCATGGTTGTTGGTGCCAGAAGGGCTGGTCTGAGTATTTCAGAAACTGCTGATCTACTGGGATTTTCACGCACAACCATCTCTAGGGTTTACAGAGAATGGTCCGAAAAAGAAAAAACATCCAGTGAGCGGCAGTTCTGTGGGCGGAAATGCCTTGTTGATGCCAGAGGTCAGAGGAGAATGGGCAGACTGGTTCAAGCTGATAGAAAGGCAACAGTGACTCAAATCGCCACCCGTTACAACCAAGGTAGGCAGAAGAGCATCTCTGAACGCACAGTACGTCAAACTTTGAGGCAGATGGGCTACAGCAGCAGAAGACCACACCAGGTGCCACTCCTTTCAGTTAAGAACAGGAAACTGAGGCTACAATTTGCACAAGCTCATCGAAATTGGACAGTAGAAGATTGGAAAAACGTTGCCTGGTCTGATGAGTCTCGATTTCTACTGCGACATTCGGATGGTAGGGTCAGAATTTGGCGTCAACAACATGAAAGCATGGATCTATCCTGCCTTGTATCAACGGTTCAGGCTGGTGGTGGTGGTGTCATGGTGTGGGGAATATTTTCTTGGCACTCTTTGGGCCCCTTGGTACCAATTGAGCATCGTTGCAACGCCACAGCCTACCTGAGTATTGCTGCTGACCATGTCCACCCCTTTATGACCACAATGCACCCAACATCTGATGGCTACTTTCAGCAGGATAATGCGCCATGTCATAAAGCTGGAATCATCTCAGACTGGTTTCTTGAACATGACAATGAGTTCACTGTACTCAAATGGCCTCCACAGTCACCAGATCTCAATCCAATAGAGCATCTTTGGGATGTGGTGGAACGGGAGATTCGCATCATGGATGTGCAGCCGACAAATCTGCGGCAACTGTGTGATGCCATCATGTCAATATGGACCAAAATCTCTGAGGAAAGCTTCCAGCACCTTGTTGAATCTATGCCACGAAGAATTGAGGCAGTTCTGAAGGCAAAAGGGGGTCCAACCCGTTACTAGCATGGTGTATCTAATAGTGGCCGGTGAGTGTACATTATGCATAACACATATATAACTTTTCCAAGGTGTTAAATGGATAACAAAACCTCCTTTTGCTACCTTGAAAAGCAGCCCCATTAACATCAAGTATGACCTGTAAGAAGTCTAAAAATATGATGTGGGATTAAGCCAAACCAGTATTTCTATCCCATAAGGAACAGACTCCCAACTGTAGACAGCACTGTTTCATCCTGGTTGGGTCTCCTCAGTACAGCGTAGGGAACTGATTTGGCTATGTGAGAGGCTATTGACTAGGGTCAGACAGTAGGTGTTCTCCTTAAAGGAAACCTACCACTTGTAGTGGCAGGTTTCCGATGGAAATACCGGGCACCAGCTCAGGGTGAGCTGGTGCCGGAGCTTATTTTAGTTAGTGTTTTAAACCGCGGTATCACGGTTTAAAACACTTTTTAAACGTGATAGCCGGCGCAGGCAGGTACGCGCTCGGCGCTTACCGTGCACGCGGCTCTCATTCACTTCCTATGTAGCCGCGCGCACGTAAAGCGCCGAGCGCGTAACTGCCTGCGCTGGCTATAAAGTTTAAAAAGTGTTTTAAACCGCGATACCGCGGTTTAAAACACTAACTAAAATAAGCTCCGGCACCAGCTCACCCTGAGCTGGTGCCCGGTATTTCCATCGGAAACCTGCCACTACAAGTGGTAGGTTTCCTTTAAGGAGACATTGCCAATTAAGGCCACCTTAAAGGCATGTGGAGACTTATAGCCATAGATGTTCCACTAGGGGATTCTGGGAAGAATGCAAATAAGTTTTCCAAGGTGTTAAATGGAAAATAATATCACCTTTTGCTACTTTGAAATGCAGCCCCTTGATATCAAGTGACCTACTGGTGTTTGCCAGATAAACACAGCCTGCGTTTCCTAACACACCTAATCTAAGCAAAGTCCAGCATCTCATACAAAAGTCCTTGTGCAAAACGTAGATGTCTTGTAAAGTTCAAAAAAATGGCTGCAGCCTGGATTCTCCCTGAGGGAGGAGGTGAGCACCCGGGGTAGCAAACCCAGGTCACTGCAGGGGTCCAATTCCAGTCAGGCGCTAGCCTGGCTTGTTCTTATTGTGTTCTTACATATAAGACATAGACCCCCTCCCATCTGTATCCCCTGTTGCAGGTTAGTTGTTTTAATTGAAAAATTTGGAAGAGGAACCCCAGGCCCCAGCAGCAGCTTCTACCCCTGAAGCCTCCTCCTCTGAGCAGCAGCCACCAGCGGCTAAGCAGATCAGCCAGGAGCCCCCCAAGCTCCTGCCCTACATGACGGACACGGTGGCGCTGTGACTGAAGGAGGTAGACGGAAGGCTGCCGGACATGACCAAGGAACTGTTCTGCAAAAAAATGCTGCTAGACCAGGGGGTGAAAGCCTCAGACATCTTCGGAATCCAGTCCATGGTCACCGGACTCTTCTGTGTGACGTTCATCTCGGTGAACGTCTGCAGAAGGTACTGGGAAGCGATCAAGTCAGCGGCCCCGGACTCTCCGTTCTCGATCTTTGTCGGCAACTGCTTGCTGCAGAGGGAAGAGAGGAAGATTACGGTGTCCATGTGGAACCTGCGGAACCCGGAAGCGACATCAACACCCTGCGGACCTGCCGGAAATGCGGACAAGAAGGGCACGTGATCAAACCCTGCAAGGAGGAGGCGTGCAAGAACTGCCGGGTGACGGGTCACGTCTCTAAGGATTGCCCGAAAACAACCACATGTAACCTCTGCGGACTAGCTGGACATCTCTACAAGGATTGTTCAGAGAGGAAAAGGACCTGGACAGACGTGGCTGCACTGGCTCCGGCCATGGGCTTTGAAGCTCGGACGCCCACTGTGTCGACACCTCAGCCCAGGAAGAAGGCGTCAAAGAATTCGAACAAGCAGTCGGAGGCGTCAAAACCCAAGTCTAGTAAGACAAAGAAGGTGACACCTTCCACCTAACAGCCTTCCCTGACCTCCCATAACCTTTCCTCCCCCCTCTCCCCAGCTGAGAATGCAACCCTCCCCCTAGCAAGCATCTCAGCAATTCTGTCACCAGCCCCAAGGCAACCCTCCCGCCCCAGTCCATCCCCAACCCCTTTGGAGAGGTGGCACTAATGACCTCCTCCCCCGCCACCTCTCCTCTTGCCATGACAGAGACAAACTTCCCCTACCTCCCCCAAGCCCTTGTCTCCGACCCTGTCTCCCCAGAGCCAAGGCGAAGGAAGAGGAAACAAAGGGACAGCCCAGTCAGTGACTCCATCAGCAAGAAACTGCTGGAGGAGGTGACGGAGCCGGCCCAAACGGCAGAAAAAGATGCAAAAGAGGAGGAGTTCTTCGAGGAGCTGGAAACCGGTTTCAGGGAACACGGTCCCCTCTCCAGCTCCATCGACCTGACCGCGGAGGAACAGCACCTGGACGAGGTGCTGGAGAACCTCAAAAAGGTTCTGGACGGAACCGGAGGCAAGCCGCCCAACCAGACAGGTAACTAAGGCGGTATCGTCCCAACCTAACCCTCTTTTTCTTCCCTCATGATGGCTAACCTAACCGTTTTTTCCATCAATGTTAGAAGCATAAGAGATAAGTTTTGTGTGATGTTTACATGTTACAGGAATGTGGTATCCCCTCCTCTAGGTCCTACGACCATCTGGCCAGGGGCTGGAGTCACGGTCCTTCCTACTGGTCCGGTGGGGGCGATTGTAGGTCTGCTGGAACTGCCATCCTTTTCGGGGGGAGCGCTTTCAGGCTTGATTCCGTCCAGGAGCTAGTCTGCGGCCGACTTCTGGTTGTAGATGGCTCCTGGGCGGGTGAGCCCGTGCGGCTCATCAGCGTGTACGCTTCTCCTGACAGGGGTGAGCGACTGGAGCTTTTCCAGAACCTCAGGCCGCAGTGGTGCAAGCTGGACACCACGTCCAAACTGCTGATAGAGGTAGTGATGGAAGCATCCCTGAGCGCTTCCCGTTCTAGGATTGACTTTGTGTTCACCTCCAAGGTGATCAGGCAGTGCGGGTCTTCCACGGTCCCCTGCTTCATCCTCGACCACAGGGCCATGCAGGTAAAGTGCTCTCTGGGCCACGGCTTCCCGCCGGGCCAAAAGCTGAAGCTGAACTGCGCCCTGCTGGCGGAGGAGGGAGTGCAGGTGGAGCTGAGAGACATCTACATGGTCCTGAGAAACGACAAATGTTTATTTGAAACCGTAAGCGAATGGTGGGAATATGCTAAAGTTGAAATCCGTTCTTTCTTTCAGGACAAAGGCAGGCGGTCGCGGCCAAGAGGGGCCTCAGAGACCTCCAGCGTCAGCTGAGATCCCTGCAGGACCTCCAGTGCTGCGACTGGGACGTCAGAGAGGAGCTGGAAGACACCAAGAAGGGCCTGAAGAGGCATTTTGAGGAGGAATCCAGGTGAATCATCTTTCGTGCCAAAGTGGACAACTTGGAGAAGGGTGAGAAGTGTAACTCTTTCTTTTTCAGGAAAGTCCACGCCGGCCACATGCCCCTGAAAGAACTACGAGACGAAAGTGGATGCATGCAGAGGGGGAAGAACGCCGTCATGGGAGTCGTCAGCGACTTCTACGGCGACCTCTACTCCCGCAAGCCCAGGGACGACGAAGCCGCCGAGAGGTTCCTGTCAGGTATCGCTAACACCCTCGATCCTGCAGGTGCCGAGGCCACGGACGCCCCTCTGACGGCGGCTGAGCTGCTCTATGCCGCTAGATCCTTCAGACCTGGCAGGACTCCGGGCAGTGACGGTCTCCCGGCCGAGCTCTAAGTAGCGCTGGGGGACCTCATCTGCCAGGACCTGCTGGAGCTCTATGAGGAGATGGTGGTGGAGGGCAGGATGCCGCCGTCCCTGAGGCAGGGACTGATCACGGTCTTGTACAATCACAAGGGAGAGAGATGCAACCTGAAGAACTGGCGTCCCATCTCTCTGCTCAACGTGGACTACAAGATCCTGGTCAAGGTGCTCGCCAACAGGCTGAAGGGAGTCATCGGAGAGATCGTCCACCCGGACCAGACCTGCGGCCCTGCACTACATCAGCGCGGCCCTGGTCAGCCTGGACCAGGAGAAGGCCTTCGACCGTGTCTCTCACCGCTTCATGAGCCAGGCCCTGTGCAGGTTCGGGTTGGGTAAGACGTTCTGCTCGTACGTTGACCTAATGTACCTTGATATCCACAACGCGGTGTTGGTGAACAGCTGGAAGACTGACCCCTTCCCTGTGCTTTTGGGGGTCAGGCAAGGCTGTCCTCTTTCACCCCTTCTTTTTGTTTGCGTTATAGAGCTGTTCGCAGAGTCTATCCGGCAGAACAAAGGGATCACCGCACCGGGACCCAGACGCGACGAGGTCAAGTGCTCGCTGTACATGGACGACGTGACGGTCTTCTGCTCCGACCGGAGCTCAGTGATGGCGCTCGTCCAGACCTGCGAGGAGTTCGGACAGGCTTCCGGGGCAAAAGTCAACTGCAGGAAGTCGGAGGCCATGCTTTTCGGAGACTGGCAGCTTGCTTCTTCTGTCCCCTTCCCCTTCACCATTCTGCAGGACTTCATGAAGGTTCTGGGCGTCTGGTTCGGGAAGGAAGGCGCAGCCCTGAAGACCTGGCAAGAAAGCTTGGCCAAAGTCAACACCAGAGTCACCCTGTGGAGCCTCAGACAGCTCTCCTTGGAGGGGAAGACGCTCGTCCTGCGTAACGAGGTGCTGCCAGTACTCCAGTACGTGGCTCAAGCGTGGCCGCCCCCGTCCCCCATCTGCAAGGCCGTTACCAGGACCGTTTTTCATTTTGTTTGGGGCTCAAAGATGGACCGGGTCAAGCCAGCGGTCATGTTCAAGGAGCCAAGCAAGGGGGGCAAAGGTGTCCCCGACATCTCCACTTTGCTCTGGATCTTCTTTGTTTGCGACGGCGTGCGCAGGACCCTGAGGAACTCTGCAAGATCTGCGGGAAAGTCCATGTCCCGTTCTTTCCTCCTGCCCCTCTGGAGGGGGCTCGGCTGGGACAAGTGGGACAGCTCCATCCCTTACAACCGGGACGCGCCCTGGTACTACGGCCAGGCCGTCCGCTTTGTGAGGGAGCACCAACTGGAGGGACTCAAGCCCGACCTGTGGAAACCAAAGACCGTGCACAAGCTCATCCGAGCCAAAGATTTGTTGAAATTTGTCCCAGGAGTCACCCAGGACACGGCCCAGACCGTGTCCTGGGCATAAGGACATATCGTGGATGGCCATCCAAGGGGGGCTGCCCCGGCGGGACTTCACGTATGCCCGAAGACTGAGCAACACCCCCTATTGCCCCAGGTGCCCCTGGATGGAGGAGACTTCTCTGCATCTGTTTTGTGGGTGCCCCTTTGCCCAGAGCCTGTTGGACGCCCTGGAGCCCCATTTCCAAGACTCTGTGCCAAGGAGCTCCATGACGCACCACGCAGTGCTTTATGGGCTGTTCCAGGGCACTCATGCCATAGAGGATATCCAGGCCGCCTGGCTCCTTATAAATTGCTATAAGGACGCCATCTGGTATGCCAGGAGACTCCTCACGTGGCACAAGACAGCCTTGAAGACGCCTGATTGCTACTGACTTGTCCTCAACAGCCTGCTGGATTATTCACTAGCAGGGAGACAGTGAGACAAGAAGGAGAAGCTCCATTCAGGAAGCTCCTCCCCCCTCTGCTAAGGTTTACCGAGCGGCGGCGACGACGACGACGCTGCAGTGCCTAAGCAGGAGTCTATGTCTTATCTTTGAGGACACAGTAAGAGCAAGCCAGGCTAACGCCTAACCGGTTTTGGACCCCATAATTTTATTGCCCACCCCCCCCCCCCATCTGTATCCCCTGTTGCAGGTTAGTTGTTTTAATTGAAAAATGTGTGTTTTTTGTTTGCCTGAGCTAGTATGCTAGAGTAGCACTTATTCTGCCATAGTGTTAGGATAGGTGCCAGGAGTGTATCTTAATTTATTGTGTGCTTTGTACAAAGCCCATGCTGCGACATGGCACACACTGTCTGTAAGTTTAACCATGCATCTGTGAATAAAGGCTCTTTCAATCAGTGCTTAGGCACTGCAGTGTTATTGTTGTCGCTGCCATTTGGTAAACTTGGCAGAGGGGGGAGGAGCTTCTTGAGTAGAGCTTCTCCTTCTTGTCTCACTGTCTTCCAGCTAGTGAATAAACCAGCAGGCTGTTGAGGACAAGTCTGTAGCAGTCTAGCGTCGTCAAAGCTGTCTTGTGTTAAGTGAGGAGTCTCCTAGCATAACAGATGGTGTCCTTATAGCAATTTACAAAGAGCCAGGTGGCCTGGAAATCCTCTATGGCAGTGATGGCGAACCTTTTAGTGACCGAGTGCCCAAACTCCAAACCAAAGTCCATGTAATCATCACAAAGTGCCAACACATCTATTTAGCCTAAAATCACACCATACCACTCTATAAGGGACATATAATACTGCCACATGATGACCATTACCAGTACAACAAGATAAATACCACCATACTGATACTAAACAGACCACTAAAGAAAGTCCAACATCACCAATTATATCACAAAGCAGGAGCAAATACAGCAGAGAACACTACCCCCATCCAGTGAGAAACACTACCCCCATCCAGTGAGGAACACTACCCCCATCCAGTGAGGAACACTTCCCCCATCCAGTGAGGAACACTACCCCCATCCAGTGAGGAACACTACCCCCATCCAGTGAGGATCACTACCCCCCATCCAGTGAGAAACACTACCCCCCATCCAGTGAGAAACACTACCCCCCATCCAGTGAGAAACACTACCCCCCATCCAGTGAGAAACACTACCCCCATCCAGTGAGGATCACTACCCCCTTCCAGTGAGGATCACTACCCCCTTCCAGTGAGGAACACTACCCGCATCCAGTGAGGAACACTACCCGCATCCAGCGCGGAACATTACCCCCATCCAGTGAGGAACACTACCCCATCCAGTGAGGAAAACTACCCCCATCCAGTGGCAATATGAAGGATTGTTGAATTCGGCAGGTTGTGTGTAGGGTAATGTGTATGTTGTAGGGTGGGTGCACTGAATAGCAAATCTACATGGAATCAGGCAGGTGAATTTACCATCAAATCACCACATGACACAGGTCTGTGGCCACACACACAAACATACATACATACATACATACATACATATACACTTCCCTTGGTCCAGAGCTCTGGCAAGAGATCTGGACCGGGGCAGTATACACTCACCGGCCACTTTATTAGGTACACCATGCTAGTAACGGGTTGGACCCCCTTTTGCCTTCAGAACTGCCTCAATTCTTCGTGGCATAGATTCAACGAGGTGCTGGAAGCATTCCTTAGAGATTTTGGTCCATATTGACATGATGGCATCACACAGTTGCCGCAGATTTGTTGGCTGCACATCCATGATGCGAATCTCCCGTTCCACCACATCCCAAAGATGCTCTATTGGATTGAGATCTGGTGACTGTGGAGGCCATTTGAGTACAGTGAACTCATTGTCATGTTCAAGAAACCAGTCTGAGATGATTCCAGCTTTATGACATGGCGCATTATCCTGCTGAAAGTAGCCATCAGATGTTGGGTACATTGTGGTCATAAAGGGATGGACATGGTCAGCAACAATACTCAGGTAGGCTGTGGCGTTGCAACGATGCTCAATTGGTACAAAGGGGCCCAAAGAGTGCCAAGAAAATATTCCCCACACCATGACACCACCACCACCAGCCTGAACCGTTGATACAAGGCAGGATGGATCCATGCTTTCATGTTGTTGACGCCAAATTCTGACCCTACCATCCGAATGTCACAGCAGAAATCGAGACTCATCAGACCAGGCAACGTTTTTCCAATCTTCTACTGTCCAATTTCAATGAGCTTGTGCAAATTGTAGCCTCAGTTTCCTGTTCTTAGCTGAAAGGAGTGGCACCTGGTGTGGTCTTCTGCTGCTTTAGCCCATCTGCCTCAAAGTTCGACGTATTGTGCGTTCAGAGATGCTCTTCTGCCTACCTTGGTTGTAACGGGTGGCGATTTGAGTCACTGTTGCCTTTCTATCAGCTCGAGCCAGTCTGCCCATTCTCCTCTGACATCAACAAGGCATTTCCGCCCACAGAACTGCCACTCACTGGATGTTTTTTCTTTTTCGGACCATTCTCTGTAAACCCTAGAGATGGTTGTGCATGAAAATCCCAGTAGATCAGCAGTTTCTGAAATACTCAGACCAGCCCTTCTGGCACCAACAACCATGCCACGTTCAAAGGCACTCAAATCACCCTTCTTCCCCATACTGATGCTCGGTTTGAACTGCAGGAGATTGTCTTGACCATGTCTACATGCCTAAATGCACTGAGTTGCCGCCATGTGATTGGCTGATTAGAAATTAAGTGTTAACGAGCAGTTGGACAGGTGTACCTAATAAAGTGGCCGGTGAGTGTATATGTGGCCATAGACATGTGTCATACTGGGCAGTTTGGGACACTAAACAATAAGCACCTATAGTTGTTTAGTGCCCCAAAGCTGCCTGTTTGCTGCCTGTGTAATACACACAAAGCAGCTCCTGCCCTCCTGCTGCACTCCTCTGTACTCACTGGGCACAGGCTGCTATGTGCTCTGGCAGTTCCATCTCACTCTCCTCGTGTTCCCGGGCTGAAGGGGGAGGGGGAGGTAGTGGGGGGGGCACTGACCTGCTACTGTGTCTCTAGGCAGCACTAGTGAGCACAGAGCAGGTCTGATGCAGCCAACAGTAAGAGAGATCGTCAGCTTTTCCTGCCTGGCCAGTTCTACAGAGATGGCAGTGGAGATGGTACGCGTGCCCACAGAGAGGGCTCTGCGTGCCCTCTCTGGCACACGTGCCATAGGTTCGCCACCACTGCTCTATGGCATGAGTGCCCTAGAACAGCCCATAAAGCACCGCATGGTGCATCATGGAGTTCCTTGGCACAGAGTCTTGGAAATGGGGCTCCAGGGCGTCCAGCGGGCTCTGAGCAAAGGGGCATCCCCAAAACAGGTGCAGAGGGGTCTCCTCCATCCAGGGGCACCTAAAGCAATAGGGGGTGTTGCTCAGTCTTCAGGCGTCCTTGTGCCTGTTGAGCAGTCTGCCCCAGGACACGTTGGCCCAGACTGTCTGGGCCGTGTCCTGGGTGACTCCTGGGACAAATTCCAACAAATCTTTGGCTCAGATGAGCTTGTGCACGGTCTTTGGTTTCAACAGGTCAGGCTTGAGTCCCTCCAGTTGGTGCTCCCTCACAAAGCGGACGGCGCGTACTTTTCACTTGATTTGGACTTTTACAGGGGATTGTGGGTCATGCTTACATTATGCAAATGGCCCAAATCAGGAAGTGGACTTTTGCCAGGTTCCCTTCCTTATTTTTCCCCCTTCTGTGTCTGTCTTTCAATAAAGCTTCGGGCAAGTGTTACCCCCCACCCTCTCCCCTTTCACCCCACACCCTTTTCCGTTTTTACACTTTGTCGTCGCCGTAATTGAAATGAAGTGCATGTTTAGTTAGGTCAATTGAGCGAGCAGTGTATTAGCATAGTGTTGGCAGGGCAGAGTTAAGGTTTATACTCCTGTATACGGTAAACACTAAGTATGAACTTATTTTATTGTATATTTCATGTTGAAGTCTGTGCTGCAACACAGTAAATGCTGTATGTATGTGCAAATGTGTGTAAAATATAAGTAAACTTGTACTCACACAGTAAAGCCTTTTACTAAAGATCTCTGTGGAGAGGAACAAAACAGAGTTTTGCACACTTCAGCTCACTGAAGCTTCCTTGTCCTGGTGGAAAAAACAGAAACATATATGCATAACAGAGATATTTATTATATTGGAGTGGTTCAGCTCAAATGTGGAGATCGGCAATGACAAAGCTCTCATAGACAGCAGGATTCAAGTTGAAACTGTGCATTTATTCCAGAAAAACACTAGTATCAAACAAAAGATCAAACAAAATCCGTGCCTGTCTGGCTCTAACTATACACTTGGCGGCCCTCACTAGCCACTGGAGGGCTTCTCCCTGCCAGTATGAAAAATACTTTCAGTAACACTGTGTCACTCACGTGTCTGTGTCTCCAGGTAGAGAGCCCATTCTGACTGCTCCACACCCTTCTTTAAGGGATTGCACACCTGGTGCATTGTTAGACCCATTAGAATCTGAAATCTTTGGTCTGGTGCAGTGATCTCACTTCCATCTCCACTCTAGCAATTAGAGTCCTGTACTAGGTCTTCCAAGAGACCAACACATGGAAAACCGCTTCCAGTGTGACCTAATTCACATTCTGGTCGCTGTATTACACACAAATGCCGATTTTCTCTCCAATTCACATATACACACACACGTATACATAGCATGTATGTGAACTGTATACAACTTTACTACCCCAGGCAGGGGTAGGTAGTGAACCCCCTGGACCACCACGGACGGTGACACAAGCCGACACCTGGGACCGGAATCTAAGTGGCACCTGTTTTTTTTTTAACAGAGCCGGCAGCAAAGCAGGTTGGTCTTGCTGCGGCATGACACCACCAGGTCGTTCCACAGGTGGAAGGTCGAGGTACAGAATCAGCAGGCAATCTCATAGTCGGGGACAGGCAGGTGGTCAAGGCAGGCGGCAACAGTCAGAGTTGGGAATGGGTCCAGGGTTACAACAGGAGGTCAACACACAGGTCTCAGAATATAGCATGTATATATGGCACGTAGAACAAAGATCCAGAAAGGACGACAGAAGAGGCTGAGATTTGGTAGCCAGCTGAAGGCAATTATCGGCGCTCTGACACATTAAATCTCCGGGAGCCGGCGCGCGTGCGTCCTAGGAGGTGGGCCTGTTGGAACCATTGTTGGATCGAGGAGAGGTGAGAGCCCTGACAAGGGCCGGGGGCACACAAGTCATGGGTCCCGGGAGCACCCGTGACTTTAGACACTGTTCACTTACAGTTATTGATGAGGAATGCACAAATCAGCCTCTGGATCTTCTGGGTCACTGCATTACGCGCCCTCCACTTTCTTTCTCTCTGTCCCGGCGACCACTTCAAGTCTCCTAGTAGGAGGGGGAGGAGTACAAGCTCCCCCACACTGCTTCCTGCTCCCAGTGCTGCACTGGGAACTTCTTTTAAACATTTAGAGCTGCAGGCCCCTCTTACAGGAGCACTGACATTGACCTACACCCGGCTATGTGCTGCATCAGAGGGGCCCGCAACGCTCACGGTTTAAAAAAACTACATCTACCCATTGTTGTGCAGCCTGTCTGCTCTGTATCTGAGAGGGCCCGGTCGTGGTTGTACTATTAAAAATAACTGTCACTCTATAGTACATAGTTCATGCAGAACTCTTTGGTGTATGCCATCTGGCATGATTGGCATCTATTGTTGGGGTCCAAAAGGATGGCGCACACAGAGGTATACTAAAAGATTTTTTATTTAAGGTCTTTAAAACACAACGCGTTTCGGGGTGTTCTACCCCTTTCTCAAGTGAACAAAAGACTGAGTACAGTGACAGAATAAAGAGGAGTTTTAACCCAATGGGGCAAGACAATTATAAAAATAAGTAAATGAAAAAATAAGTAAAAAACAAACAGATAAAAAACATGGTAAGTATTGGTTGTGCAGATACATTCTTAAATCGTGAACATGGTCGTAAAATTATATCATCATTGGAAGGATAACATCTGTGTATCAACTATAAAATATTGTACAAATAATAAACAAACGGTAATAAAGATTTGTAGATATACATACACACATATTGGACCATAATTTCGTATAAGAGTACATATAGAGAGATAATAATTAAGGACAAGGTTAGTTACTTACACATAATAGGATATCAAAGATAAAAAAGATCTAAAAATATAAATACATGGATTGTTGGTGGAGCGCTTCAAATTTACTCTGGGTGCTGTGGTGAGCTTAGAAAGAGGTAACAGCGAGTGTGGTCTACTTATCAAATGCTGAGGAAAAAGGTAACAGTGAGTGTGGGCCACTTACCAGATGTCGAGGAAAGTGTGGCTTCCTCCTTGGGCATTGGTGTTTGGTGGGGGAGCCTAGCTTATATTCTGTCAGCACAGGGAGTGGCTTGCGGCTTTTTTTTTTTTTTCTTTGTCAGTGTGCTAGTTTCATTTGAACCAGGGTTTTTTTTTTTTATGTAGCATAATTTAGAGCATAAAGGCGACTTAGCAAGAAGTGTTAAGAATTTGGGGGTATGGCATATGATCAAGGTATTTGGGTCCTCTTTTGAATTTAGAAGTTATTCTCAAGGGTCTCGTTTAACCCATTGGGAGCCAGGCAATTCAGTTTATATATCCAAAACATCTCCCTTTGACACAATTTGTTATATCTGCTATTTCCCATTGTCCCAGTTTATACCTATAAGGTCTTCCCTTAGCTGATGAAAATTTGCCCTCCTGAAGTTCAGAGTGTTTGTTGCCCCTCCACTAACTCTCTTAATAAAGCATAATACAAAATCAATTATATTGTGGTCACTATTACCCAGGTCCCCCCCAACATATATATTTGGAGCCTTATAACAAACCTCTAGTAATATTTTATTATTCTTTTCCCTCCCCTTTTCTTCACCCATGTGGAGTCCACATTTTCATTTCACCAATGTCATCTCGCAGGACAGGCTTGAGGCAAAATTTCACATATACACAAACCCCTCCCCCTTTTTTATACAATCATTTCTAAAAAGACTATAATTATCTATACTAACAGCCCAGTCATAGCTATTGTCCAGTTCAAGTTCCTCTATTTTGTTTATGAGGCATCTGGCATTTGTGTACATGCACTTTATATGGTTTTCCCTATCCCTTTTCCATAGGTTCTTATGCCCTCATCTCATCCCAGCCTCCACCATCCTCCCCATGTATCATGACTCTTCCCAGTTTCCTATCTACATTGTCTTCTTGCCCTGCACAGTATAGTCGCCCTCCCCTCAAGTTTCTAGTTAAAACATTCCTTCAACCTTCTAGCAATTTCCCCAAAACAGCTGCACCCTCACCATTGAGGTGCAGCCCCTTTTGTAGAGCTTCTAGCTGACAACAAAGTCAGCCCAGTTCTCCATGAAAAAAAAGCCCTCCTTCCTACACCAACTTTTGAGCCACTTAATTACCTCCCTAATCTCCTGCTACCTTTCTGGTGTGGCACGTGGTACAGGTCCTTGCCCTGAGTTTATGGACTTAATCCCTGAAATAATTTTTAATGATATTACACCTACCTCTTACTTTGTCGTTGGTGCCAATGTGGACCATGACCGCTGGATCCTCCCCAGCCTATCCCAGTAATCGGTCAACCCAATCCGCAACATGCCAAACCGAGCACCCAGCAAACAACACACTGTTCGGTATGCTCGGCCTTTGCAACAGATTGCCCTCTCTGTTCCCCTAATAATAGAATCTCCCACTACCAGCACCTGTCTGACCTTGCCTGTGCTTCCCTTCCAGCAGACAGTCCCCTGGTTACTAGAGGCCATGTCTTGCTGCAGCATTGCTACACCTGAGCTGATATCCCCCTCAACCGCCAGCTTGGTTGTCTGAACTTCTAGAGGAAGTGAGTGGTGCAGATGTACCACTTTCTCTATGCTCAATGAAACTATCTCTATGAAACACTTTATCAGCCATTAACCCAATCCACAGAAAAGTGGCCAGGAGTGTTTGATATTGCTGGACTCCCTGGCTTCCTTTTTTTAACCCCTAGGCGCACCAGGACGTTATAGTACGTCCCCGGGGCTAGATGCTTAGCGCACGGGGACGTTCTATAACGTCCTGCTTCTGGCACCGGCTCACGAACGGAGCCGGTACCAGAAGCAGCGGCTGTCAGCTGTCTAGTACAGCTGACAGCCTGCGCTAACACCCGCGATCGGAGCCGGCTCCGATCGCGGGTGTTAACCCCTTACACGCCGCGGTCAAACATGACCGCGGCGTGTAAGGGTGTTTGCGCTGTGGATCGGATCCCCCGTTCCGCTTACCGGGGGATCCGATCCACTTCTGGGCAGCTCCGAGGACTGGCATGTGCCCCGGAGCTGCCCGGTCTCCATGGCAGCCAGACCCCTTCCGGGTCTGGCTGTAAACTGTCTGAGCATGCGCAAGCTTGCTCAGACAGTTTACACTGCTCTACAATAAAATAGTATTGTAGAGCAGTGTATTGAACTTAAACCAGTGATCAGAGCATCACTGGTTTAAGTTCAAGTATGTATAAGTAAAAATATGTAAAAACACTTAACACTACACATTATAATAAATAAAAAATAAATACATAAAATATAAGCCCTTAAAATGTCACTTTCCCATAAAAAAAACGTAATAAAGTATAAAAAACATAAAAACACGAAAAAACCCCGCATATTTGGTATTGCCGTGTCCGTAACAATCTGCATAATAAAACAGAATTGTTACTGGACCCGCACGGTAAACGCCGGAGGAAAAAAACGCAAAAAACATTCCGAAAAAAGATAATTTTTAATTAATACCCTATAAAAAATGCTCTAAAAAGTGATTTAAAAAATGTTATGCACTCCAAAATAAGCCCACTAAAAAGAACAACTGTTCTCGCAAAAAATAAGCCCCTAACAAGATTTATCTGCCAAAAAATAAAAAAGTTATGCATATAAAAAGATGGTGATGCTAAAATGAATAAGATTTTCTCCAAATTAGTTTTTATTCAGTACAATTGAATAAAATACACAAAACCCCCACATATTTGGTATCCCTGCGTCCGTAACAATCTGTATAATAAAACAGAATCATTATTAGATCCGCAAAGTGAACCCCGTAAAAAAACAACCTAAAAAAACTCTCTCTGATAAAGATGATTTTTTATTAATGCCCTTTAAAAATGCTCTAAAAAAGTGATTTTAAAAAGTTACGCAATCTAAAATAAGACCACTAAAAAGAGCTATCATTCTTGCAAAAAATAAGCCCTTAAACAGATTTGTGAGGTGAAAAATAAAAAAGTTATGCATATGAAAGACGGTGATGCTAAAATTAACAACAATTTTGCCAAATTACTTTTTATTCAGTAAAAATGGGAAAAAATAAAAAAATATATATAAATGAAGTATTTTCATAAACGTGGCGACCCATAGAATAAAAATAATATACTATTTTCATGGTATGGTTAACGGCCAAACACATAAAAATTTTCCTAAAAATTGATGATTTTCATTTCCTCCACCAACAAAGAGTTAATTAAATCTCACCAATTAGCTATAGATGCCCCAAAATTATGTATTAGAAAAGTGCATCTCATGTGGCAAAAGAAATAAGCCCCTATAGGTCCACGATACAAAAAAGAAAAAAATTATAGCCTGTACAATGTGACATAGCAAATCTGATTTGGATGGCGCCTCCTTCCCTTCTATGCCCGGCGGTGCGCCCATACAGCAGGTTACCACCACATATAGGGTATCGGTGTACTCGGGAGAAATTGCGTATCAAACTTTGTGGAGCCTTTTTTCATTTTATCCATTACAAATGTTTAATTTTCCACCCAAAATGAGTGTATTGTGAAAAAATATTACAATTTGCAGACTCCACCTCCATTTTGTTTTAACCCCTATAAAACACGTAAAGGGTTAACAAACTTCTTAAAAGTGGTTTTTCATACGTTGAGGGGTGTAGTTTCCACAATGGGGTAATTTATGAGTCTCACTATTATTTAGGCCTCTCAGTGTGAATTAGAAACTGAGCAGGTCCATCTAAATACGGGTTTTGGCGATTTTACAAAAAATGTGAAAAATGCCACCCAAATTCTGAGCCTCATAACATTCTAGTAAAATATGTGGAATCTTAAAAAACCATGCCAACATAAAGCAGACATTTGGGAAATGTAAGTTATGAATTTATTTGGGTGCTATGACTTTCTGAATCAAAAGTAGAGAATTTAGAACGTTGAAAATAAAGAATTTTTCAAAATTTTTGCCAAATTTTGTTTTTTTTCATAACTAAACGCAAAAGATTTCATCCAAATTTTTAAACTAATTTGAAGTACAATGTGTCACGAGAAAACAATCTCAAAATCCCCTGGATATCTCACAGCGTTCCCACGCTATAACCACTTATAGTGACACAGGCCAGATTTGAAAAATGGGGCCGCGTCCTTTAGGCCAAAAGATGCTGTGTCCCGTAGGGGTTAATATTGTGTCTGAGCCCCATAAGTAAGTACCATTAGTACTGACTTAATGGCGGCCCTTCTCTGTACATCTTTAAATGTTTTAAGGCATACGACGGCATGTCTGCCTCATTATTTAGTCCCACTTTTTCTTGTGTTCTAGGATATATCATATAGGAGTCTATAGAGATCCCCTTAAGATAGGTGTATATAAACAGGCTCAGAAATAACTGAATTACAACAGAAAACTTATTCTTGTATGACACATTCACCTCCAGAATGTCTTGTAGATGTATACTACAGTCATGGCCAAAAGTTTTGAGAATGATACAAATGTTAATTTTTACAAAGTCTACTGCATCAGGTTTTATAATGGCAAATTGCATATACTCCAGAATGTTATAAAGATTGATCAGCTTTACAGCATTTAATTGCAAAGTCTTTATTTGCCTAGAAAATGAACTTTTTCCTCAAAAACACATTTTAACTTTATTGCAAGTCTGTCTTAAAAGGAGCAGCTAACATAGTTTCAGTGATTGCTCCATTAGCACAGGTGTGATGAGGACAGGGCTGGAGATCAATCTGTCATGATTAAGTAAGAATCACACCACTGGACACTTTAAAAGGAGGCTGGTGCTTGGCATCATTGTTTCTCTTCTGTTAACCATAGTTATCTCTAAAGAAACATCATTCAGTCATCATTGCACTGCACAAAACTGGCCAAACAGGGAAGAGTATTGCAGCTAGAAAGATTGCATCTCAGTCAACAATCTATCGCATCATCAAGGAATTCAAGGAGAGAGGTTCCTTTGTTGCCAAAAAGGCTCCAGGGCGCCCAAGAAGGACCAGCAAGCGCCAGGACCATCTCTTAAAAGTGTTTCAGCTTTGGGATCGGACTACCAGCAGTGCAGAGCTTGCTCAGGAATTGCAGCAGGCAGGTGTGAGTGCATCTGCACGCACTGTGAGGCAGAGACTCTTGAAGCAAGGCCTGCTGTCAAGGAGGGCGGCAAAGTAGCCACTTCTCTCCAGAAAAACATCAGGCACAGACTGATATTCTGCAAAAGGTACAGGGAGTGGACTGCTGAGGATTCAGGTAAAGTCATTTTCTCTGATAAATCCCCTTTCCGATTGTGTAGAACATCTGGAAAATAGCTTGTTCGGAGAAGACAAGGTGAGTGATACCACCAGTCTTGTTTCATGCCAACTGTAAAGCATCCTGCAACCATTCATGGGGGGGTTGCTTCTCAGCCAAGGGAATCGGCTCTCTCACAGTCTTGCCTAAAAACACATCCATGAATAAAGAATGGTACCAGAATGTCCTCCAAGAACAACATCTCCCAACCATCCAAGAGCAGTTTGGTGATCAACAATGTCTTTTCCAGCATGATGGAGCACCTTGCCATAAAGCAAAGGTGATAACTAAATGGCTCAGGGAACAAAACATAGAGATTTTGGGTCCATGGCCTGGAAACTCCCCAGATCTTAATCCCATTGAGAACTTGTGGTCAATCATCAAGAGACGGGTGGACAAACAAAAACCAACAAATTGTGACAAAATGCAAGCATTGGTTGTACAAGAATGGACTGCTATCAGTCAGGATTTGGTCCAGAAGTTGATTGAGAGCATGCCAGGGAGAATTGCAGAGGTCCTGAAGAAGAAGGATCAACACTGCAAATATTGACTTGCTGCATTAACTCATTCGAACTGTCAATAAAAGCTTTTGTTACTCATAATATGATTACACTTGTATTTCTGTATGTGATAAAATCAACACCCATTAAAACCAGAAGGGAACAGATCATGTGAAAATATAATATTTGTATCATTCTCAAAACTTATGGCCATGACTGTAAATGTCACTGCATTTCTTATGATGGAAATGCTTATAAACCTTATGCCTGACTACAAATGTATACAGCAAAAACTATATGTGCTGTACCTGCTGTTTATAAACAATTAGGACTTTGGTACAAATAATTGTCTGGCAGCAGGAGAAAGAAGTGGGGTCTTTTTATAGTTTTGTGTTTCACAATGTGCCTTTCAATCGGTTTACAAAGCTAGATCTATTTTTATATTGGTGGTGGGTAGTGCAGGCAATTAATGCTGTATGTCAGAGTGAAAATAAAGCATGGAACAAAATTGTAATTTGCTTCCCTTACTAATTGCATGGATACTGCAGTGTAACATGATTCAGGCTAAGTGAAAGCATTGTATGTTACATGTACACTGCGTAGCTTATATGTTTTACTGTTTTACTGTAAGCTTTTCTATTACCCACATTTGTTAAACACAATTTACAAATGTTGATAACTACATAGTATTAAAAAAATACCTTGAATTCTGCATTTGTATACTACCAACATATTAGATTATAGAATCTTGAATAAAGATCAATCAATCCAACCAATACTGAAACTGCCTTTTCTCTAGCCATAGAAAGAATGCTGCATGTAAAACCTCTGTACTGCCCTCTTCTGTACTTTCAGGTATTGGACATTAGATTACATTGCCCTGTTAAATACTTGTTTAATAACTTGTCTTTGTTCACCCTTTCCTTTAATTATCTTGGTTGCTTTTCTCTTTACCTTAGTTGAGTTCTGATTATTTGTATAAGGGCAAAACTATCATCTATGCCTCTCTTGATACATGCCATAAATGTATTTGTGGCATACTTTGTATTGTGTTTACTTTCTACCAGTGCCCCCACATTCTTTTCTGAATTAGCTTTACTCAATATTTCATACATATTACATTACCTGTGGCATAACTTGAAGCTTTTGGGCCCAATTGCAAAATCTCAACCAGGCCACCAATCATAATGTATTGTTTATAGTACTTGTCTTCTCATATGGGAAAGATGCAAACTATGGTGCAACCCCCTGGCACCCACTCAAGTAACACCCCTGAATATTTTCTACTATCCACCTTTGTACTACTTTACAAAGTTAAGCGTCACCTGCAAATATTAAAAGTGAGGTAATTAAAATATAAAAAATACAATAACTGTGCAGGATAGTGCACTCCTACATTTACATGTAGATGTTCAATGATACGTGATTGAAACTGTAACAGAATGGACAGATAGATATCACAGTACAGACCAAAAGTTTGGACACACCTTCTCCTTCAAAGAGTGTTCTGTATTTTCATGACTATAAAAATTGTAGACCGCATCAAAACTATGAATTAACACATGTGGAATTATTTACTTAAAGGGGTATTCTCATCTGGGCAAATATTCCTGTGTGAAGATAATTTCTCATAAATGTAGTCATGTTGTCCCTTAGAAACGAGATAGCTTCCTTGGATACGGCCACCTCTGCTGGAGTGATTGCACATAGAAACAAAAGGTTATTGTATATAAAATGTCCGGGAGTTACTACATGTCGCACAGCCGTCCTGTGGTAATGATTGCTGAATCCTGGTGGTCCAGCAGGACCCTATAGCGCAAGCCTGGCCACCGCTGCCAGAGTGTAACGTGGTCGTATCCGAGGAAGCTATCTCGTTTCTAAGGGACAGAATGACTACATTTATGAAAAATTATCTTCAGACAGGAACATTTTTTTAATAACATCCAATTGAAGAAATGTTTACATAAGGCAAGTTATTTTAATTAGATGTAAATGCCCAGATGGGAATACCCCTTTAACAAAAAAAAGTGTAAAACAACTGAAAATATGTCTTATATTCTAATTTCTTCAAAGAAACCACCTTTTGCTTTGATCACCGTTTTGCACACTCTTGGCTTTCTCTTGATGAGCTTCAAGAGGTAGTCGCCTGAAATGGTCTTCCAACAACTTGATGGAGTTCACAGAGATGCTTAGCACTTATTGGCCCTTTTGCTTTCACTCTGCGGTCCAGCTCACCCCAAACCATCTCGATTGGGTTCAGGTCTGGTGATTCTGGAGGCTAGGTCATTTGGTGTATTACCCCATCACTCTGCTTCCTAGTCAAATAGTCCTTACACGGCCTGGAGGTGTGTTTGGGGTTATTGTCCTGTTGAAAAATAAATGATGGTCCAACCAAACGCGAAACGGATGAAATAGCATGCTGCTGCAAGATGCTGTGGTAACCATGCTGATTCAGTATAAATTAAATTTTGAATAAATCCCCAGCAGTGTAACCACCAAAGCCCTCCATGCTTCACAGTGGTAACCAGGCATGTAGAGTCCATCTGTTCACATTATATGCCTCACACTAAGATACGGTGGTTGGAACCAAAGAACTCAAATTTGGACTCATCAGACCGAAGCACAGATTTCCACTAGTCTAATGTCCATTCCTTGTGTTCATTAGCCCAAACAATTTTCTTCTGATTGCTTCCTGTCCTTAGCAGTGGTTTCCTAGTAGCTATTTTACCATGAAGGCTGCTGCGCACAGTCTCCTCTGTTGTAGAGATGTGTCTGCTGCCAGAACTCTATGTGGCATTAACCTGGTCTCTAATCTGAGCTGCTGTTAACCTAAGATTTCTGAGGCTGGTGACTCGGATGAACGTATCCTCTGCAGCAGAGGTGACACTTGGTCTTCCTTTCCTGAGGCGTTTCTCATGTGAGCCAGTTTTATTACAGCGCTTAATGGTTTTTGCAAATGCACTTTGGGAAAACTTTGAAAGTGTCCCTATTTTTCAGACTGACTGACCTTTATTTCTTAAAGTAATGATGGCCACTTATTTTTCTTTACTTAGATGCGTTTTTCTAGCCATAATACAATACAAAGACAAATAATAGTCAATTCAGTAGGACTATCAGCTGTGTATCCACATGATTTCTGCACAATACAACTGACTGACCCAACCCCATTTATAAGGCAAGAAACCCACTCAGAACTTTTAATATAATATCTAATACTTAGTATCCTGACCCCACATTTACACACATTACAAAAAAACATAGGGTAAAGTGGTCAACCCCTTTAAGGTAGAAGATAGTAAATGGTCAATTCCATTGAGGTATTACAAGAAATAGAAGGTATTACAGAAATCAGTGTGCATAAACTGTTCTACGGGAGAAATTTAAGCCTTAATTGAGGAAGAACAAATTAGATATGAAATGAATGACCTGGAAAATACATCGCAATAGACAAAAGTGGCAGTCATAGAGACAGTGGATAAGACTTTGTAGAAAATGGTCTCTAAAGTTCTGCCTCAGATATTGGGGTTAAATTAAGAAATTAAAGTCAAAAGGGCCCACAGGCTTAGTCCACTGAGAACACAGAAGAAGGGTCTTGACCACATAAGAGTACTACCTATCTACATACCTTCTCAAGCACGGTTTGGGATTTCTCATGTGTAACCTAGCATATGAGTAAACTAGACAGCCGAATGTGATTATATCACTATTTTCATTTACCTCCCCTCTCTTTCTAGTGTAGGGCTTAATGGCCGAGCACAGGGTGAGGTTCCGGACGGGATCGCAGCTTCATAGGACTGCGGTCCCGTGTTGAGGCATTAGGGTGCATCTAGATCCCCTCCTCTCCATTAGGGAAGATTAGGATTTCAGCGGTATATTTGTGACACTTAGAGGTTATCCCTCTCCCTGCCTCTGTGTTCTTAATTGATTTGATCATACTTACCTCTTACTGTTCTTTGGTGTCTCTCTCTTCACATCTGTCTCTTCACATCTGTGTTTGCTCCTTGGTTTTCTTTATTGGTTAATACCTACCTTAACACCTTGCCGACCGAGGACGAACTATATCGTCCTCGCGCAGCAAGGGGTGTATGGAGAGAGCTCACGAGCTGAGCTCTCTCCATACACAGCGGGTAACGGCTGTATAATACAGCCAACACCCGCCTGTCACTGCCGCGGTCGGTGCTGGCACCGATCGTGGCACCTAACTTAGTTAAATGGCGGCCGCCATCTTGGATTCCCGATCACCGCCCCCTGGAACGTCATCAGAGGGCGGCGATCGGTTGCTATGGCAGCCTCATTGAGACTCGTAGGCTTCCCAGGTGAAATGATTTCTAATAGCCACCAGAGGGCAGGCTATTAAAAATCATTGAAAAATAGCTATATACGGCAATACAGTAGTATTGCAGTATATAGTATAAGCAATCAGACCCTGCAGGGTTAAATTACCCTGGAGGATCTAAAATAATGGTAAAATTTTTTTTTTAAATTGTGAAAAAAAATATGAAAAAAAATAGTAAAAAAAGTAAAAGTTTAAATCACCCCCCTTTCCCTAGAACTGATATAAATATAAATAAACAGTAAAAATCGTAAACACATTAGGTATCATTGCGTCCCAAAATGTCCGATCTATCAAAATATATTAGCGATTTTTCCCAGCGTTTAACCCCGTAACGGAAATTGGCGCCCAAAGTCGAAAATGCCACTTTTTTGCCATTTTGAAAAATATAATAAATTCAATAAAAAGTGATCAAAAGCCCATACAGTCCTAAAAATGAAAGCGTTAAAAACGTCATCAAAAGTAGCAAAAAATGACACCACCCACAGCTCCGTACACTGAAGTATGAAAAAGTTATTAGTGCTAGAACATGGCAAAATAAGAATTTTTTTTTTTGTACAGAAGGTTTTAATTTTTTTAATTGTATGAAAACCTGTACAAATTTGGTATCCTCATGATCGTACCGAACCAAAGACTAAAATAGACATGTGATTTTGGGCGCTCAGTGAAAGCTGTAAAATCCAAGCCTACAAGAAAACTGCGCAAATGCGTTTTTTCAGCATTTTTGCTGCATTCTGAATTTTTTTCCCGCTTCCCAGTATACAGCATGGAATAATAAATACCATCACTATGAAGTTCAATTTGTTATGCAGAAAATAAGCCCAAACAGAGCTCTTTACATGGAAAAATAAAAAAGTTACAGATTTTTGAAGGTGGGGAGTGAAAAATGAAAATGCAAAAACGAAAAAGGGCCATGGCCCTAAGGGGTTAAAGAATTTGAGCCTCTAGGACCAGTCCAGCAGCTGCTTGCATCATTGGACAGGCATGCGGTAGACTATCTAGGCTTGGAGAATCACCAAGACATGGATACAGCATTCTAGTATCAAAGGTTTTTTGTTTACACACACCATTTTGAGCGCCTTGCTGACTGGCACAGCCCCGTGTGAGCTGGATTTAAAAAAAAAAAAAAAAATTATTGTATATTTCTATTTTTGTTATTTGTTGTATTAAAAGTTTTAAATGTTCTACTCACCTACTGTGTACTTACTTGAGAACACAGAAGAGGAGCATAAAATATCTAGAGTTGCAATTGCTAAGATCTTGGGTTTGTAACACAAAATTGAAATAATGCAAAAAAAAAAAAAGAAACTAGCGTCAAAAGAAAGCAATTTTTCCGGTCCCCGGGTTACGTACAAGACAGGTTCCATAAGTTTGTTCTTTAGTTAACCTCTTAACGCTCAGCGTCCGATTTATCGGATGCTGAGCTCAGTGACTTAGCGCTCAGCGTCCGATATATCTGGACCCCAGTGTTACCTGCAAGTGCATAGGCTGACACTGATAATGCCCTGCAATACATAAGTATTGCAGGGTATTATTATGAACAAGCAATCAGATGATTGCTTGTTCATTTCCCATGGTGGAAAAAGTGAAAAAGTAAAAAAAAAAATTATTCAATAAAAAAATAAAGTAATAAATCAGCAAAAATGCCCAAAAGCCCCAAAACATATAAAGAGACATATAACTAAAAAAAAAGTCTAAATCATAACACAAACCCCACATATATAGTATCACTGCGTCTGTAACAACCCGTAGAATAAAAATAAATAATTATTGAACCCGCACGATGAACGCCGTAAAAGAAAACGGTTATAAACCCTCCAAAACTTATGATTTTTACCTATTCAATCCCACAAAAAATGCTATAAAAAGTGATCAAAAAAACATATGTACTCTAGAATGATACTGGTGCAAAGTACAACATGTCCCGCAAAAAACAAGCCATCAACCAGCTCCGTAGCCAAAAACGTAACAATGTTATGCCACTTGGAAGATGGCAATACAAAAATGATAGATTTTTCCCCACAATAGGGTTTTATTTCACAAATTTAGTAAAACGTAAGAAAATATATTCGTGTCTGGTATCCCCATTATCGTATCGACCCATAGAATGAAGATAATATGATTATTAGGCTATACGGTGAACACCACAAAAAAAAAAGTAAAAAAACCAGTAGAGAATTGATGCTTTTCTACTCCTGCTCTCAAAAAGAAGTTCCTAAATTTTCAACAATAGGTGATACCAACCCCAAAATGGTAACACTGGAAAAAGCATCTCGTCCCGCAAAAAAAATGCCGTCACATGGCCCCAATAACACAAAACCGAAAATTTTACAGCCTTCAAAAGAGGCCAATGAGTAAAGTAAAATCCTGGCAGCTGTAGGGCGCTCCTTCCCTTCTGCGCCTCACTGTGCGCCCATAAAACAAGTCACGGCCACATGTGGGGGATCTCTGTACTCGGGAGAAATTGTAGAACAAATTGTATGGTGGGTTTTGTATTTTTATCTTTTGGAAATGTGTAAATTTTAGGGCTAAATGAACGTATAACCGGCACAATTTGACTATTCTAAATTTCGCCTCCATTTTGATGTAATTACTATGAAGATCTCAAGGGGTTAACAATCTTCGTAAAATCTGTTTCTGATAGCTTGAGGGGTGCAGATTTGAAATTGGGTTGGTTATATGGGGGGTTTTGATGCTAAATATGTAAATTTTCATTCAAAGCTGTATTTATCCCCAAAATAGTCAATTCTGAAAATCCGGAAAAGCGCTATTCAATTTGTAAGCCGCGTGACATCAAAATAAATTATCCAAACATTTCAAAAATGGTGAAAATGTAAAGTAGACATATGGGAAATGTTATTCAGCAATTTACTTAGGTGGTAAATCTATCTGCCTGAAAACGCAATGATTTCAAATTTCAAAAATGGCAAATTTTTCAAAAAATTCATCATATTTTCTTTTTTTTTTGTAAATAAACGCAAAACTTATCAGTCAAAATTTACCACTAAAATGAAGTACAACATGTGGGTAAAAAACAATCTCAGAATCGTTTTTATAAGTAACAGTGTTCAAAAGTTATAACCATATAAAGCGACGCATGTCAGAATCCAAAAAATGGGACTGAGCCTTAAGCTGTAAAATGGCTGCGTCCTTAAGGAGTTAAATCTGTAAGTAAGTTGAAACTGTATATTTTATGTTTGTAGTTCCACTAGGAGTAAAGTAAAGCATCCACAGAACTTCACAAGAGGACACAGGGGGCAGAGGGGTCCGTCTGTAACTAGGGGTTGTCTGTAAGTCGGGTGTCCTTAAGTAGGGGACTGCCTGTACATATTTACACTCACCGGCCACTTTATTAGGTACACCATGCTAGTAACGGGTTGGACCCCCTTTTGCCTTCAGAACTGCCTCAATTCTTCGTGGCATAGATTCAACAAGGTGCTGGAAGCATTCCTCAGAGATTTTGGTCCATATTGACATGATGGCATCACACAGTTGCTGCAGATTTGTCGGCTGCACATCCATGATGCGAATCTCCCGTTCCACCACATCCCAAAGATGCTCTATTGGATTGAGATCTGGTGACTGTGGAGGCCATTTGAGTACAGTGAACTCATTGTCATGTTTAAGAAACCAGTCTGAGATGATTCCAGCTTTATGACATGGCGCATTATCCTGCTGAAAGTAGCCATCAGATGTTGGGTACATTGTGGTCAAAAAGGGATGGACATGGTCAGCAACAATACTCAGGTAGGCTGTGGCATTGCAACGATGCTCAATTGGTACCAAGGGGCCCAAAGAGTGCCAAGAAAATATTCCCCACACCATGACACCACCACCACCAGCCTGAACCGTTGATACAAGGCAGGATGGATCAATGCTTTCATGTTGTTGACGCGTCGCAGCAGAAATCGAGACTCATCAGACCAGGCGACGTTTTTCCAATCTTCTACTGTCCAATTTTGATGAGCTTGTGCAAATTGTAGCCTCAGTTTCCTGTTCTTAGCTGAAAGGAGTGGCACCCGGTGTGGTCTTCTGCTGCTGTAGCCCATCTGCCTCAAAGTTCGACATACTGTGCGTTCAGAGATGCTCTTCTGCCTACTTTGGTTGTAACGGGTGGCGATTTGAGTCACTGTTGCCTTTCTATCAGCTCGAACCAGTCTGTCCATTCTCCTCTGACCTCTGGCATCAACAAGGTATTTCCGCCCACAGAACTGCCGCTCACTGGATGTTTTTTCTTTTTCGGACCATTCTCTGTAAACCCTAGAGATGGTTGTGCGTGAAAATCCCAGTAGATCAGCAATTTCTGAAATACTCAGACCAGCCCTTCTGGCACCAACAACCATGCCACGCTCAAAGGCACTCAAATCACCTTTCTTCCCCATACTGATGCTCGGTTTGAACTGCAGGAGATTGTCTTGACCATGTCTACATGCCTAAATGCACTGAGTTGCTGCCATGTGATTGGCTGATTAGAAATTAAGTGTTAACGAGCAGTTGGACAGGTGTACCTAATAAAGTGGCCGGTGAGTGTATATATCACACATACATGCAGGATCCAGAACCAGTGGGAGGTGCATTCTGTCAGCCAGCTAATAGTAAGCCAACTATTGCAATAAGTCCCGTATTTACAGCCAGAATAAAGCCATACATACAGAAGAAAAAAGACCATACCATCGTGTGCATGAGGCATAAATTCAGCAGCAATTAGTCACAGCCAGGGGACAATGTCCTTCAGTTCTATACCTGATAGAATGGTCATCTGTGAGCTACTAGATGTCACTTGTCTTTTTCATACTCTTTTCTTCCTTAGGCTACATTCACACGAACGTAAGGAGGATGTATATAGGTCCCCCATACACTTCAGGCGCTGCATATGTGCTGCACCGTACCGTTCCATAGCCTGTAGAAAGATAGGGCAAGTCCTATCTTTCGACGGAATATGGCACCAGGCTCTATGTTAAGCTATGGAGAGGGGCGGGGGTGAGCGCCGCTCTCCCCCTCTTCCTCTCCCCGGCACCAATGTATGCCTGCATGCATGCATCATGTGAATGCAGCCTTACTCTGTATATATTTTTCAGATGATACTACTGCCTGCATATAATCCATTCTGTAGTTCCTGACTAACTTTATAGTCCCTAGCTTTACAGCCCTCAGGACATGTAATGTTATTGTCCATATAGTGGCTTTTACTCAATTACAGTATGGCAGTAATATCTGGTACTGGTTTCATTTGATAATATATATTATTAACAATATGGCTTGGGGCTGTTTGGGCTGCTGATCTTTTAGACAAGCACATTTATCAGGGATAATACGATTGAACTGGCTTACAAGCCATGAAATAGGTGCAATTCACTTACCGGGACTGTGGTAGGTACATATGTAATTCTGCCCAAGACTATACTCAGTCCGCTCTTGTGTTTTCATTGAAATCTAGTTATGGACTATGCTCGTTATGTGTTATGCTGCCAGCCATGGGGAGGTTTTAGCTATGGGCCAGCCAAGGGGGAGGATAGTTATGGGCTATGCTGCCAGCCAGGGAGAGGAAAGTTATGGGCTTTGCTGCAGGCCAGGGCAAAGTAAGTAAATTTTCCTGAGGATGAAAAGAATGAATTAGTTACTCACCGGTAATTCCATTTCCATTAGTCCACCATGACGGCCCACCTGGAGGATGCCCCTTGACCTCTGTAGGGACAGGAAGAAGAGAGGTTAAATTCCCCTCCCCGCATCCTCCCACCAGTGACTTCAAAATAACCACACTGAGGAAGATGCAACAATGATTTATTTATATGTTTCGATCACATACAGTTTTATCATTGTGAATACCACATAATCTTGAACAAGCAAGGGAGGGAAACTATAGGCCGTCATGGTGGACTAATGGAAATGGAATTACCGGTGAGTAACTAATTCATTCTTTCCACTTCGTCCCCCATGACGGCCCACCTGGAGACTTACAATATGAGTAGTCTTTTAGGGAGGGATCACTGCTTGAAGCACCTTTCTCCGGAAGGACAGATCCTTCGAGGAGGGCAAGTCAAGTCTATAGTGTTTAGAGAAGGTAGAGGAGGAAGTCCAAGTTGCTGCTTTGCAGATTTGTTCTAGGGAGGCCCCTCTTTTCTCTGCCCAGGAGGTGGATACAGCTCTTGTGGAATGTGCCCTTATCCCTGATGGTACTGGAATCTTTTGGATGTCATAACAGGAAGATATCGTCATCCTTAGCCATCTAGCGATGGTTGCCTTGGACGCCTTCCTCCCCTTATTTTTCCCCTGAAATTGGAGAAATAGGTTAGAATCAATACGCCAGGATTCAGTTATTTCCAAGTACTTAACGACAGAACGTCTTACATCTAGAGTGTGCCATTCGCGTTCTCTCTCTGAGGACGGATTCTTGCAGAAAGAAGGTAATATGATCTCCTGACCTCTGTGGAACTCCGAGACCACCTTTGGGATGAAATTTGGGTCCAGCATAAGAATAATTCTATCATCAAGAACCCTCATATAGGGTTCCTTAATAGAAATTGCCTGAAGTTCACCTAGTCTCCTTGCTGAGGTGATTGCTACCAGGAATGCCGTTTTTAGTGTCAGGTTTTTTACACTAGCAGAAGAAATTGGTTCAAAAGGCTCCTTAATTAAAGCATTTAAGACCAAAGAAAGATCCCATGAAGAAGTCCTTTTAAGGACCTGGGGTTTTAATCTAGAGGCTGCTAGAATGAATCTTTTCACCCACCTGTGCTCGATGACGGGTTGATCGAAGAAAGCACTTAGGGCTGATACTTGGACCTTTAGAGTACTTGTGGAAAGTCCCAACTCCAAACCCTTTTGAAGGAAGTCAAGAACCTGCAAGACATTGGGGTTAGATTGACATGGTGGTTTATCTGCACAAAAAGAAGAAAATTTTTTCCAAATCTTGTGGTAAATGGCAAAAGTGACAGGTTTTCTACTTGCCTTCAGGGTGTTTATAACAGCAGAGGAGAGTCCTTGGGACTTCATATAGTCCGATTCAGGATCCACGCTGATAACTGGAGTCTTCCCAGATTTGGATGAGATATTGGACCCTGTACCAGGAGATCTTCTGATACTGGTAGAATGACTGGATCCTGAGTGGTCATCCGCTTCAGAATCGGGTACCAGCTCTTTTTGGGCCAATTTGGGCACACAAATATGGTCTGCGTCTTCTCTAGATAAATTTTTTCTAATACTCTGGCGATCAGGGGAATAGGGGGGAAGGCGTAGGCAAGAGTGGTGTTCCAAGAGTGGGAGAATGCATCCAGACGATTTCTTGTCTCTCCTTTTTCCAAGGAAAAAAAGTGTTGACACTTGGTGTTTCTTCTTGTTGCAAATAAATCTATTTGAGGTTTCCCCCAAAGAGAAGACAGGTACTGGAATATCTCTTCTTTTATGCACCACTCGTTGGGAAGTATTTTCCTTCGGCTGAGGAAATCCGCCGTTGTGTTCTCTGTTCCCTTTAGATGGGTAGCCGAGATTGATAGGACATGGTCCTCTGCCCACAAAAATATTTGTCTTGTTAAGGACATCAGTAATGGGGATCTGGTTCCCCCTTGCCTCTTCAGGTAGGATACTGTTGTCGGACAGTATCAATAGGTGGTGCCCCGCTAGTTGAGCAGTGTTTGAGCTGAGTACCTCCCAAACCGCCCTCAGTTCTCGGTAGTTGGACGACCTTCTGGAGATCTCCTCTGTCCAGGAACCTTGCGTCAACTTTCGAGGAAGCACTGCTCCCCAACCGCTCTTGCTTGCATCTGTCTGTATGGTGATATACGGACTGTTCCTCCAGAAGATTCCCCTGTCTAGATTTTTGTCTATCAGCCACCACTTGAGATCTTCCTTGACTGAAGAGGGGATCGATACTTTTTTGTCCAGTCCTTCCGAACTCCTGTTCCAGGACCTTAGGACCCATTTCTGGAGAGCTCGAGTATGGGCTTGGCACCAGGCCACTGAGGAGATGCAGGCTGTTAATAGTCCTAGGACCTTCATAGCACCCCTGATGGAGATAAGAGACTTTCTTCGGAATCTTCTTAACTTCTCTCTGATGCGAGTCCCCTTCTCCTGTGGAAGGAATGACATTTGTAGACATGAGCTTAAATTCACTCCCAGTAATTTCTTTACTGTGGCTGGTGATAAATCTAATTTTTGGTAATTTACGATCCAGCCCAGTCTTTCTAAAGTTCCTATTGTAACATCCCTTGAGGAAATAAGGTTCTGTTTGTCTCGTCCAATAACCAGCAGGTCGTCTAGATATGGTACAATCAGTATGTCCTGCTGTCTTAGGAACGCCACCACCTCTATCATCACCTTGGTGAAGGTTCTGGGGGCTGAGGAGATGCCGAAAGGGAGTGCACAAAACTGAAAATGTAACATGGAACCCCCCGGAGAAAGAACAGAGAACCTTAGGAACTTTTGTGAAGACGGGTGAATGGGGACGTGATAATATGCGTCTTTTAGGTCTATAGTGCACATTACAGCATTTTGGTGGATAATGTGGGTGGCAGACCTTACCGACTCCATCCTGAACTTGTTGTAGACGATGAAGTCGTTGAGTCGCTTTAGGTTGATTATCAGCCTGTTCGATCCGTTCGGCTTCTTTACAAGAAAAAGAGAAGAATAAAACCCTTGTTTTTCTTGTTCCTGAGGAACCTGGGTAATAACTCCGGAAGACAATAAGGAGGATATTTCTTGCCAGATAAGATAGTGGGACATTTCTGATGTATGGGGAGAGGGTGGTAGGTAATTTGTAGGAGGAAGTTTCTTGAAGTCTATCTTGTATCCCTGAAGATGGATGTCTAGAACCCAAGGATTTGAGGTGATGTTTAACCATTCCTCTCTGAACTTCAATAATCTTCCTCCTACTATGGCGTCACTGCTTCTTGTTTCTGTTGGGATCGGATGATGTTGAAAAGAGAAACCCTTTACCTTTTCCCCCTTTCGGGTAGCTCCAGCGACCCCTTTTCCCCTTATCTTTGTATTCCTCCCTTTGGCCTTTAAAATCCCGAAAGGGCTGCTTCCTGGGTATTGGCTTATTCTCCGGGAACCCCTTTCTCTTATCTGATGCCCTTTCCAAGATGGTATCAAGTTCTGGGCCAAAGACAAATTCTCCTGAAAAGGGAAGACCACATAACTTTGTTTTTGAACGGATATCCCCATTCCACTGCTTCAGCCACAGCGCCCTTCTTGAAGCATTTGTCAGAGCTCCTTCTTTTGAAGAGAACCGTACACCTTCAGCTGCCGCGTCTGCTAAGAAAGCCGTTGCTGATTTTAGTAGAGGGAAATTTTCTAGGATTGTAGTTCTGGGAGTTCCTTCTTTAATATGAGATTCAAGCTCGTTCAGCCAATACAAGAGATTTCTCGCAACTGAAGTGGCTGTTAAATTTGATTTTAAGCCCCACATGGATGTCTCCCAAGCTTTTTTCAGCAGAGAATCAGATTTTCTGTCCATGGGGTCTCTAAGCTGCGCTGCGTCCTCAAACGGCAGGTCTGTCTTCCTTACTATTTTAGTAACCTGCACGTCCACTTTAGGACAGGAATCCCATAATTTAGAGTCTTCAGGCTCAAAGACTAATCTCTTCCTAAAGTTTTTTGATATAAGGATCCTTTTTTCCGGTTCCTTCCATTCTTCAGACACTAATTCTTTGAGAGTGTCATTTAAGGGAAACACCCGCTGGCGCTTTGCTTTTAACCCACCAAACAGCTCGTCCTCTTTAGATTGGGGTACGACCACATCCTCAATTTCTAAGGTCTGTCTGATGGCCTTCAGTAAATTATCCAATTCGTCTATTGGGACCTGGTTTTATCCGATTTCTCGGGTCTTTCAGGCCTGCTAGCCTTATCCCCCTTCTCCTCCTTGCCTTTCCCCTTAGACCCCAGGTCTTTTTCCTAAAAGGCAAATATAGGAGACTAGTAACCCACTAACATTGCATACACAGTGGCAATATCCCCTGCAATTAGCCCCACTTACGGATACTGGAGGGTGCAGGAAGATTGGGTTAACTTCATCAGTCATAGTAGACAGCAGAAGATTTAGACGCAGATACTGGAGCCGTCGTCACATAAACAACTAGACCTCAGATCATAGTGATCTACCTGCTTTAAATACCTTAATGGGGAGCCAATCCCCCTTAGAAGTGGCTGTGGTCCGCGTCCCACGGCTCCCAGTGATGCTTTGCGGGTTTTTCGCGTCACTTCCGGTCGCGGCCGGAAGTCGTCACCAGACTACGGGCTGCTGGGAAATGTAGTTTTCTACGGCCGCGCGCGCGTGTAATCGGTATTGCAGCGCGGCGGCCAGTCAAACGGACCCCTGGACGGCTACAAGGAGGACCCCTGGATCGACCGAGAGCCGGGGCCGCCGTGGACGGCATCACCCGTAAGTAACGCTTCGTCCCCCCCCCCCTGGAGGAGAGAGGGCACCTCTCTTTGACCTGCCTCGGTAGGGACAGGAAGAACACTGGTGGGAGGATGCGGGGAGGGGTATTTAACCTCTCTTCTTCCTGTCCCTACAGAGGTCAAGGGGCATCCTCCAGGTGGGCCGTCATGGGGGACGAAGTGGAAAACATGGCTGATTTCTTCCAAAAACAGCACCACACCTGAGCATGGTTTGTGCATCTTTTGCAGCTCATCGGTAAAGAAATGTATGGATTTTTGTTGCAATAAAACCACACACAACCCACGGTCGGGTGAGGTGCTGTTTTTGAAAGAAAGCAGCCATGTTTTTCAAACTCGGAGAACCCCTTAAAGGACTGTGCTACCAGCCAAGGGAGAAGCAAGCTATGCATGAGGTTACTTATGGGCTGCGCTGCTAGCCTATGTGAGGTAAGGTATTATCTGTGCTGTCGGCCAGGGTGAGGTTACTTATGGGCTACGCTGCCGACCAAGGGTTAGGCTAGTCATGGGCTATGCTGCTAATAATCAAGGGCTATGCTGCCAGCCAACTGTAAGACAAGTTAAGGGATATACTGCCAGCCAGAGTGAGGAAAGTTATGGACTATGCTTACAGCCAGGGTGAGGAAAGTTATGGGCTATGCTTACAGCCAGGGTGAGGCAAGTTATGGGCTATGCTTACAGCCAGGGTGAGGCAAGTTGTGGGCTATGCTTACAGCCAGGGTGAGGCAAGTTGTGGGCTATGCTTACAGCCAGGGTGAGGCAAGTTGTGGGCTATGCTTACAGCCAGAGTGAGGCAAGTTATGGGCTATGCTTACAGCCAGGGTGAAGCAAGTTATGGGCTATGCTTACAGCCAGGGTGAGGCAAGTTATGGGCTATGCTTACAGCCAGGGTGAGGCAAGTTATGGGCTATGCTGCCGAGCAAGGGTGATAATAATCAAGGGCTATGCTGCCAGCCCACTGTAAGGCTGCGGTCACACGATCCGCTAAGCGTCCGTTCATAACGCGACACTAGCGCACAGGGGGCGGTCCTCGGCCCGAACGCACATGTGTTAACAGGGAAACGCATGCGATCGGCTTATCAATCGCATGCGTTTCGCTGTTAACGCATGTGCGGTCGGGCCGAGGACCGCCCCCTGTGCGCTAGCGTCGCGTTATGAACGGACGCCTAGCGGATCGTGTGACCGCGGCCTCAGACAAGTTAAGGGATATACTGCCAGCCAAGGTGAGGAAAGTTATGGACTATGCTTATAGCCAGGGTGAGGAAAGTTATGGACTATGCTTATAGCCAGGGTGAGGAAAGTTATGGGCTATGCTTACAGCCAGGGTGAGGAAAGTTATGGGCTATGCTTACAGCCAGGGTGAGGAAAGTTATGGGCTATGCTTACAGCCAGGGTGAGGAAAGTTATGGGCTATGCTTACAGCCAGGGTGAGGAAAGTTATGGACTATGCTTACAGCCAGGGTGAGGAAAGTTATGGGCTATGCTTACAGCCAGGGTGAGGCAAGTTGTGGGCTATGCTTACAGCCAGGGTGAGGCAAGTTGTGGGCTATGCTTACAGCCAGGGTGAGGCAAGTTGTGGGCTATGCTTACAGCCAGGGTGAGGCAAGTTGTGGGCTATGCTTACAGCCAGGGTGAGGCAAGTTGTGGGCTATGCTTACAGCCAGGGTGAGGCAAGTTATGGGATATGCTTACAGCCAGGGTGAGGCAAGTTATGGGATATGCTTACAGCCAGGGTGAGGCAAGTTATGGGCTATACTTACAGCTATGGTGAGCCAAGTTATGGGCTATGCTTACAGCCAGGGTGAAGGAACTTAACAGAGCTAAGCTGCCAGCAAAGGTGGAAGCTAGTCATTGGCTATGCTGCGGGACAAGGGTGAAGACAGTCATGGGTTATGCTGCCAGCCAAGAGTGAGGTGCTTTGAAGCACACGACCGTTATTGCAGACATTGCACTTATGATAAATTCCATCAGCATTTCCTGTCAGGATCTCGCTGGTGTCCCCACCCTTGTCACCCTATCATTGGCTTAGCTACTTCGCTGGCAGTACAATCTACTGGTCAATGATTTTGCCACTCAGTCCGTTCTCCCGCCTCCAGTACATAAGCTGAGTCTAGGATTGGTGAAATGATAAGTCATTCAAAAATAAATGGACATCCTCGAGACAAAGAGGCGCTATGCTCCCGCCCAAAAAAATCTTCGACCCCGAATATAACCACGGCGTGATTGGATGGCTGTGCTGTTGGTTGTCAAAGTGGGCGGTGACTGCTAGGGGGGCACTGGGTGGAGTTTCGGGGAGCCTGGAGTAGGGGTGGTCTTCCCGATGAAGGCGAGCTGCCTGTAGTACGGTGTGTCTAGCGGGCCGCTTGTATATTCTCGGCAGCTGGGGCCGTTGTGACGTGAAGGCGTGATTTCCGGTCAAGCGGAATTTGTCACTTGCCTGAACATGGATGATACCATTTACAGTAAGTGCTACTGTCATTACTCGCGTAGTATCGCTGATTCGGCCCGGGCTCAAACGACCGTTGTGTGTTTGGGCTCTATTTTGGATTCTTCGGCTCTTCCTGGGGCGGTGGGCGTCACCCGGGAGAGGACAGGATGCTCAATTTTCTTCCCTGGGATAGGGGGTATTGTGCACGGGAAGCAGCGTGCGAGGAGAGTGTGCCATCTATCCGCCTGGGAGGGGGGCATTGGCTGTCCCCTGCAGTTATGGGGGTGTGTAGTGTAACTGGAGCTGCTCATATTATCGGGAAGTGAAGGCTTTTGTTATGTGAGGACAGGGGAAGCCCTGACACACAGGTGACAGTGCAGTGGGAGGCTGTAAGCTGCTTAGTCTGGCTAATAAGCCTTATTACAGGATTAGGTGGTAGAAGAGACCCCAGCGGAGCAGCACTCCTCAGGGACAATTATTAGGTGCTGCCATTGCTATCAGGTAGAACTATCTGTATTTCTGTCCATGTAGTGCAACACTGCAGCCTAGAGAAAATCTACCATCAAAATCCAGCATGATGAACCAGGGGCACTTGCTCCAGGCTCAGTGGCAATATTCTTATGTTTGTTATCAATGGCCTCCTTCATTTGATAATTTTTAACATTATGCGTATGAGCCTGAAGGGCTCTGGACTGGGTTGCCAGAGCTGTAATGTCACAGACTGTTACACTGTCTCCTTCGCTACCTCAGCACTTCCCTGTGCTACAGGATGGTACAGCTCTGACAATGCACCCTAGAGCCCTTCAGACTTATTAGCATCATTTTAAAAGTTGCTTTTCAAAGGAGGGAGGCTGTGATTAACAGATACAAGAAGATTACCATAGTCGCAGTGAGTGCCTGTATCGAGGAGCAAATATCCCTGGGTTATCATATCCCAGGGTTATCATATCCTTATCCTTACCAACAGACCTGATAGGGTATCAAAACTACAGGTTGGGGGGAACCTGGGGAATAGTGATCATAATATCATTGATTTTGTATTACGCTTTACTAAGCATGTTCGTGAAGGGGCAACCAACACTCTAAACTTCAGGAGGGCAAATTTTCATCAACTAAGGGAAGACCTTAAAGGCATAGACTGGGATAATGCCCTCAAAGACAAAAGCCCCCCCCCAAAAATGGGACTTTTTCTCATATATTCTGAAAAAGTCCTGTGAGAAACACATACCTTATGGGAAAAAGCATAAAAGGAACAAGAAAAAGCCTATGTGGCTAACTAGTCTTGTAAGGAAAGCAATAAGCGAGAAAGAGAAAGCGTTTAAGGTGCTAAAACGTGAAGGTAGCGTTGAGGCATTACAGGATTATAGAGAGAAAAATAAATCCTGTAAAAAGCAGATAAAGGCCGCAAAAATAGAGACTGAAAGAAATATTGCCAGGGAGAGCAAAAATAATCCCAAATTATTTTTCAAGTATATAAATGATAAGAAACTAAAAACAGAGAGTGTGGGTCCCCTTAGAAATAACATGGGGGTCATGGTGGAAGGAGATGAGGAAAGGGCCAATCTACTGAATGTCGCCTTCTCAACTGTCTTTACCCAGGAAAATCCCCTGGTGGAAGACACAATGAGGAATAATGTAAATTCTTTTTATAATGTCAACAGTTTAACCCAGGAAGAGGTACGGCGCCGCCTCGCAACCACTAAGATAGATAAATCACCTGGGCCAGATGGCATACACCCCCGGGTTCTGCATGAATTATGTACGGTGATAGACAGACCGTTATTTTTAATATTTGAAGATTCACTGAGGACTGGTTATGTTCCACAGGAATGGCGCATAGCAAATGTGGTACCAATATACAAAAAAGGATCAAATAGCGATCCTGGAAACTACAGACCCGTAAGTCTAACTGCTGTGGTGGGGAAAATATTTGAGGGGTTTATTAGAGATGCTATCCTGGAGTATCTCACTGTGCACAACCTTATAACCCAGCGTCAGCATGGGTTTATGAGAGATCGGTCCTGTCAGACTAATCTGATTGGTTTCTACGAGGAGGTAAGTTCAAGACTGGATCTGGGGGACGCTGTGGATGTTGTATATCTGGACTTTTCAAAGGCATTTGACACCGTGCCACATAAAAGGTTGGTATATAAAATGAGACTGCTGGGAATAGGAGAAAATCTGTGTATCTGGGTAAGTAATTGGCTTAGTGATAGAAAACAGAGGGTGGTCATTAATGGCACATTCTCAGATTGGGTTGATGTTACTAGTGGAGTGCCACAGGGGTCAGTATTGGGGCCACTTCTTTTTAATATTTTTATTAATGACCTTGTAGTGGGTTTACATAGTCAAGTTTCAATATTTGCAGATGATACTAAGCTGTGTAAAGTAATACTGAGGTCGATAGTTTAGCATTACAGAGGGATTTGTAGAAGCTTGAGGGATGGGCAGAGAAATGGTTGATGTAGATAAATGTAAAGTTATGCACTTGGGCCATGGAAACAAAAAGTATAATTATGTTCTAAACGGTCAATTACTTAGTAAAACTGAGGCTGAAAAGGACTTGGGGGTATTGGTGGATGGTAAACTTAATTTTAGTGACCAGAGCCAGGCGGCTGCTGCTAAAGCAAATAAAATAATGGGATGTATCAAGAGAGGAATAGATTCTCATGATAAAGACATAGTTCTGCCCTTATACAAATCCCTGGTCAGACCACACATGGAATATTGTGGACAGTTTTGGGCACCAGTATATAAAAAGGATATAGTAGAGCTAGAACGGGTGCAGAGGAGAGCAACCAGGATTATTAGGGGAATGGGGGGACTAGAATACAATGACAGATTACAAAATTTGGGATTATTCAGTTTAGAAAAAAGACGACTGAGGGGAGACCTCATTACAATGTACAAATGCCTGAACGGACAGTACAAGGATCTCTCCAAAGATCTTTTTATACCTCGGCCTGTGACCAGGACAAGGGGGCATCCTCTACGCCTAGAGGAGAGGCGATTCTACCATCACCATAGACAAAGGTTCTTTACTGTAAGAGCAGTGAGACTGTGGAACTCTCTGCCGCATGAGGTTGTTATGGCGGACTCTATGTACATGTTCAAGAGAGGCCTGGATGCCTTTCTGGAGAGAAAAAATATCACGGGTTATGGGGATAAAACATTTATTTAATTCTTGAAGGTTGGACTTGATGGACTTGCGTCTCCTTCCAGCCTTATATACTATGATACTATGATCATACTTGATATTAATGGTAGATTTCCTTTAAATACATTTCCTTTTTGACAGTGCAAGAAACTGTGCTGCTCTACTTACAAATACACAATAATACATGTGTGTAACCTTCCTAATGGATTTAAGAATGACACCAGTGGCTTATGTTGGGCTCTTATACCAGGAGATTTTCTCTAAGGCCCCTGCACATGAACCTGCTTGGCCCATGGAAATGGACCCATATGCAGGTTAGATCCTATAGACTGAAAACCGTCCAATGGAAGGGAGTCCTTACATCAATCAAGAACTGTATTACATGGAGTCCATTCCTGCTGGAAAAACAGCAGCACCATTACCACAACAGTTTCTGCAGCGCCATGCTGATTGGCCATCTCTCATTGGGTCCTTGCGTTATATTTGTGGACTCCCTTCCACTGCACTGTGCATGGTCCATGGGATCCAACCTGCAATATACAGTGGCCTACTTTAGGTTCTTGCATCAGGAGATTTTCTCTCACGGATTCCATTATATTTGACAGAAAAACCAGTACCCAGTTTCTATTCTGATGGGACAGAAGTGAATGACCCCTAAGCTAGACATCCACATATTGTTGGCTATGCTGATTGAATTGGTGCAACCAGCCAACCATCTAGTGATAGATTTGGAAATGGAATGGTCATACAACCATTTCAACATGCCTGATCCTTTTCATCCTCTAGACTCTAGGGTCTTTTCCAGAGTTATCCGTTTCCCCCATGTGAATGGGAGGGCTAAGCCGAAAGACTATGGAATCTTGGCTTTCTGGCAGTTTTCATATGAGCTGTGAATTTTCAGTGCTTCTGCTGCTGCAATGAGACATTGTACCTGTACTTCATTCCCCCCCCCCCCCCTCTGATTATCCATGGAGCTCTTGGAGGTTATTTTTTAGGGGTTCAATGGCAGAAAACTGGCATAGAAGCCCTGAAATAATCGCAACTCCTAGCGAACCGCCAGCATTTGCTGTTATTTCCCTCTTTACTCCAGCTCTGCACCTTGGAGTTGAGTTGAAAATAAGAACCAACGAAAGTGGCAACAAACATTTTAAAGGGAACCTGTCATCCCCTTATCCCCCACTAAGCCCACCAACAGTACCTTTTTAATGTATAATGCATGTCCCCAAAGAACCTTGTTGCATATTTCTACATGCTAGCTCTTCTGAAAAAGCATTGTTTATTCTCAGGTAAAACACAGTAAAGGAGGTAGGGCTGCTTGTCCAGGCAGTCCCACCTTCTGACCACCATATGCGGTGCCACTCCAAGCATGCAATGCCCGCCCTTCATTCTCCTTCAAAGCAGAGATGCATAGTGGCGCTGCTTGGTGTGCCTCTGAAGCCAGCACTTACCTGCAGTGCTAAATCCTAAATCACTGGTGCGCTGCACATCCACAAGATCTCGGCATTGAAGGAGACCACAGGCGGGCTTTGGGAGGCAGGGCTGGCATGCATCATGCTTGCAGTGGGCAGAGCATTCGCCGGTCAGGAGATGGGGCTACATGGACAGGCAGCCCTACCTCCTTGACTGTGTTCTATATGAGAATAAAAGATGATTTTTCAGTAGTGCAGGCGCATAGAAGTATGCAACAAGGATCTCTGGGGGGCATGTATTATACATCACAAGGTACTGTTGGTGGGCTAAGGCAGTGCCAGGTTCTGTTTAAGTAGATATATTACATCGTTTGTCAAAAAAGTTCCTGGCCTTCATCTGTGGGTAAATTGGTAGTTCAAGTGACTACAAGAAACTTTGCTTTATGTCCTATCAGAGCAAAATGCTTCCATTTACTCAGCTCTTATCATCCTCCTTACTTTCTAACCTTTGCTTAAGACATGACAGAGTTTTGCTGAGATGTCAGATAAAATAAAGGCACTAAAGAAAAAAAGAGGATAGCTGCAAGTCACAAGAGCAAAGTCTCCTCTATGGAGCTGAAAGTGTCATTCAAGGCTGCAGAGATGAGATATTACTGTAGTATAGCAGTATATGGTAGGATCGATCAGACTACCTAGGGTTAGGGCAATGGTGGCGAACCTATGGCACGGGTGCCAGAGGTGACACTCGGAGCCCTTTCTAAGGGCACTCAGGCCACTGTCCAAGGACAGAGTTCACCGAACACTTCAACTTATGAGATGCTGCTCTCAGCACTATTTGAAAGTGATACTTTATTGGCTGTTTGGAACTGCGGGGAAAGTAGGAAGGGGTTGACAGAACTGCATTATCTTTGGAAGTCATCTTGCTGGACCCACCATTCTTCCTGTACAGAGACCCTGGAGAGAAGCTACAATGATAGTTTGAATTTGCCTTCCTTCTGTCAACTGTATTGGTGGCCTCAGGCGGCCGATACGATTGAAAGATGTGGAAGAACAGGTAGCAGTAAGTTACTTTATAAAATGCCATGCTGGCACTTCACAGTAAATAAGTGGCTTTTGGATGTAGTTTGGGCACTCTCTCTGTAAAAGGTTCGCCATCACTGGGTTAGGGTCTAAACAAAAGTTAACAAAAATTTTACTCCTGGCGTTAAACCTCCTTACGGAAAACAGTGCCTGAATATTTTGCCATAAAAGGTTTTTATTTTTTTAAAGTATTAAAACAAAAAAAAACATATATATATTTGGAGTGCACAGTGAAAGCTGTAAAAACGGAGCGACACCAGAAAATGCCACCCATGTGTTTTTTCACCCACTGCCCAGTAGACCAGCCTCATTTACATAATAAAGAAAAGTTGATAATTTTATAATGATTAATGTATGAATTGACTAGATAAAGGCTGGGATGGATTATTTGTCAGCTGCTCTAACAGGTAGTGGTGACAGAAATAGTGACAGGGGCCTTGATGACAGGTGTCCTTTAAAGGTTCATGTTACGAGTAAGGACTTTTTTTCCAAAAAGAGTCAACATGTTTCCTACTTATCTGTATTGCTTTTATATTAGAAAATAAATTGAATTTCAGAAGATTTCTGCTGCTGCTCGACTCTGCCTTCCCTCTTGAAAAGTAATGCTGTTACAAAAGGTCTTTTTATTCCCCTCAACTTTTGTGACCCTAAATTCTTAGAACATCTGTATGTTGAGCATCTTGGTAAGATTCAGCTACTTTATGTTGTGGGATGAGTACATGATGACTAGCCCCATCACACATACTCTCTACATTCTGGCTGCGCAGTTAGGAATGTTGTGACAATGTCCTACGTGGCTGAAATAAAGCCCATCACACTGGGTACTGACTCATAGTGGTTAAGAAAAGGAAGTACATGTAGTCTGGACCTTTCATGCGATGGTCCGTGTGTGCAAAAAAACCCTGCACAAACTAAAATACAATATGTAACAATCTATATGCACTTGGAACCAGGCACATCTGAATGCATTTTTTTCAGCATTGCATCTTTAGGAAAAAATAGTGAAGAAAGCAATCTGGAGTCTTTAAAGCACATATTTGCTCTGCTGCCCCATTCATTGTCTATAGTGGTACCAAAATAGTTGGTGTAGAGAACTTCTTGTAGTAACTTTTAGATTTTAAATGAAATGTTTATTTTCTTTTTTCCCTCAATAGCACAGTGGTTGGACTTGCATCAGCTAAGCGTCTCCCCTGGTGAAAGGGTCGGGAAGAAAGAGCCTCCTTATGGAGACTGCCAAATAAGTCTGCTTTGTAGGCGTGTGAAGACTCTCCACTGGGGGATTCAGGGAGAATATGCAAATAATTTTCCAGGATGGGATAAGGAAAACCACACCTCTTTAAGCTACCTTGTAAGGCAGCTCCCTTGACATCAAGCATGACCTTCAGGAAGCCTGACAAGCATGACATTATGGAGGATTAAAACCAAACCAGTATATCTATTCCAGAAGGAACAGACTCCCAACTGTAGACAGCACTGTGTATACCTGGTTGGGTCTCTTAAGTACAGTGTAGGGAACTGGTTTGGCTGAATGAGAGGCTTTTGACTAGGAAGGGAGCTAAAAGGGGTGTGATTTCCCTGGTTAAAGGAATTTTTCTAAATTGGTAGTTCATATAATGAGGTTTTTGGTTTCTTATTTGAATGCAGTCTCACTTTTCCCTGCATTATATTTACTTCTATTCTTCAATCTCCTAGTATTCCTGTCTTATACTGTCATTGTACTGGAGCCTTCATTTTCACTATTGGGTGTGTAAGTTGCCTATAATGCTCTATATGTGGGTAGCAGACTACAGGATGTGGACAAAGTCGTTGTTTTGGAAAAGAGTCAGGAGAATGTATTATAGGATTGTTTTAACAGACCAATCACAGGACATCATGTTTGGTTGGGCACAGAATATCTGGTGACTGTTTTACATGTCTGGCCTTTTCCTTTAAAGGCCACCTACCACCACAAATCTACCTATAAAGGTAGATCGGGTGGTAGGTGAATCAATGGGACGTGAGGATAGCCCTTTTAAGGGCTAATCCTCGCGTCCCCGCACTTTTTTGGAAACTTTTATTACCCTAATATGTAAAATTTTTTTATGCGGCTACTATGACGTGGAGTAGCCGCATCTGAGGTTACACGAGGCGGCTACTCCACGCCCCAGTAGCCACTTTACCCCTGCTATTCAACATCTTCGGCGCACAGCTGCTCGTAGCTGCGCGCCCTCGTCCGACGATCCTGCCGTCATAGCAGCGCGGGCCTGCTGTTCTGCGCATGCGCAGACGGCAGGATCGTCGGCCGAAGATGGTGAGTAGGAGGGGTAAAGTGGGTACCGGGGCGTGGAGTAGCCGCCTCGTGTAACCTCAGATGCGGCTACTCCACGCCCTAGTAGCCGCATAAAAAAAATTACATATTAGGCTAATAAAAGTTTCCAAAAAAGTGCGGGGACGCGAGGATTAGCCCTCGCAGATTTATCAAGCTGTCTGAAAGTCAGAATATTTCTAGTTGCCCATGGCAACCAATCACAGCTCTCCTTTAAAATATTCATGTGCAACTGGTAAAATGAAAGCTGAGCTTTGATTGGTTGCCAGGGGCAACTAGTAATATGCTGACTTTCAGACAGCTTGATAAATCTACCCCATTATGATCCATCTAGTGCTGTGAGATTATTGGGGTACAAGGTGTGTGTGTGTGTGTGTATATATATTCTATTCAAGTGGTCCCCTACTTAAGAACACTTGACTTACAGACTATCCCTAGTTACAAATGGACCTCTGGAAATTGGTTATTTATTGTACTTTAGATCTAGGCTACAACAAACAACTATAACAGTTATCAAAGGTGACTGTAATTAAGATATATTGTTAATCTTGGTTCTTATGACGACCCAACATTTTTTGTCAATTCAATTGTCAGAAACCAAAAAAATTTTGTCTGGGGTTACAATTATAAAATATACAGTTCCGACTTGCATACAAATTCAACTTCAGAACAAACCTACGGAACCTATCTTCTGCGTAACCCGGGGACTGCCTGTACTTTAAACCTTTATCTGGCTTCTGAACATTGTTCTAGTAACTGACACCTAAAAAGAGAGATGAGATGGATCAGAGATGAGATGATGAGATGCCTATTACACACAATGACAGTCTGCTCTCCTATATCTCTGCTATTCCACAACACTAGATCTGCTGTGCCTTCCCAGATACATTTCTTATCTGTCTGTAGCTTGTAGTTGTATTGCGGATGTATCGGTGTATTGCAGATGTGACACTTTAAGTTCCCGTTCGGGATAATAAAGTAATAATAATAATAATAATAATAATAATAAAAATATTATTATTAGTTCTCCTCATTACGTGTGAACTTAGTGTGAGCTCCGCCCCGGACTGCAGAGGGCGAGGGTACAGTGCAGGGAGCAGAGAGTGAAACTCGGCTCCACGGTAGTCACACAGAAATCCAAGATGCTGTATTTTTGTTAATAACAGTGAATTTTGTTATCCTGAGTACTTTTAAGAAACATGTCATTGTGGGAATACCCCTTTAAGCCTACATCTGAGGCTGGAACTCAGAGCAGCTGGAACAGAAATCTATCAAGATTACTATTGTACTCTCGGCCCTATTTACATCTTTGCATACAACTTGAATTTCTGTAGGTTCTGTAGGATGCAAACCACTAATAAATCTGGTTTCTGCATTCTGGACTGGTAGTGGCAGGTTCTGTACCCTCAGCCCAGACTGGTAGTTCTCTGTGACCACCTCTTCTAAGAATAATGAAGGTTATTTCACTAGGGTGAACATTCACTTTATGAGCCTCACACCCACATACATTACATAAGAAAAAAAGTTGTATGTGACCTCCATTTCTCAAATTTTCTGACTGCCGTGAGTTAAGATCTAGTATCTGGTAAACATGGGCATTTTTGGCCATTTTTCATTCACATGATCCAAATCCTGCAAATCTGCTCATCATTGTGGTGCCAGAATCTGGTATTACCCAGAGATCACAAGGCGCAAGCATTTCAGTCCATGATAAAGATTGCTTTGTTGGGGGCATTAGCTACATTGGCATCTGAAGTATCCACAGCTAATTTGCATCTAGACTTTGTGGTTACCCATTCAACATATTTGTACACAATGGTTCTTGTTATGTAGCGTTCTCATTTGCCAAATGTCAAGGGAATAATCCCCCTCGCAGCTTGGCATCAATTAAGAAATATTGTGCCACTTTTTGTAAGACTGTAAGGGTGCCATCATTCTTTGTATCAAAATACTGCTTTAACGTGTTTTCCTTGTATATAAACGGCACCACATGCTTACAATGTAATATATTAGTAACACAGGCAAGGGTGTAAACCAGGGGTCTCCAAACTTTTTACATAGGGGGCCTTTCCCTGGTCTCCTAGACCGTTGGAGGGCCGGACTAAAGTTTAAAAAAAAAATAAGAAATTCCTCTGTACACTGCACATATCTTATTTTAATAATAATATTTAATAATATTTTAGTAATATGCCCCCATAGTCAGTAATATGCTCTCCGCCAGTAGTCAATTATATGTCCCCTCATTATTAATATGTCCCCTCAGTATAAACATGACCCCTCATCATTAACATGCCCCACTCATTTTGTGTCTCCCTTATAATAAACATGTCCCCCTCATGGTATAATGTCCCCTTCTCCATGCCCCCCTCATGGTGTAATGTCCCCTCATGCATGCCCCCCTCATGGTGTAATGTCCCCTCATGCATGCCCCCCTCATGGTGTAATGTCCCCTTCTCCATGCCCCCCTCATGGTGTAATGTCCCCTCATGCATGCCCCCGTATGGTATAATGTCCCCTCATGCATGCCCCCCCCTGTATGGTATAATGTCCCCTCATGCATGCCCCACCCTGTATGGTATAATGTCCCCTCATGCATGCCCCACCCTGTATGGTATAATGTCCCCTCATGCATGGCCCCCCCTCCTGGTATAATGTCCCCTCATCATAACCAGGGTCCCCAGAATCCACTAAAATGGCCAGCAGTACAGGGGTTTGAGGACCCCTGGTGTAAACGTACCACAAGGCTATGGATGGCTGAGACTGCAGGTTTATCATCATGTTTGCTACTGTATGCTTCCCTCTTGCTAAGGTGTTCATGATAACCAATGCAAGTAAACATCATCAAAACGTTCTCTTTTTGTTGATTTTGAGGTCTTGTTTGAGTGATAAACGAGTGAGGGGAGTTATTCATATATTTGAAAAGGTCACATGTTTCCCAAGGGTGGGGGGAAACTGCTCCTTTCCAGCCCCTCCCATTTGGCAACTGACTAGTCACACAGCAGATGCTAATGAAAGGTACAATATAACATATATTTTTTTTCTGTAAAACCAATTTTTAATACAAAAACACTTTGGCAGTGTATGTACTATGCTCTGTGGGGACTGGGGGAGTGCTAAAAATGGGTCCTGGTGACAGGTTCCCTTTTAAGCTCCCTATGCCCTTATATATTTTTTTTTATTTATTTTTTTTGGGGGGGGGGGGGGGGTAACAATTATGCAAATGAGCCTGAGGGGATCCAAGCTTCATTTTCATCTATGGAGCCCCTAGGATCATTTTCATAATTTTAAAAGCTATTTCTTTGTAAAAAAAAGCAGGACATAAGAAGCTAAAAGAGTGTATCCTGTCATAGGGGGCAAACACCAGTAAGTCAGTGTGCTTGGTTTACAATCATTCACCCTCGTGGTAAATGTCCTTTAAAGGGCACCTACCACCACAAATCTACCTATAAAGGTAGATCGGGTGGTAGGTGGATCAATAGGACGTGAGGATAGCCCTTTTAAGGGCTAATCCTCACGTCCCCGCAATGATTTGAAAACTTTTATTGCCCCAATATTAAAATTTTCTTATGCGGCTACTGGGGCGTGGAGTAGCCGCATCTGAGGTTACACGAGGCGGCTACTCCACGCCCCGGTAGCCTCTTTTCTCCTCCTACCAAAAATCTTCGGCGAGGAGCTGCGCGCCCTCGTCCGGCACATCTGCTGTCTGCGCATGCGCAGAACAGCAGGCCCGCGCCTGTGCAGCTCCGACTCTGTAGCAGTGACGGCGCGGGCCTGCTGTTCTGCGCATGCGCAGACAGCAGATGTGCCGGACGAGGGCGCGCAGCTCCTCGTAGCTGCGCGCCGGAGATTTTTGGTAGGAGGAGAAAATACAGTAAATAAAATAAAGCCTAATACAGTAACAATGTATGGAGTTTGACAAATTAGCACTGTTAGTATGGAATTATCTGCGGATTGCTATGGATCACAGTACAGAAATCGAGCTCTTCCATTGTAGAACATGGTAACAAAATCTTTTCATTGAGCCCTTCCATGTTCAGAAGGGTTTCTTTCGTGCTGCCCAGATTTTGTTTACACTAGTAACAAATGATACCGGCTTCTGCTCTGTTTTATCCATGGAATATGACAGAATATGGTTAACACATTTATGAATTTACAGTGACTGTAAATTATAAAGGCATGTGTATGAGATATTTTGTATATAGCATTCTGGTCTCCATATAATGAAGCACTAAGCGTTAAATAGAGCAGTTACAAGAGAAATTGTCTTCTATTGAAGCAGATGTATTTAGAACTCTTGTAACTATGGGTAAAACAAGAGAATGGGGGATTAAATGGGGATGTATCATTAGATAGGACCTTGTTGTACTGTATGATGAGAATTATACAATGACCTTGGCATTCAGTTACAAAAGTCAAAATGCACAATGACTTTCATTGTGCCTATTTCATACCAGCTGCAAAATCTATACACAAAAAAGTAGTTATTTCTCTAATGGGTAGTTAGAGATCTATGAGCAGAGCTTGTAGAATAGATTCTGCAGCCTTTTGCTAACTGTGTAGCGTTATCTGAAGTAATGGGCACAATCTAGAGAATGCTGAATACATAGTAGTGTAAGTAACGGTCACTACCCAACTGAAAACCAAAAATTACAATTATGCTTTCTTTCCATTTTCTTAATCCAACCGAAGCTGTGCAATATTCCTTATCCAGAATTTTTTTTCTCAATTTATATGAATCTTTCTGACCCCCTTCTCCTAAACAACTTTTTGCAGACCCTGTCTTCAGGTAATTTTCACCAAGCAGTTATTTATATTGGTACCGGCAGTCCCCAGGTTAGGTACAAGATAGGTCCTTGACGTTGTATGCAAGTTGGAACTGGTATATTTTACAATTGTAACAAAATCCATATATGGTTTTGTCCTACAAATATTGTCGTAGCCTGAAGATAAACAAAGACTAAAGCCAGAAGCACACAACCCTGGCCCGTCCGTGATCAGGGACTGTACACTGGTTAGATTTCATTGTTAAACCTCAGTGCCGAGGTTGGGACTCTGTCCACTATAGGCAAGCTCTGTGTAGCGCTGCCTAATCTGTGTACGCTATATAAAGGAATTATTATTTATTATTATAGTCCTTCCCCACCGAACAGCAGCGCTGACACTGTAATTATAGCTGTTCTGCGCTGTGTTAGCAGGGAAGAAGGGACTCCTTGCATCATATATCACTAAAGTGCTTCTAATCTCACCCTGTAGTTTTTCCATAAAATCCCACCAGCATACTCTTTGTGATCCATTGATTGCCACTGGTACTATGCTTTTAACTATAGTGTGCCACATGTTTACTAGCCTGGTTTTCCATTGGCAGGCTGAAAGGTCGCATCACTAACGTGGGTTTTTTTTTTCCCTGCTTCTTCGACTGCTGTGGCCACTAAATGGCCCAGCCAAGAGTGTCGGGAGACCGAGGAGCCAGAATATATATTTTTTTCCTTACTCCTACATAAATGGGGTTTTTCAGTCATGGCCTGTAAATCAGCACCGTAGATGTCTTCTGATGGTTATTCTATTAATCATTGGTTTTCCAGAGAAAAACTTGTATCCTCCAAACACAATAGATCTTGAGAATGTTTTCCTTTTTGCTTCCTCTTTAGTCCCAGCTGACCTGACTCCAGAAGAACGTATTGAGCTGGAGAACATCCGGCGCAGGAAACAGGAACTGCTGGAAGAGATCCAGAGGCTGCGAGATGAGCTGAGTGAGGCTATGAATGAGGTGGAAGGCCTGGAGGCCAATGAAGGAAGGTATGACTGCTTCACGAAGACCTGTGATGTCTTCTGTTCATATTTCTCCTATCTTTCTGACCCCATCTGATTGTGGGCTGTTGCTTGCTTATGAATATGTGACTAATCTGTCTAGTGTTATCACACATAAGATAAAAGGGGTATCCCTTGTGCGTTTCATTGTAGTACTTTTATGGGATCTGCACACATTATGTATTATGGCTATAAACTGGGTGTAGGCTGTGACCATTGTATTTCTCACCCTAGGCTGATACTCGATTCAATAGGTTTTCCTAGTTTTTTATGTTGAAATTGATTACCTCAGCTTATATCCCTGTTAATAAAAGTGACCTTATTGTGTATTTAAGTCAGCAATACTGTCTGGAGGGTTTTATTGTAGCGCACTGCTGTAAATTGTTTTAGAACAGTCTAAAGTTTGCTTCCCAATTGCAGATTATAAGATGCTCCAGTACCTCAGACAACACATCTTCTCATCTCTATTTTGCAATCCCCAAGTTCTTTTAACCTTTTGAGAATAGCAATTGGTGCTAGAGGCAGCTTCAGGGATAAGTGGTCAATATAAGTTAATTACTCCTTCCATGACCTTAATGTCCTTGTTAATTTTCGCAGTTCTGTTGTATGTTAAAGAAAATCTACCATCAGAATCAAGCATGGATAATCTAAGGACACTTACTTCACACAGTTATATCTTGAACGATTGCAACTAGAAACACAGTTCTGGTGGCGTATTAAATTGGAAAATCTGATCTGACCTCCAGAACTGTGTTTCTAGGTGCCACAGAAGAGCATCTAGCAATTTGAAGGGGCCCACTGTCATGACATGTTAACTGCACAGGGTATGTGCAGCTATGATATATATAATGTATGTAGCTGTTTGGAAGTTGTGAAAGCTTTAAAAGTACCCATACCTCTATGTTGTTCACAAAGTAAATCTTTTTTTATTTTCTCTACAGTAAAACTTTGCAAAGAAACCGGAAGATAGGAATGGGTAGAAAGAAGTTCAATATGGATCCTAAAAAGGTAAAACGGTACAAGCACATCAAATGGTCTTGATGCAGGACTATTAAACTTAAACCAACATTTCTGTAAATGTTGATGGTCTTATTTTTATGGCTGCTCTAGATGCTCAACTCATGGATCGATAGTGAGTTCCAATTCGCCTTTCAGAACCTGTCAGATTTAGTTAGTGTAGTGAGGAACCACTTCCTAATGGCACAAGAGTGAAAATTGGAATTGCCTGGTTAGAAAAATCTGAACTTATGCCAAGGCCTAGTTCACACCAGTGTCAGGCTACATTCACACTGTGTGGGGAATATTTGGGAATAAGTACATAATAATTTAGGTCGCCTTATTTGTTTTCTTTAGGTCAATTTATGTAATTCTTGTGAACACGTTGTGACCCGCTTGGAAAGCCATGGCTTTCTGTTTAAAAAAGCAGAGGAGTAACAAGACTCCAGGGGACCCCGGTGGGAACTGTGGATTAGGGCCCCAAATGCCTAAACCCTTGCTGCCCCCCCCTTCCTCCCGAACACTGAACTTGGTAACACAAACATATGCTACACAGACATATACCAACAACATTGTGCTGTGTGCAGCAGCCTCCCCTCTATTGACATATCCAGCAACCTCTCCTCAGCCAGTTAAATTAATAATTCAGTACATCCAGCGATCCCCGCAGCTTCCACTACTTCCTTGGGATCCTGTGTAGCAGCGCAAGCAGGTGCACGTCCTTCTGTGTGCTCTGCCTGCACACACTGTATCGGGTGGCCCCACCTGATGACATCATCAAGTATCCTCAGGCACAGCACACATGTCTCTGCATGTGCTTTCTTGTAATGTCTTACATGCATACAATTATTTTCTTCCCCGGTCATGGACCCACACTCTGTTGTCCGGAAGACTGTAGGCCCCCGATAGGCAGAGTTGCACCCCCTGCCAAAAGCACAATTTTACTTCATATTTGCTACACTTTCATAGTTTTTTACAGCTAGAACATGTCCCTGTTCACTTCTGTGTGGTCATGTACAAGGCTGTAGATTCCACGGCCTATGCATGAGCCAACTGCCTGGTCCATAGAAGATGAGTCAGGTCCTGTTCCTACCTGTACTTTAAGCAGATATGTCCATCTGATGGTGTAGTCTCTAGCTACCAACCTGACACTTTGGTAAACTACTGCCTTTAATAAACTACTCATATAGTGTTATGGCGTTTCAGTATAAGGCTATATTCACACTGCTGTTGCCCGCCCGTGCCGTAGCGGGCAACGGCAGTGCACGGGGAGAGGAGGAGGAGGTGAGCGCAGCTCACCCCCGCCCCTCTCCATAGCAACCTATGGCGCACGGCGCCGTATTACGGGAAAAGATAGGACATGTCCTATCTTTTTCCCGGGTACGGAACAGTACGGTGCCGCACATGTACGGCACTGTACCGCTCCCGTAGGGTGCCGTGCGCCCATTGCTGCCTATGGGGGACGTATATCGGCCGTATATACGTCCCCCCATACGGCAGTGTGAATGTAGCCTAAATCTGTATCTATATTATACAAATTGTGATAAATATATACAATATATATTTATTTACGTTTTTTTTTTTTTTCTTTCAGGGCATCCTCTATCTCCAGGAGAATGAGTTGCTAAGAAACACTGCAGAAGACATAGCTCGCTTCTTGTACAAAGGGGAGGGGCTGAATAAAACTGCTATTGGGGACTACTTAGGAGAGCGGTAACTTGTTCCTTATAAAACTATAGGCATACTTATTTTCATAACTGGGGGACATTTAACAGTGTTTGCGAATTGACCTGTGCAGAGTTATACATCATAGTATTTTGTGCCAGATAAATTAAGCTGACTGATAAATCTGGAGTATTTAACTCTGTAGAGTGATGCTTTAGATTAAGCTATTAGTTGTCAGAGACTGATTTTTCTGGCACCTGGGTTAGGCCACGGTCCCTTTTCACAAGGTCACACAAGTCTTAAAACTACCTAATAATGGTCTAAAACGCTTAATAAATGTGGAGCAATTCTGGCATACACAGATTGATAGGTCTGGACTATTGTGCTTTTATTGGAATTGCTCCTTTTTATGAAAGAATATTATATGAACTGGAGAAAAGTTCCTGAGGGACAAGCAGAATAAATTTTAACTGGACTCTTGGGAGAGAAGACAAAATTCCGGCTTGCGCTTTATAAATGTGACAATTAACAGCTCTCCCCTTTATCAGTGTGTGCACAAATGCTGTTTACACACAAAATTTTATGAATTTTTCACATCTGACCTCATAAAACAGCATTAAAAAGTGATCAAAAAGTAACATTTACCCTGACATGATACCAAGAAAAAGTACAGCTCAAGTGTGTTACAATACCTGATAAAGTATCACGATAACACTTTCTTTTCTTGAAGTGATTTGCAAGGAGAGCTTTAGAGTTTTATGACAGTGTAGTATATGTGTTTTAAAGGTTTTCCTAGTGATGTTAATATAAAATGGTACTAAACAGTATAATTTAGGGTTCATTTAGATGGGTGCTTTTGATGTCCATGTGTTATCCTTTTTTTTGCAGATGGCAAACAAACCCATTGTTTCCTATGGGTCTGTTTACTTGGCCTTTTTTTTTTCTTTTTTTTTTTCTCACACGGATGTGCAGACAGGAAAATTTACAGCATTTGTTATTTTGTCTCGCATGTGGACCACGTACATCCATAAAGTCAAAGGATACGCAAAAAAATGGACGGCACATGCATGACTTCCGTATGCAGACTTTTTTTTTTTTTTTTTTTAATCAAATGTTGCTGGGCAAGAAGTAGATTAGAAGACCATCAGTTTTTTTTTTTTGCATATGTGAAAATAACGGATGGCGTACGGACGTGAAAAAACGGGTACAATATGGTCTGAACACAGACATAGTGTTTTTTTTTTTTTTTTTTTTTTTTTCAGGTGAGCAGCGGACACGGCCGTCTGAATGACCCCTCATTTTTTGTCTTTTACATTTTAATTCTTTTAATTTAACTGTATTATATGCTTAACAATAATAATGTGATCTAAAGAGAGATTTCTGAGAAAATCCCTCTATAAAACAGTGCATTAAGCCTGTGTAACAGTGAAGCTCTTGGTTACATAATATCCTCCCATAGACGACCACTAAGCCCATAGCCTAGTAGATAGAGGTTTTGTATCTCAACAGCAGGTGGAGTGTAGAGGTTGTGGGTTCAAATCCTGGGCTGGGCAAAAAGTTATTTAATTGCATAATTTAAAGCCTTGTGTTTGGGAAGCCCTGGGAGATGTAGAGACCCATATATGGACTGATGGTGATATCTCCCTGATGACATGGTCCCTGCTCTGCCGCTAACCTAACACATCTCTCAAAAGTCTTCCCTGCCGATGTACCGCAAGTTACAAAAACCTGGTATTGAACCGTTCTAACACTGAGCATCAGAATTTCGATGCATCGTACAACCCTAATCTGCACTGTATTGTTTATTTCTATGTTTTGTTTTTTTTGTTTATAGGGAGGATTTCAATATTTCTGTTCTTCATGCATTTGTGGATCTCCATGAGTTCACGGATTTGAACCTTGTCCAAGCTCTCAGGTCAGTCTTTTATTATTTTCTCATTTCATGTGCAGATGTTGATACAGTCCACAAATCTTGCCAAGAGAAGGGGAACGGTACTGTTGAATAGGAAGTGGTAATTTCTGCCACAGAATAAGCAAGAGCCTTATTCAGGAAGCTGTAAACTTAGTAGTGGTGATCTATCTGCCTGTCTGAGATAGCTGATAACTATAAGTATGTTGTAGAAGAGGCTTGTCATATATGGGTTAACACTGGTTCAGATGTGAGTTTATACTTCTTCATTGCCAACAATTTCAAATAGTAGATCCATGTAATGTTCTATTTCTGTAGTTCACTTTAGACAGGGGTTGAGAACCATCTTTTTCTCACTTGTCATTGTCAAAAAGTCTTCTCTCCTCCTCTTCTGTAACCCTCCTGCAGATGGCAAACTAATGTGTTATAGCTTAGTGTATGTAGGAGACAGAGCTCTCTGCAATTAAGGGTACTTCCTTATTTTTTTTGCTTTTAATCCTACATCTGAAACTTCTGGGAAACTTTTCTTGCACCACCGCCCAGCCATGGGGTCACCCACTAGCTGTGGCAACCCCTCAATATTTTGTGGCGGTGAGGGGAAATTCTTTAGCGTGTTACTTAATATTTATTAATTCCTAAGGCTTGGCAATAATTTTTTGTTGTCCAGTCCCATTCTCAATAGTTTCAGTATTTGGAGGGACCTTTTGTGGGCTCTGTTTCACTCCTATTCCAAGTTCACATTCCATTTCCTGTCAGGCCGACAGTCCACACACTTGCTCATGTTTTGTTTTTTTTGGCTACAGTTGCCTAATTTAGGGCAATGCTTTGCAGCCTAATAATCCATAATTCTTTCTCCCAGCCATTTGAGCCAATCTGTGGGACTGCATATTTTGTTTCCACTCCCTTCTCTCTTTTTACGCTTTTTGACCCGTTTAGTCAGTTAGTGAGTACATTGATACTTGCCTAGATTTACATCTAGACTTGCATCTTCAGATCGCACTCTGGTGCCTCCTCTCGAATTGTGGCAAGTGAAGTTTCTATAATATACCGGCACTATGCCGGCTACACTCATGCGCCAGGAGCTCCGAATGTAGGCAAGTATAAATGTTTGTGCTTGTCAGGACTGGTCTCTGCCATTTTAACTAAAGATGTTGAACTCCCTTTACCCATCTCCCTCACATTCTTAGGAACTTGCATATCTTCATCTCCATGTTGTCAGGGTGCCTTGAGTCTATCTGTCTTGCCCTGCATTCAGGGAGTTTGATTCCCTCTTCTTCATTCCAATGAAATCTTGTTCAAGAATGTGAGCATCAAATGTGGCCATAACTTGTTTAGTTTAACTTCCCATCGTTCATAAGGTATGCAGAGTACTGCCGCTCCCAACTTGAAGAAGACCCCCTAGTAGACCTCTCTGTCCACTGTGACTTCTGGTGAACATAGCTTGGATTTTGCATCTCCACTCTTCCTCTAGACTCTGGGACCTTGAATTCCAAATGAAATGCAAAATTTACTTTAATCTGAAAACAAAACTCTGGACCAATGATCAATAGTCCAGTTCTGTTTCTCCTTGGCCCAGGTAAGACGCTTCTGACGTTGTCTATTGGAGCGTCCTGACACATGGAATGTGACACTTGTGGTCCATGTCCTGGATACGTCTGTGTGGTGGCTCTTGCAGCAATTCTCTCCTTGTGAATATCCCCCAGATTTTTTCATGGCTTTTTCTTAACAATCCTATCAAGGCTGCGTTTATCCCGGTTGCTTGTGCACCTTTTTTCTACTAAACTTTTTTTTTTTCCTTCCGCTCAACTTTCCATTAAAATGCTTTGATAGAGCTCTCTGTGAACAGCCAGCTACTTTACCAATGACCTTTGGTGGCTTACCCTCATTGTGGAGAGTGTTAATGACTGCCTTCTGGACATCTGTCAAGTCGGCAGTCCTCCCACATTATTGCGTTGCCTACTAAACGAGACTCAAAATGCTTAGGAAACCTTTTATAGGTGTTTTGGGTTACTAATTCTAATTTCTGAGATAATGACTTTTGGGTTTACCTTGGGTAAGCCGTAAACCTCAACATTAACAGATACAAACTCTTGGAGAAGATAACTCTCTTTTTAATGACACATTTGAGTTCCACCTTTTCCGTATAGGGCCCCATTCACACTATATCTGGCTGCACAGTTTGAGGTTGGAAATCAGTCCTTGTAGACCTCTGTAGATCTCATGTTATTGCTTTTTTTCCCCTCCATGTTTAGGCAGTTTTTGTGGAGTTTCCGTCTTCCAGGAGAAGCTCAGAAAATTGACCGCATGATGGAGGCTTTTGCTCAAAGATATTGTATGTGTAATCCAGGAGTGTTTCAGTCCACAGGTATTGAAATTGTGGTAATCTTTCCTTATTTAAATTGAAAAAGAAAGATGGGGTTCATTATATATATATATATATATATATATATATCTCAAGTTTTATTATAATTCTTAATAGTTCTGTTAGCTGATTATGCCTTCTGTATGGAAGCTTGTACACTGTAAGGGAACACTTCAAAATTCCTAGTTTTTATGCTGTCCTGGTCATCAGAGGGAGCTGAACTGGATCAAGACAGTACATCAGGTTAAGCTTTCTCTCCTGCTCTGCACATATTACGTAGTTCAGTATAGGCAGGAAGAGAGAGAGTAGTAGGAGAGCCTCACACAGCTTAGGACAGTGGTGGCGAACCTATGGCACGGGTGCCAGAGGTGGCACTCCAAGCTCTTTATGTGGGCACTCGGGCCAACGCCCCAGCACACCAGACATGACTCAAAGAATTTTCCTGCATTTTCAAGCACCTTAAAAGATGCTTCTTTGGCTTCTTGGGACTGTAGGAAGAGGGAGAATATGTAGAATTATCTTTGGAGGACGTCGTGCTGGCCCCACGATTCTCTGTGTACAGAGGGACACTGGAAAGAAGCTACAATGATGCAAATTTTCCCTCCCTCTTTCTACTGTGTGTGTGTCCTCGGGAGGCCGGTACAATTGAATGTTGTTGAAAGAGCTTTAATCTTTTTGCTTTTGCTTTAATTTTTGGTTGGCACCTCGTGATAAATGAGGGGGCTTTGGGGTTGCAGTTTGGGCACTCAGTCGCTAAAAGGTTCGCCATCACTGGCTTAGGAGGTCACTGAGGAAGTGGTCAGAGGTGTCTGCTAGTGCCCCATGATGGAAGAGTATATATGCACTACACAATTACTACGTGTGCTGGTTTCCAAACACAAGTATAAAAATCCAAGGGACAATCTATTAAAACTGTTGACAGTCTTGGTGTCTGATGATAAATGCAGTACTATTTGATTTTCCATTCTAACTAAACTAGCTATTTCTTACCTTCTTTAAGGTATTGTCTGACTTTATTAAAGGAAATCTACCATCACCAAATTAAGCATGATAAACCATGGGCACTTGCTGATAGATCCAGGCACGGTGACTGGCACCTTCTTATATTTGTTGTTCATGGCCTCTTTCCTTCTAAAATCAACTTTTAAACTTATCATAAAATTATCTTTTGTTATAGTGCAGCAACCTACCACTGCACTTTTACCACTTTCATTGGCATGATTTCAAAACTCGATTTTTGAAAGAAGGAGGCCTTGGATAACAAATATAAGATTACCACAGGGCTGAGGAGCCCTGTTAAAAAATGCCATTTTTTTGGAGCCATGCCCTTGTTCGTTTACATGGGCATGGTACCTCCACTCGGCAACTTCCAGCCGACGTCCAGAGTTTTTAACAAAGTCAGACAACACCTTTAATGCCTGAAAATAACCATGCAAATGGGGCACATTTTTGATGCATGGCTTCATATGCATCAGTTCTTTCCTAGGAAGCTTTGACAATTTTTCATACAAGTCGTAAAATTGTCTAAAACATTTTACATATAGGTGGTGTAAATAAAACCACAATTCTGCTGCCTTTTCCAAATATATCTCCCTCAAATTTGTTTATTTTGTTTGTTTTGTAATACAGATACTTGCTATGTCTTGTCTTTTGCGGTCATCATGTTGAACACTAGCCTGCACAATCCCAACGTTCGAGACAAGCCAAGCGTCGAAAGATTCATCTCTATGAACAGGGGTATTAATGATGGAGGTGACCTTCCTGAGGAACTGCTGCGGGTAAGATTTCTTATTTTGCAGAATTAATTTGCAAAATCTAGTTATTTAATCAACTAACTTAACTCTGTAAGGACCAGACTTCTTTCTACTCAAGCGCTATCTTTCAAATCTGATGTGTCACTTGTGTATTGTGGCTGCAATAGCTTCAGAACGCTTTAACTTGTCCAAGTGATTTCGAAACCCAAGAGTTTTTTTCATGACATATTGTACTGTTAATTTAATATCAAAGAAAAAGTTTTGAAACATCCAGCTCCATAAAAACAGATAGCTCCTTTATTAAAGGGGTTGTCCGAGAGTTCTGGAAAACAAACATGGCCGCCGGAGCAGCGCAGGACTCGTCTTCCGGCCGGCCGTTGCCGGCCACGCCTACCGATCCCTATTCACAGCATTGGGTATGTGGGCCGGAAGGTTGTCGGGTCCGGCCGGAAGCTGAGTCCAGCGCTGCTCCACTGGCCATGTTTACTGGATACCGGAGGGCACCGTAAGGTAAGTAGGACTTTATTTTTTTAAGCAGCCCTCTCCCGGCCACCTTTAGTTTTTTTTCAGAACTCGGACAACCCCTTTAATCTATTTGCAGATACATAGAACACATCAAGCAAAAAACCAACATGTTTCTGGTGTACTAGGCACCCTCACTCATGGCATCACTGACCATAACGAAAAAAGGTTTAAAACTAAACCTTTAAACCCTCCAATATAGACTCGTATACCTCATCCAATAACCCTTAATGGCCAAGTTTATCAGAATTAGATCTCTTTCATCCATACCCTGAAGACACTGATCATAGTGTCATATCTTGGATTAGTCAGCAGGGGAGCACAGGTCTGTATTGCATAAATTACTGAGCACATCAGCTCAGGTGACCCCGAGTGTCTCCAGTACTATTAAGTTAATAAAATAAATTCTGGAGCCTGGAAACTAGCTGAAAGAAGCAAGATCATCCCCTACACGTAACGAGCATGAGTAGCACCGTCTAACACCCCTAAAGCGGTGATAGATGTCCTTTAAAGACTGTTACCATATCGCTCCACAGGATCAGGACATTGTCGATGCATCTCAGCCAACTACCCACTTTAGATGTCCATCTTTCCATAGTCTTTTTGAAGAGTAGAAGCTCCTCCCATCAGCCCATAGTTTGCATATGTGGGGGCAGCAGGGCTCCCCATTGCGGTGCCTCTGAGCTGGTAGAAGATTCATCCACCAAACAGAAAGTAATTGTGTTCTTGGAGAAAGAGAACCGCGTCCACCATGTAGTTGATTATGCCCTTGCAAATGTGTCCCTTCATCTGCCATAATCGCCTTGTCATGCGAAATGGAGCTGTAAAGTGCTTCCCTTGCTAGAAAGGTGCCTGGAGATACAACAATGTAATCCAATTTTCTCAGGACATCCGTTGTACTTGGGCATTAAAGGGGTATTTCGGGAATATGAATGTCTGACACAAAAACGCATGATGTTATAAATAAATGAATATAACAAAACTCAATGTCATTAGTCACAAAATGGAGCTTAAACAGTTTGATTTTATGATTTACAAAATTTATGGCCCCTCTAAAGTATGCAGAGTTATCACCAAGATGGCCGCCACTGGAAACTACAAGTCCCATGGACCTTTAGTTCTCAGTAACTCCTCCTCTCTCTCTCTCATGCTTTGCTCCCAGTGATGGTGTAACAGACTGTCCTGCTCTGTTACCATAGTTATGTGTAACTGCCATCACTGCACATTGCATCACTAAGATCTCACCATAACACTGGCCATACAGGATGCACTGCAACCAACAAACTACAGCCAAACATAGTGGTGATCACATGACCTTCCCAGGCAGGTGCTGGACATGTGATGTGGACATGTGACCAGCGGCCATCTTCTGTCCTGCGTCTGCTCCGCACGTAGGAAATCAAAGGACTGATTAAAGGGCCAGTAGCACTTTAATTCTTCATTACAGTGTATGTCAGCAGCATTTTTCTGCTAAGGGAAGCAACATTTTAACCCCTTACCGACATGTGAAGTAATACTACGTCACATGCCGGGTGCATGGAGAGGACTCACGGGCTTAGCCCTCTCCATAGCCTGTAAGACTTTACTGCATATTACAGCAAAGGCTTACCGGTAACACCAGCACCGATCGCTGGTGTTTTCCCGCTGATCAAAAAGATGGGCCGGCGCTCCCTGTGACGCCATCGGGGAGCAGCGATCCATCACCATGGTAGCCTCGGGTCTTCCGAAGACCCGTGGCTACTTCGGGTTAACCTATTCATTACAATGTGCTATCAGCACATTATAATGTATTAGGAGTAAAATCCTGTAGTATGGCAGTATATGATAGGATCGTACAGACAACCTACGACAGTACCCTAAGGAGTCTGAAAAATAGTAAACATTTTTTAAAAAGTTTAAAAAAAAAAATTGTAATTAAAAAACCTAAACTCAAATCACCCCCCTTTCCCCAGAACTGATATAAATATAAATAGTAAAAATCATAAACACATTAGGTATTGCCGCGTCCGAAAATTCCAGATCTATCAAAATATAATAACTGTTTTTCACTGCGTTTATCCCCGTAAAATGGCACTTTTTTACCATTTTTAAAAAAATAACAAATACTATAAAAAGTGATCAAAAGGTCATACAGTCCTAATGATAACATTGTAAACGTCAGCGAAATCCGCAAAAAACTGCACCTCCCAAAGCTACGTACACCAAAGTTATTAGGGCCAGAAGATGGCAAAAAATTTTGTACAGGAGGTTTAATTTTTTAAAATGTATGAAAACATTATAAAACCTATACAAATTTGGTATCCCCGTAATCGTACCGACCCAAAGAATAAAGTAGACATGTCATTTGGGGCATACAGTGAAATCCGTAAAATCCAAGCCCACAAGAATACGGCACAAATGCGTTTTTTAACCAATTTCACTGCATTTGGACTTTTTTTCCCGCTTCCCAGTACACAGCATGGAATATTAAATACCACCATTTTGACATGTAATTTGTTACACAGATAATAAGCCATCACACAGCTCTGTACATGGAAAAATAAAATAGTTAGATTTTTGAAGGTGCCGAGTGAAAAATGTAAACGCAAAAACGAAAAAGGGCTGTGCCGTTAAGGGGTTAAATCACTAATTATACATATAAGCTTATATTTTTAGTACCCTTTTGTATATGAATTATGCTGATTCCTGGAATACCCCTTTAAGGCTTTATGTTCCTGTTCTATCAGGCTGTCGTTCAATAGCTTTTTAAAAATGTTATTTATCTAAATTGCAAAAATTTGCAATTTGATCAAGAACAATTGGCAAAAACATCTTTTTTTTTTTTGTCATTTGTCTAAAATGACAATAATTCCTCCTTTATCCAGTCTGATTATGGTATTTGATCTTTTTCTTATGATAACAGAATTTTTATTCAAATTGTTTGAGTTATCCATTGGCTGTATCTTGGATAATTCATTCACAAACGATTCCCCGAATGTATCTATGGTAGGGGATGAGGTTTTGCTCTTTTGTTTCGTGTCCCCCAATATTTTACATTTATAATGAACATGTGTATATGTAAATTTAAATTTTTTTTTAAATTGTGTTATAAGGAAAGGTGGTTGATTTGAACTTTTTACCTTTTTTATTTATTTATTTTTAAACCTTAGTCAGTGGGGACACTGGCCGGATCCAAGATGGTAGCTCCTATGGGACTTTGTCACTCAAGTGCTGCCATTGATTTTAATGGTGGCACTTAAAGGGGTTGGCCACCTTTCTACTAAATATTTAAGTACTCCTTTCCCGGGGCAGTCACCTTTATGTGACTGCCCCAGTGCTTGTAAGTGTTGCCCAATATCTGCCATTGATGTGCAAGCACCATACAAACTAACCTGCCAGCAGTAAATTCCTCCCTATTCCTGTCCATAAAATGTTATCCGTTACAGGGGAGACACGTGACCGCATCGTCCATAGCGCTGTCACAGTGCCCACTTCCAGCCGAACCATCCATACCTGTGTATAGTGTGCACGTCTGCACTGCTCCTGCCAGACACAGCTCCACATTGTACCTGACCTCCCTCCCCCGTGCACAGGGTCTGCAGCCTCTTATGTTCCTGATCCTCCTGTTCCTGGGCTGTCAGTGAGGAAGAGGGATAGACGGCATGGAGCAGGACACCACACGCAGCTTCCAAACTCAATGTCAGATTATCACACCTGAGATCTGAGGGCCCTGGACTACCGCCCATATGATGATCTGCCATTGACATCTCCTGCTACAAAGGCTCTGCGCTGCTTCCCTGGAGAAGAAATCCTGCTATACTGCATTGGTTGCTGTCTAAATCACAGTAGGGATAATACTTATAGCCCCATGTGTTTTGCAGGAGCCCACGCAGTTACTTCTTTTTGTATTTGTGCTGGTTGTTACTGGAAACGATAACAGGGGGTGACCGCTACTCCCCATTACCAAACAGATGCCAGTGGCCAGATAAACCTTAGCAGGAATGCGCACAGTGGTCAGGGAGGAATGGGGGGGTTTGTAGGCGCTGCTGGAAAAAGGAGCAGCTCTTGGTCACGCCCACCTAGCCATCTAGTGAACCATTGGTACTGTATTCAGATATTCTGTAGATAGGTAGCCAACCCTTTTAATGGTATGAGACTAGTATTTATACTGAAAGAGAAGAAAATACTTTTAAAACAAAGTAAAGCAAAATCGATCGCCATATATGAAACACTTGAGCACTTATGAAACCCAAGTGTGTACAAATAAAAATGACAGGTCTTTATGCCCCCCCCCCCCCCCCCTACTACTGCCACATGATCCGCAGTATCTGTGTGCTGGGGACACTGATAATGCTGACTTCATAGAGTAGAGTACTTTACTCGACTGTACATTACTGCACTTTAGTTGTGCCAGGTCTAAGAGCTGACCACTGTGAGGGGGTGGAGCCATAGGGAAGGGGCGGGGCTTGAATGCTGTGACATCACTGTATGTATTATCTGTGTACTGTTACCTCAGTGTGTGTTTTATCCCTGTAATGTGACATAACTGTTTTTATTAAAAGGTTACTTCCATCTGGGCATTCATGCTTCATTAATTTACCACATATATACATTTCTTCATTCGCAAGTTATTACAACAAATTACCTGTGTAAAGATAATTACCCATAAATGTTGCCGTGTTGTCCCTTAGAAACATGACTGGCAGCGGTGACCGCACATGTGCTGTTGAGCCCTGCCCGGCCAACTGCATTCAGGGTTCATTACCACAGGATGGCTGTGGGACTTACTTTTTCATATGCAAAAACTATTTGTTTCTTTGTGCAATAACTCCAACTGCCATGGTCATATACAAGGACAACATTCTCGTTTCTATTGGACACATGGCTACATTTATGGGAAATTATCTTCAGAGACCCTTTTTTAACATCCAGTTAAAAAAAATGTATGTGTGTGTCCATGCTGTCCATGCTGTAGAGAATACCCTTTAACTTTATACTGTGACTTCCCTGTGTGTACTTATCCATGTACAAGGATAAAACAGAGGGTGTCTTCACAGAACCGGGATGATACAGAGTGCTCTAACAATCACGGATGAATGCATCATGAGCGCCGTAGGAGCGCGCCCGCAATATTCACGCGGCACCTATCCCTACCTCTTTTACCCCATGGCTCCACCCCCTCATGACAGTCCTTTCCTAAAACTGGGGAGTTTATAACCACTTGTACTCTGCAGTATCTGTGTCACCAGCATATGATACAGTAGTTGAGGGTGGGGAAATGGTGAAGGCCCACTCCTCCTGACCACTGAAGGAGGCCCAAAATCGTGTCCCCTCTCTGCTTACCTTGTTATCCTGGCTCTACTTTCTATTTCTAATAGCTTGGAGTAGGTTGCACTATATTAGCATTACTGCCCTCAGATCCAGGCTACTACATGTACTGTAAGGTGAAGTGCACCAACTTTCTTCTGGCATGGCAGAGGGGCAGTTAAGGTGTGATGCAGGGCCCCTGTTACCCTGATAGAAGCAGCAATAGCAAAGCACAGGGGAGAGCATGTACTGTGCTCTGTGTGCTGCATGAGTCTGAGTGGGTGTGGCCAACAGCTAGCATAGCCTGTACTCTGTTTATACAGATGGAGCACGGATCTGTGCTAGCAATGGCAGAAACCTGCTATGTTTTAAGTCGCTGTGTACTTTTTACATACATTTACACCACAAACAATAAAGAAAATACATTAATAGAGTACATTATTATGTTTTACTATTAGAATTCATACTATATTAAAAAAAATAGTAAGTTTAGTTACAATTTAAGGATTTATTAACTAGTTTAGTTCTAGATCCTATCATGTTAAATTCCTTCCGGGAATGTTTTCATGTACTGGCTGACTTGTAAAGGTGATTTCTCATCACCTCAATTGCAGCTCATCTACCAGTTAAGCCCCTGGTGGTCAAGTTCATGTGTTAATGTGTTTTCCCCTTACAGAACTTGTATGACAGTATCAGAAATGAGCCATTTAAAATCCCAGAGGACGATGGAAATGACCTCACACACACCTTCTTCAATCCTGACCGAGAGGGATGGCTTCTTAAATTGGGTAAGCCCTGTCACCATGTAAAGTGCAATGAACATTTTATCTCATTCCTTTCGGCTCTTCTGTATCTTCCCTCTGCTTCTTTTGCCATCCTGTCACATCCCTCTGGAGCCATTTAACATAAATCTGATTGAGTTCAGAAGTCTAAGCCATTTGTACTTTCAGAAAACAGATTCATATTCAATAAATGACAAAGATTAAACTAGTCTGCTTCATTAATACATTCTTCAAAAATGTGGGCCAGAAGTTATGAAAAATATATGTAAATAATTACAATAGAAGCAGCGAAGCAGTAGAATTGGTTTTAAACTTTTTTTTGCTTTCACAGCTTAAGGCTACATTCACACGACCATCGGGGGACGTATATACGGACTCCGTATATACATCCCCCGTAGGCTGGCAATGGGTGCAGGGAATGGTACGGTGCAGCACACATGCAGTACTGTACCGCTCCGTACCCGGGGAAAAGATGGGACATCTATATGGGCCGTGCACCATATATTTCTATGGTGAGGGGCAAGAGCGAGCAGCGCTCACCCCCTCCTCCTCTCCCATGTGCCGACGTGTGATTGTAGCCTAACTGTCATATGTTCAGCTTTACTTTTTCTTTAACTTGTAAGAAAACATGAAGATTATTTGGTAGACCCACATTCAGATAGTATTAGACTTCCAGGTTTCCCATATATATATATAATATTTCTATTTCTATTTCTGGGGGAAACATTTCTAGCTTTTATGGGACAATACAAACACAGAGTTCTTTGTGGACACCCAAAAACCTTGCCTGTAAATGTCTGTACTTTGCTTTTATGGCTCCTGATAGTCAAGGCTTTGTCAGGTTTCTTTGCTTAATACTGAATGCACACAAAATGCTCTGTGGCTAGAGGATGTGTATGAACCTCGATTTCTACCTTTTGTTTATGTAACTTATTTTTTTCCTTTTCTTTCTCCTCACTTGCCTGCCTGCCTGCCCTCTCCTACCCTCTTGTATTCCTCATTCTTTGTCTTTGCCCCCACTTTTTTTATTATTATTATTATTCTATACCTTGTGTGTTCGGCCGCTGATGACACTTGCTCTACGTCTTCTTTCAATAACTCTTCAGGAGGTAGGTAGAGCTCAGCATTTCTTCTTCCATCATAATAGTTGTATGTGTAGGAAAACTGTGCGCAGCAATCACTGCAAGTGATTACTTTTTTATTTTTATTAATTTCTCTAGCAGGGGTCTATTGTTTAATCTAAGCCTGTAAAATCAGAGCAGCCTCTTCCAATTTTATGCCTTTCATTGTATGCATTGTTGATTAGTATGCATTGTAAGAGCCACTTTTACACAACCCCTGTGACTGCAGATGTTGGTTACATTAGATTTATCACAAAATGTGCACCACTTCTGCTCTACAGCACTCCTTAGGTGTTACAGTACCATAAATTACATTGGCATACAACAATTCCTAAAAATCCTTGCACGAGTGGCTTACTATACTGAACAAGGTTCTCTCTGCATTGAATATTCTCACCTTCCTAGTATTGACCATTGATGCCAAGTAGAATCTGTGATCTATGCAGAAACCTTTCAGTAATGGTAAGGTCCCCTGTGAAATGACTGGCTGTTGCTAGGACAGGAAATTATTTTTATAACTGATATCATGTAGCTGTCACCCATACATTGTATAGCATGATGCAGGAATATTATGGGCTTAGATTTTGTGATGACTCCTTCTTAGGTTTTTCAAATCTGCTTTCATATCGACTATTTGTAAAACTCCATATCTTAAATCCTTCTCCACAACAAATTACTAAAATAGTTCACACTTCATTTCATGATGCATTAGTTTTGTCTACGGATCAACAATCACTTGTGGCTCTTGTTCTTGTACCTCCATCGGTTTATTGACTGTTCACTTCACATGTTGTTTCTGTGGCTTTTTTCTAGATGGCTGAGTTGGTAATATGTATTGTGTACACTGCAGCTCTCCTTTTACATATACTCTCTAATTCTTCTCTATTATCCCCCTCCCCACATATAACCTCTTACAGGTGGCCGGGTAAAAACGTGGAAAAGGCGCTGGTTCATCTTAACTGACAACTGCTTGTATTATTTTGAATATACCACTGTAAGTTAATTTAGCGGGGGGGTTGTTTCTTTTTTTTTCTTATGTGGCAAAAACCTTTTAAATAAACTTTTATTACTGTTGGCTACTACTTAGGATAAAGAGCCAAGAGGCATCATCCCACTGGAGAACCTCAGTATTCGTGAAGTCGAAGATCCTCGGAAACCGGTGGGTTATGATACCTGTGAGTGCCAGTTTTTAAATCATATTTAGAATTTGTAGCTCATATATCCTTTTTTTTTTTTTTCCTCCAAATCTCAAGAATTGCTTTGAACTCTATATACCGAACAACAAAGGACAACTAATTAAAGCTTGTAAAACAGAGGCGGATGGGAGAGTAGTAGAAGGCAACCATAACGTTTATAGAATTTCTGCCCCAACTCCAGAAGAGAAGGAAGAATGGATTAAATCTATACAGTAAGTGCTCGCTTTTTAAATGAATGTTTTGTCCTCCTAAAAGGCCGATATCATTCATGTAAAGGGGTTGTTCGAGTCTTTTCAAAAACATCTATGTGGCCTGGAGGGAGCTGCTTCTAATTATAAACCTCTCCTGCCAGTGCCCCTGTTTGTTTACAGGAGCATGGAAGCTGTGCAGCTTCAGTGTCTTAGTAAACAAACGAAGGCACGGACCAAAGAGACAGAGGCGGGGAAAGAGGGAGGGACTGCCGAGTTAAGTACAGTTTTTTTTTTGTTTTTGTTTTTTTTAAGCATCCCCCTTCCTGGCCACATAGAAGTTTTTAAAAAGTCTTGGAGAAACCATTTAACAATGTTTTAGGAGGCCGACACTAAGCCAAAAAAAACCTACCTGTAAAGTAAAGTGGTTATTGGCTGTCCTGTCCACTCCCCCTTCCTCAGAATATACTCATAAATGAGAAAATAGCTGCTGGTTTCTGAAGATGAAGTGAGTACTCTTATTCAAGTATTAACTCTTTCATCAATAAGAAGCGGTTCTATTAATAGTAATTCCTCTTTTTTGGCAATCTGGGGCCCACTTGTTCTTTACATTAATCCCATCATGCGGCAGAAAGTTTGGGTCATCCTGGGGGAGGCATAAGGAATTATCCACAAAATGAATACATTTTTGTATGGCTACGAATCGGGGTCTAGGCATTGTGTGGTACAGTGGGCAGTAATACAGAACATTCGTGAACAAATGGGACCTTTTATTGATGGCTTTTTTGTAAGGCCCATATTAAAAACAAGGCCCCAGTACTTTAAAGGGGGTTATCCCAGTTTTAAAAATTACTGAGGGCCGGGTCGGTATGTACACCCGGGTCTGTGTACACCCACCTGTCACAGCAATCGTCAGCAATGGACCGCTGCTATTGGTCCATTGCCGGTGACTGGGGAGTGTAGGCTATCCATGACTGCTGATCTCCCTGTTCCCAGACGCTGCCTGTAAAGTGAGACCGGGAACCTCCGTTCCTGGCACTGATGCAGTAACTAGTGGTTCTGTATAGAAATGGCTGATCATGGACACTGGACCAATAGCAGCGGTCCATTGTCAGCTGAAACTTCCCTGCTTGCCATCTGTCCCAACTGACCTCCCCCCTCCTGGACACTGTCAGTACTGACAGAGGATGTTCTAGTCCGTCTTGGTGCAGTAATTAAGCACTCACAAGGACCTATTATAACATCTAGGTCCATGTAGGGCTAAACTCCTTAAATGTCTTTTGATACCGACTAAGAATTCTGTTCAAAGGAAACCTATCATTTGATTTGATGTATTATGAAGCAAACATACCTTGAGAATGCTGTAGCTGCACTGATGCAGTATCATATCTTGGTTAATCCCTGAGCTGAGTGGTTTTGCTGAAAAAACAATTATAACATTCGGGACCTTGGGAAAGCTGGGACAGCATGGCTGCCAAGATAAACACATTACACTTGGGAGTTTGGAATTAGAAATGGTTGTAAGTCAAGCATGACTAAGCATGACAAGTCAAGCACTAATCAACCTGAGCTGGATCACTTATACACAGAGCTGGGGAATGGTGCAGCAATTGATTATTCTGTCTGGCAGAGAGAAAGTGATTGCATCATCTGCTGCAGAAGGGCTCTGGTGGTTGTTACCAGAGTGTGTCACTTCTGCAGCTTCACAGGTTGTTTTTATAGTCTGCAGCCTGTGAAGCTGCAGCGCGGAGTGGCTCTGTTAACACTCCCAGGAACCCTTTAGGGTCATAAAAACTTGATTTTAGATGGAAGGAGGCCATGGTTAACAATTGTAAGTCTACGAGTTTCACTGGTTTATCAGCCTTGATTTTGATGATAGATTTTCTTTAAACTGAACCTGTCATATATTTTTACCCCACTAAACCAGCAACACCATCAGGTAGGCTATGAAATGTCCTTTCCAGAATTCCCTTCCAGAAATATCACCTGTTGGCCTAAAGCAGTGATGGCGAACCTTTTAGAGACTGAGTGCCCAAACTACAACCAGGACCCACTTATTTATCGCAAAGTGCCAACACAGAAATTTAATTTGTGATTTATACTTCCTTCTCTGTCACAGCTTTCATTGATATCAGCACCTGAGGACACCAGTAAAGCAGAAAATAGAAGAAATTTGGATGATCATTGTAGCTTCCCTCCAGGGTCCATAAACAGGAACCAGAACAGAAGCTACAATGATAATCCAGATCTGTCCTCACCTTCCCACTCCTCCAGTAGTCCCAGGTAGCACTGTCACTTTAAAATAGCTCTGTGCACAGCAAGTCCTGGGCTGCCTGGGGCTGCAGGAAGATACCTGGAGTTATCTCTGGTGATGGCCTGAGTGCCCACAGAAAGGGCTCTGAGTGCCACAGGTTAGCCACCACTGGCCTAAAGTATTTCCTCCTAAATCATATGAAAATAAGCAGAAAATCTCTTTTGCCATAGGTGAGTCCTCTATACCTTTACATCAGCTAGAACCACGGTTCTGGTATCGGATTAAATGAGAGAATTCAATCTTTAAACCTGTATCAGGTGATCTTCAATTATGGGTAGATAAATTCATAGGAATGCAAACCATAAATACATAGGTGGAGATTTATCTCTAGTTGTATGTAGTTTCTTGGTGTATAATTTTCACACATTTTTGCAGAGACATTTTCAAAAGAACTCAAAATGAATCACAAAACTACACCACGTAGGAGGCGGTGTATGTGGGTCCTTCGCTACTACATCTGGTGCATGGTAGTGATGTATGTTGATAGTAGCCCTTGAAATTATTTAAATATATACAAGCACCTAAAATAAAATAACTAAACAGGAAGGTGGATATGAGTGATCTCTCTATCTATGTACAAGGACGAGACTGGCGCAAAAATTAAGAGTGACATCATGAGATCTAAACGCATGAATTGATTCAATATGGACAGAATGCAGGTTCATAAGGAGGAATTATTAGGGTACATGCAGTATATAGCATAGAGCCATGGCAGGTATGGGTGGGTGCCCTGGGCCTTCAGCCTCCAATGGGCCCACCCATATCCCGGCCCCATATGAAGATCTGCAAAAATACTTGATTGATTGGGCAGCAAAGTAGTCGGTTGTTGTTGCTCAGGTAGACACCATGGACACAGGATTGTGGTTGCTGTTATGGTTTTGTAGAATAATGGCCAGCTATTTGTTGACATAGCCGTGCGTGGTAGGGCTGTGGGAGTCATAGCTGCAGTTTGTAGTGTTTGGGCTGTCAGTGTTGGTGCAGTCTGAGTTGGAGACAGCACGGCTGCAGCTTGTAGGCTTGTTGCAGGCATGGAAGGGGACTGTAGGGTTGGTGCTTGCACAGCTGTGTCCTGAATATTTGGGACGGTCAGTCTCTCCTGCATAATTTCATGTGTTATTGCTGCTATTTGTACTCTGTAAGCAGCCTGCATGTTGCTGGTTTACAAATCGCAGTCAGGTCTGTGTGCAATTTTTACCACAGGGTTTAAACATTTTTAATTTCAATTGCCTTTATCCCGCCTTTCTCCATGTTTTATTTGTCTCCATCTTGCACAGTTTTAATGTTTTCGGTACCAGCAAATTTCCTGTGCAAAAACATCCCAAAAAGTCAGAATTGTGCCTGCGTGCGGCTGTCGATTCATACAGAGCACGCACAGCTGATACTCGCATCGGAAGGCATGTAACACTCCGCATACACCGGACTATAAATCAGACTGTCAGAAACACATACACGTCTGCATAAAACCACTGCCTAAAGATAAATCTCCCTCATAGTGTGCATTTGGTTAATACCAGCTCACAGAACCACAGGTGTGATACAATTTGGAAGAGGAGACTCTCTCCTTTTATTAGAACCATATTTAGAAGTACCGTAAAACCAAATATATTGTTATCTGAAATGGCACCACCACTTCAGCCTCTCAGCCAGACTCCTCTCGTCAGAGGCTGGAAGGAGAGCATTTCTAGTACCATGGTTCGGATTAAATATGAGTATTTTTTTTTTCAAAGCTAGATGTACAGAAAGTGAAAGAAATATGTGCGATCTTGATCTGCAATGTTGTCCCATCTGATTCTTTGTCACATTTATATATTTAGTATATTGAAATCTGCTCTAATTTGGTTAACATGCCATCTCTTCTGTAGGGCTGCAGTGAGTGTGGACCCCTTCTATGAGATGCTAGCTGCCAGGAAGAAAAGGATCTCTGTCAAGAAAAAACAGCAGATGCAGCAACAGCAACAAGAGCAGCCCTAAAAGACTTTGGTATTCTGGGCAAAGAACTTCCTCTGGCTTATAACCACTTCTGAGCACTCCATTGCCATGGCTGGCGTTGATTGCCGCTGCTCATGGGTAGCGTACAATGGAATCAAGAACTTGTTTGCACTGGATGCCTAGTGTATTTACTAGAGCATAGCTGAATATGATCTAGCCTCCGTCATTTCAAGCCTGTTCGCAGTGTTTATAGAGTACAGCTGTATCAAGGACTTTTTGGATTTTGACTCCTTTTCCCTTCTTATAAATAAAAAAAAAAAGTTAATTTAACTCTAAACTTATTAGACAAAAACGTGATGTGAAAAAGTGCATGAAAAAGCAATATGACTCACAACTTTTCCATTGCCATAGCACAGGCCTTACATTTCTCCTAAAACTTACATTTCATATTTTACTAATATTCTGTCAGCTAGTCCTCCATGGTTGGTGATACTGGCCCATATGAGAGCGTCTGGGTGTTTTGTTATGGGGATAGGGGAAAAAAATTGTTCCAGCACCAAAAAAATTAGTTGCATATTATTTAGTTTGTCATTTTAATGTGTAACTAAAAATTAAAGGCTACTGCCAACCCAAACGGTGACCTGTTTCGAGCAAAAAAAATGATAGCATGCCCTTAATCTTTGGGTTTTTTTCCCACAGTATTTTGCAATGGCTTGGGTTGCTCATAAACTAGGTAGGCATTACTCTTTCTATGAAACAAAGCAGACCCTTATGGAAAAGCATATGAGTTTGTGTCTATATTTAGTCCATTTTCTGTTGCTGGCAGCTTGAAGAAAAGATAAGTTTAAGAGTAAATTCAGACAGCCGGTTGAGCGGGCAAACCGCTGTGCACTGGAGAGGAGGAGAAGGTGGTGATCCCTCCCCCCTCCAAAGAGAAAAGCACAGACACAGCCGCACACACTGAGAAAGATAGAGCATGCTCTATCTTTTCCCTGTGTACGGTGCGGAAAAGTGCCATACATGTGAGGCACCGTACTTCCGCTGGGCCGCAATTGCCGTCTATTAGGACCTTTATCCCATCTGAATGTACCCTTAAGCCGTAGAAGGACAAAAACTACCCAGTCAATGGATGTGATGGCTTCTTTTTAACCACAGCAGATAATATATGTAAAATTAAAGCATTACTAAACTTTGAACCAAAATGCATAGAAAAATAGTGCAGATGGTAAGAGAACATCCATTTACTTTTTATAAAGAGGCATCTCCAGCACCATCAAGGCAAATAATGATAACCTCCCTGCCCTTTTCTATCTGTGTACAAAATGGAGAAGAAGCTCAGATACACTGCTGGCTGCAGTAGAAGAAAGGAGCAAAACATGAGACCTAGAAAATATTTTTTTAAAGGGGTTATCCACTTTTTGAAAATTGTATAATCTAAAATTAATCAATTTTTGCATGTATACATTCTGTATTAATTCCTCATAGATGATGGCAAGCACAAATCTAGAAAACTAACAGCAAGGTCATGTGATGTCAAACAGATACACGGCTCGTTATAACACACAGCTCTGATTATTGTCTGTGATATAACAAGCTGTGCATTTCTGTGAGATCACTTGACCAGGCAACAGATTTAATCTCTGGCTGATGAGGTAAAATACAGGAGGCTTCCCTTTATATATAAAGAAAGCAGAGTAGAACTATTAATAGATATATTTTGGTAAATTACCTAATATTCTGCACTCCAAACTTACACGTTACAAAAAAAATTAGGAGAAGTGTCCAACCCCTTTTAAAACCATTGCAAAGTTAACTATTATCACCCGGGCTATAGTTTTCCAAATATAAACCAATGACCTCTAGTCTCCTTCTTTTACGTAAAGTGTCTCTGTGCTTTATGGAATAATAGATGCCATTGGCAGAAAAAAATTTCATTCTTGACGTTGTATTGTGCAATGTGACTTTAATTTGATCTGCTATAGAGGTGTCAAACCTAAAGTCTGCAATAATTTACACAGAACAACAATCTGTTTGCAGCCATTTTAGGCACTGAGGAAGCCATTTTTTTTCCCATATTTCCCGGTCTGAAAACCTCTACAAATATTTTCATACATATGTGTGCTATCAGCTTTTCTAAGTAGCTGCAAAAGTTTAGTTGCCCAAGATTTAATTCTCACAGGAAACGGAAGAGTCCTTTAGGTGGTTAGTACATTTTTACAGCAGATTGAAGCCACTTGTGCACCCTCTTTGTGCCACGATGTCGATAGGGTCCGAAAACACTACAGTGGGATAAAAGGTGCCGTCTCATAATAACACTAACCGTGCATGCATTTATCCTGATCATGCAACGATCCAAAAAATGGAAACAGGTTTTTTGGATATGTTTAGGGGGCATTAACCATGTTTCAGTTTGTAATGTAACAGTTTGGCAGGTTGTTTAAATGTTGTGCCAAAATGGGGTACACTGTCCTGTGCTCCTCTGCACTGTGCCTGTCTGTCGGTCAAAAAAGCTGTGAAAATAATTCAGGACTGAATACCTCATCTTTGAAGGGGTAGAATTTGGGATTATTGAATTGGTATTTTGTTTGTTTGTAAGTTTTTTTTCTATTTAATATATCATACACAAATATGTTAATAAAAATAGTAGTATGAGAACGTTTTGTGTCTGGCTCACTTTTTTTTTTATTTCTAAAATCATTAACTATGTATTGTGCTTTTTAGACACACATTTCCTCCTCGGCACTGTGCTGCTGTTCCACAGGAGCACCCAAATGCATTCCACAGCCATTCCGCTAATCTGCTGGTTACTTGTGTGTCCTATGCCACTGCCGGGTGGCACAGATCAGCCTTTGCAATATAATAATGCCGTTATTAAGACCTATCAAACCTGGAGAAAGTATTCTTTAGCGCTGTATTATGATTAATGTAGACTGGCATTTGACAATGCATTACACATCCATTGTTGCTGGGCAACGCATTGCCTATTTGACTACCGATATGTCATTTCCGGTCTGTGACTGCCTCCGGTTTTTGGACGTGACTGAATGCTGAGTGTGTACCTTGGTGTAAGCTTACTGTGGGCATCTAAGCCCTGAGGAAGGTTCCGGAGGGAGATGATACATGTGGAGATGATACACCTCCCATTTTGGACGAATGTCCACCGAATGCCTATTCCTACTTCTGACTATGATTCTATAATCCTTGATGACTTGTTCTGATTATAAACATGCAATACTTCATTACTATACTTTTTTGTTTTTCATGCAGGGTTTAGGGGTTGTGAATAGACCACTTTTTTTTTTTTTTTTTTGTGTGTTGTATAACCTTTATTTCATGAAATGCACATTTTAGTGGACATTGGTGGCTACTACATCCAAACTGTGAGTGTGTAGGGTCTACCAACTTTGGTATTTGTGTTTTTAATTAATTTTATGTGTCTCATGAATGCATGTGCTTTTGTGCATATTGTTTGTGTGTAGACTGGTATCTGTAGGCATTTTTGGGTTATTCATGGCCCCATCTTTAACCCCTTTTTCGTTTTTGCATCTTTATTTTTCACTCCCCACCTTCAAAAATCTATAACTTTTTTTATTTTTCCATGTAGAGAGCTGTGTGATGGCTTGTTTTCGATCTCGCGGATACCAAATTATTATAGGTTTTATAATGTTTTCATACATTTACAAAAATTAAAACCTGTACAAAAAAAAATATCATTTTGCCGTCTTTTTTGCGCTAATAACTTTTTCATACTTTGGTATACAGAGCTGTGGGTGTTGTCATTTTTTGTGACTTTTGATGAAGTTTTCAATGCTTTTATTTTCAGGATTGTAAGACCTTTTTAATCACTTTTAATTGAATTTTTTATATTTTTCAAAATGGCAAAAATGCCATTTGCGACTTTGGGCGCTATTTTCTGTTACAGGGTAAAACGCAGTGAAAAAAACATATTTTGATCGGGCGTTTTCGAACGTGTGTTTATGATTTTTACTGTTTATATAACTTCTAGGGAAAGGGGGGTGATTTGACATTAGGTTTTTTAATGTAATTTTTTAATATTTACTATTTTTCAGACTCCTTAGGGTACTTTAACCCTAGATTGTTTGATCCTACCATATACTGCACACCATCTATTACAATGTGCGTATCGCACATTGTAATAGCCTCGGATCTTTGTGTGATCCGAGGCTGTCATGGCAACGGATCGCCGCTCCCCGATGACTCACGATCGTTAATGCCGCTGGCAGCTTTCCCAGGTGGCGATCAAAGGGTTAACACCTGTGAGCACTCTTCATACTCCCCCATGCGCAATAAAATGTACAGGTATGTCTTATTGCGCCATTGCGCTATGTTTCTTAAATGTCCTCAGGATAACAAAATAACACATTCTCTATTTCACTGTTATTAACAAAAATGCAGCATTTCACAGATATAAGTACAACCTGTCTCTATCAGTCTTACTGTACACTTTTCAGTTGCTCTTCGACACAACCCTTTAACTTCTGATTTTGGGGTTGGGCCGCCATCTTGGATTTCTGTGTGAGGCTGTGCTTGCTGAGTTTGTGTCTTTCTGTTGAGACTGTAGCTACACCCCCCTGTACGGAGCTCACACTGACACATACACTGATTTGCCAGCGCATCGTGAGCAGAGAGCAGCTACAAAGTACAAGGAGATAAGTGATCTGGGGGAAGGAGGAGGCACATATCTGTGAGAACAGAGATGTAGCAGAGCTGGCAGTGTAAAAGTCTGACAGTCTCTGGGCTTTATAGGTTTTCAGGTTTAAGGAGGAGGTGGTCTTTCTGACTCCCCCAGGAACTTAACTTGGTTTTAATAATGTCTGGGTTTTTTTCTGTTGTGAAGAACAGTAGAAGGGTCCATGTATTTTCATATTATTCTATATTGGTGTGTTCTTCCCCTTTGTGTAGCAAATGTTAGGTGACTGGTTCAAGTTGCTGCTCTACAAATTTGATCTAAGGAGGAAGATGCCAAGGGGAGCGTAGCAAGTGGCAGACCTGGATGGATGCATGAGCTCCTCTGGCCTACTATTCTCCTGCATTTATGGTTTCTAAAACCATAAAATGCTAGTTGGTTATAAAATTTTCACCTTATTTTTTCATCAATGTGAAATGCATTAACATTAAACAAAGTTAGAAGGTTTTTATTTTGTTTTTGACCTGGGGGTCTTGTGGACCTGAAACGCATAATACTAATAACTTAATACTGTGCATCATTGGCCATGAACCTCCTGTCAATCTTACCCGAGGAGCTCCAGAGTACAGATAGATTCCCAGGGCAACCAATTTAAAGAAAGTGAGACAGAGCGCAGCCACAGGATGACAAGGTAAAACCTTTGCTAGCAGGAAAATGGCAGCAGATGGCTAATGAGAGTAAATTAGAGAATTGCTTATATTGGCTTAGTGCAGAAATAAGAAAACGTTTCTTAAACTTTATAATAAGTGTTCTTTAACATGCTGTCCATTTCCTTCTGATCCTCCTTTAGAATCTACTCCTTCATTGGAGTCCAGCTTTGTTTAATTAAACTAATTGGACTCGATTAGGTAAGGCATACACCCATCTATGTATGACCTCACAGCTAGCAGTGCTTGTCAAAGATCATGAAAATCATGAGGTCTAAGGAACTGCTCAAGCAGCTCAGAGAAAGAATTGGCCAGGTATGGCCAAGGTTGCGAAAAAATTTCTGCAGCACTAAAGGTATGGAAGGAACCTAAATAGTCACAGAAGCCTCCTTAAGCCGGTCACAAAGCAGTCTTGCGGCCGCTTTTCGTTGTTTGACTTTTGGCAAGTATGTGATCCCAGAGAGCGAGCCTACATGTTCTATTCAACCCCTCATTACACCCACACCCGGATCAATTAGTGACATCCAAATGTTACTGATGCTAGGAAATGCGGAAGTGGGTTCCATCTTTGGGTCAGATCACGCCCCGTAACTTTTTACATAAGAGGTGAATATTTGTGTACACATAGCTGCCATTGGAGATCAAACAAGGCCCTGTTGAAAGTACCCCATACTAGAGAGGAACTATCTTCCTTCTTTGTGGAATATTTCCACTTCAATGTGTACACAGGCTCCACCCAATCCATATTATGGGAGGCTCATAGGCGTTGATGAGGGGTTACTTTATTGAGCTGGGAGCAAGTTCCAAAAGATACAGAATGTGCCTAGAGAAGGAGTCACGCAAAATGATAAGATTCGTGAAGGGCATGAAAAACCCTTCCACAGGATGTTTGCGTCAGCTGGCGGAACTTAGGGAGTCACTGAGAGAACTCCGACTAAAGCAGGTAGAGAAGATGTTGTATACTTCACTAAATTGTACATCTTGAATGGAGGAAAAAAAGAACGGGTACTGACTGACTTTCTAGACTCCTGCTCTCTCTGGAGTTTCTCGCCAGAGGCTCCAAGTTCCCTCAAGTACCCTATTTACACAGGTGAAATAGAAGGAGTGATCAAAGATTTACTGAGTGGCAAAGCACCAGGGGCGGACGGGTTGACATACTTATATCATCAATCACTCCTGCAGGTTTTACTCCCCCCACATGAGTCGACTGTTTAATGCATTCTTAGAAGGGAAATCTTGACTCTCACCAACTCCTACATAACCTAATAATCAAACCAGGAAAGGATGCAATGGAATGCACAAATTGCAGGCCAATTGCACTCCTCAACACCAACCTTAAGATTTATGCTATTATTCTGGCCAACCAGCTGTTACCACTGCTTCCCCACATGATTCACAAGGATCAAGTGGGCTTTATACCTTTCCGGCAGGTGGGTGATAATATGAGAATGGCTGATAGATGTGCAAAATAAAAAGGATGAACAGGCACCCATTCTCCGCTTAGACGCAGATAAATCCTTTGATAGACTAAACCGGTTGTTTGTTTCAAATGGTAGAATATACCATTTGTGGGCTCAATAAAGAGCCTCTATTCAGCCCCTATGGCGGTAATAACACACCTGCATGCTCCTTCCAGCCCCATACAAATTCGGAATGGTACCCGGCAGGGCTGTACACTCCTCCCCCCCCCCTCCTTTTTTTTGTTCTGTATAGCTTCCACAATCTGTCAGGACACTAGCATTCACGGGGTTAACATACAGGTAAGGACTTCAAGCTGTCATTGTTTGCAGATGATGATCTTCTTACCTTAGCCCAACCTCTTATATCTCTCCCAAATCTTCAAACTCATTTGAAACAATTTGGCCTCTTAGACTACAAAGTTAATGCTTCAAAAGTTGAAACGTGTCTTATTTACATGCCTACCCCTGTGCTAGATCTTTTAAAAAACGGATTATAATTTTCATTGGAAAACGGAGGCTATCCCATATTTGGGAGTGAATATAACACCTTCCTACAGTTCACAATAATAGCATAATTTCCCAAGACTTTTTCCCAAGATTAGGTCCCTTATGGATAAATGGGACATTTTACAAATATCATTTTTCGGTATGATAGCAGTAATAAAAATTACAATACTTCCAAAATTGATGTATCTAGTTGCCAGGTTAGTCTCACTTTTGAGAATTTTTAGTCCCAAATAGAAGTACCCAAAAGTAAGTCTGTGTCTAGCATGCTCTGTTTTGGAACTTATTAGGTGCAAGAATGGGACAATTTCAGAGCCCAAAAGTTGCACAAGCTGAAGAAACATCTGGGCTACATAGATAAATCTTTGATGCAGCAAACTTTGGTAGGCTGCTTGATTCTGCACCTAAAAAGTCTCAAACTGTGAGAAGTCGCAAAAAAAGAAAAAAACAAAGCAATAGGAGTGATACATGTCCCCCATAGAGTGGCAAAATCAGCCCTGCTTTCTCGTTAAGGGGGAGCTATCTATGCCAGATTAAATATTATTGGGCGGCACATCTTATGCCAGCCTGGTTGACTATATTGGCCTTCTCGAGATGTATGATAATAGCTCTATTCCAACACAATTCTTTTTTGTGTACTCCCGAAATCTAGCCTCCCACTGGACCAATGTTGGGTCCCGTTTAGAGATGAGCGAGCACTAAAATGCTCGGGTACTCGTTATTCGAGACGAACTTTTCCCGATGCTCGAGTGCTCGTCTCGAATAACGAGCCCCATTGAAGTCAATGGGAGACTCGAGCATTTTTCAAGGGGACCAAGGCTCTGCACAGGGAAGCTTGGCCAAACACCTGGGAACCTCAGAAAAGGATGGAAACACCACGGAAATGGACAGGAAACAGCAGGGGCAGCATGCATGGATGCCTCTGAGGCTGCATAATCGCACCATTATGCCAAAATTATGGGCAACAGCATGGCCATGACAGAGTGACAGAATGAAGCTAGATAGCATCTAAAACATCCAATAATTGACCCTGACACTATAGGGGACGGCATGCAGAGGCAGCGGCAGGCTAGAGAGTGGCATGGCGACATACCCTAAATGGACTCAGGCTTCAAACCAATGGGTGGCAGAGAGGAACCAAAGGAGGTGAGCAAGAAGCGCTCAAATAATATCGGTACATGATAAAAGTTTGCCAGTATATTTTGTGGATTACACAGCAGGGTGGCGACAAAGTTAACAAGTTTGATGTGCAAGCCATGAAAACAACCCAAAATTCTGCCTGACACAGCTCGTTTGATAAGGGGACCATGTATGGAGGCAGTGAACTAGTAGTAGATTAAAGGTGCTGCAGTTAAAACTATGTTAGTTGGATCTTGGCATGGAGCTGGCGCTCCGCTGCCAGGCGAGCTTTCGCCAATCCAAGCCCCTGTCTCTAGGCTACTCCCCAAACAGCACTTCTAAGAACCTTTTGTATAAGATCAAGTGTAGTAGCGTTCTTATAAGTTTGGGATATGGCGGGTGAGGAGAATGTAAACAGATGCGCAAGAAGCGCTGAAATAATATCGGTAAATGATAAAAGTTTGCCAGTATATTTTGTGGATTACACAGCAGGGTGGTGACAAAGTTAACAAGTTTGATGTGGAATGCCCTGTAATAGCTCTTGGGCGGTGTGCCTTTTATCGCCTAGGCTCAGCAGTTTGAGCACCGCCTGCTGTCGCTTAGCGACGGCACTGCTGCTGTGCCTAGAGCTACCGACTGATGGCGCCATGGCCACGGATGGTAATTCGGAAGAGGAGGAGGTGGAGGAGGGGTGGGAGGAGGAGGAGGTATAGTAGGCCTTTGAGACCTGGACCGAGGTAGGCCCCGCAATCCTCTGCGTCGGCAGTTTATGACCAGCCCCATGGTCAGACTCGGTCCCAGCCTCCACCAAGTTAAGTGTAGTAGCGTTCTTATAAGTTTGGGATATGGCGGGTGAGGGGAATGTAAACAGATGCGCAAGAAGCGCTGAAATAATATCCCTAAATGGTAAAAGTTTGCCAGTATATTTTGTGGATAACACAGCAGGGTGGCGACAAAGTTAACAACTTTGATGTGGAATCCATGAAAACAACCCAAATTTCTGCCTGACACACCTCGTTTGATAAGGGGACGATGTATGGAGGCAGCTATATGGACGACTTTTGGAGGTAGCAATGGAGACAACGTGTGGAGGCTGCTATGGAGACAATTTAATTTGGATAGTGCCTGTATGTGGCAGTCCAAAAAAGTTTTCAAACCAGAGGAGCAGGTAGGAGGCCCTCCAGAAAAATGAAATAGATTGAGTGCCTGTATGTGGCAGTCCAAAAAAGTTTTCAAACCAGAGGAGCAGGTAGGTGGCCCTCCAGAAAAATGGAATAGATTGAGTGCCTGTATGTGGCAGTCCAAAAAAGTTTTCAAACCAGAGGAGCAGGTAGGTGGCCCTCCAGAAAAATGAAATAGATTGAGTGCCTGTATGTGGCAGTCCAAAAAAGTTTTCAAACCAGAGGAGCAGGTAGGTGGCCCTCCAGAAAAATGAAATAGATTGAGTGCCTGTATGTGGCAGTCCAAAAAAGTTTTCAAACCAGAGGAGCAGGTAGGTGGCCCTCCAGAAAAATTGAATAGATTGAGTGCCTGTATGTGGCACTCCCAAAAATTGCTTAAAACAGAGGACCGGGTAGGTGGCCCTCCAGAAAAATTAAATGCATAAAGTACTATAGCTAGAGCCAGTGGGCCCTGTCAAAAAATAGCCAGTTTCCTCTGCTTTAGTGTACAAAGAGGAGGAGAAGGAGGAAAATGAGGAGGAGGAGGAGTGCATAAATTATTCAGGTTGAGCTTCCTTCACCTGGTGGAGATTGGAAATTATGAGAAATCCAGGCTTTATTCATCTTAATAAGCGTCAGCCTGTCAGCGCTGTCAGTCGACAGGCGTGTACGCTTATCGGTGATGATGCCACCAGCTGCACTGAAAACCCGCTCGGACAAGACGCTAGCGGCAGGGCAGGCAAGAACCTCCAAGGCGTACAGCGCCAGTTCGTGCCACATGTCCAGCTTTGAAACCCAGTAGTTGTAGGGAGCTGTGTGATCATTTAGGACGATGGTATGGTCAGCTACGTACTCCCTCACCATCTTTCTGTAAAGATCAGCCCTACTCTGCCGAGACTGGGGACAGGTGACAGTGTCTTGCTGGGGTGACATAAAGCTGGCAAAAGCCTTGTAAAGCGTACCCTTGCCAGTGCTGGACAAGCTGCCTGCTCGCCTACTCTCCCTCGCTACTTGTCCCGCAGAACTACGCACTCTGCCGCTAGCGCTGTCAGAAGGGAAATAGTGTTTCAGCTTGTGCACCAGGGCCTGCTGGTATTCATGCATTCTCACACTCCTTTCCTCTCCAGGGATGAGAGTGGAAAGATTTTGCTTGTACCGTGGGTCCAGGAGAGTGAATACCCAGTAATCGGTGCTGGAATAAATTCTTTGAACGCGAGGGTCACGGGATAGGCAGCCTAGCATGAAATCTGCCATATGCGCCAGAGTACCAACGCGTAAGAATTCACTCCCCTCACTGGCCTGACTGTCCATTTCCTCCTCCTCCAACTCCTCCAACTCCTCTTCTTCTGCCCATACACGCTGAACAGTGAAGGACTCAACAATGGTCCCCTCTTGTGTCTCGCCAAAATTCTCCTCCTCTTCCTCCTCATCCTCCTCCACCTCCACCTCCTCCGATATGCGCTGAGAAACAGACCTAAGGGTGCTTTGGCTATCAACAAGGGAATCTTCTTCCCCCGTCTCTTGTGACGAGCGCAAAGCTTCCGACTTCATGCTGATCAGAGAGTTTTTCAACAGGCCAAGCAGCGGGATGGTGAGGCTGATGATGGCGGCATCGCCACTGACCATCTGTGTTGACTCCTCGAAGTTACTCAGCACCTGACAGATATCAGACATCCACGTCCACTCCTCATTGTAGACTTGAGGAAGCTGACTGACCTGACTACCAGTTCTGGTGGAAGTTGGCATCTGGCAGTCTACAATCGCTCTGCGCTGCTGGTAAACTCTGGATAACATGGTTAATGTTGAATTCCACCTCGTGGGCACGTCGCACAACAGTCGGTGAGCGGGCAGTTGGAGGCGGCGCTGCGCTGCCCTGAGAGTGGCAGCATCTGTGCTGGACTTCCTGAAATGCGCACAGATGCGGCGCACCTTCGTGAGCAAATCAGACAGATTGGAGTATGTCTTGAGGAAACGCTGAACTATGAGATTTAACACATGGGCCAGGCATGGCACATGTGTCAGTCTGCAGAGTTGCAGAGCCGCCACCAGGTTACGGCCATTGTCACACACAACCATGCCTGGCTTCAGGTTCAGCGGTGCCAGCCACAGATCAGTCTGCGCCGTGATGCCCTGTAATAGTTCTTGGGCGGTGTGCGTTTTATCGCCTAGGCTCAGCAGTTTGAGCACCGCCTGCTGTTGCTTAGCGACGGCACTGCTGCTGTGCCTACAGCTAGCGACTGATGGCGCCATGCCCACGGATGGTAGTTCGGAGGAGGAGGTGGAGGAGGGGTGGGAGGAGGAGGAGGCATAGTAGGCCTGAAAGACCTGGACCGAGGTAGGCCCCGCAATCCTCGGCGTCGGCAGTATATGACCAGCCGCAGGGTCAGACTCGGTCCCAGCCTCCACCAAGTTAACCCAATGTGCCGTCAGCGATATATAGTGGCCCTGCCCGGCAGCACTCGTCCACGTGTCCGTGGTCAGGTGGACCTTGTCAGAAACGGCGTTGGTCAGGGCACGGATGATGTTGTCTGACACGTGCTGGTGCAGGGCTGGGACGGCACATCGGGAAAAGTAGTGGCGGCTGGGGACCGAATACCGAGGGGCGGCCGCCGCCATGAGGTTGCGAAAGGCCTCGGTCTCTACTAGCCTATAGGGCAGCATCTCCAGGCTAAGCAACCTGGAGATGTGGACATTAAGGGCTTGGGCGTGCGGGTGGGTTGCACTGTATTTGCGTTTCCGCTCCAGCGTCTGGGGTATGGAGAGCTGAACGCTGGTGGATGCTGTGGAGGATCGTGGAGGCGACGATGGGGTTTTTGTGCCAGGGTCCTGCGCAGGGGGCTGACTATCAGCTGACACAGGGGAAGGAGCAGTGGTGTGCACGGCCGGAGGTGAACGGGCTTGGTGCCACTGAGTGGGGTGTTTAGCATTCATATGCCTGCGCATACTGGTGGTAGTTAAGCTAGTAGTGGTGGAACCCCTGCTGATCCTGGTTTGGCAAAGGTTGCACACCACAGTCCGTCGGTCATCCGGTGTTTCCTTAAAGAACCTCCAGACTTCTGAAAATCTAGCCCTCACCGCGGGAGCCCTCACCACGGGAGCTTCACTACGTGACACATTTGGCGCTGATGCACCTGCTCTGGCCCTGCCTCTCCGTCTGGCCCCACCACTGCCTCTTCCAACCTGTTCTGGTCGAGGACTCTCCTCCGTCTCAGAAGCACTGTGTTCACCCGGCCTCTCAACCCAGCTTGGGTCTGTCACCTCATCATCCTCCGATCCCTCAGTCTGCTCCCCCCTCGGACTTCCTGCCCTGACAACAACTTCACCACTGTCTGACAACCGTGTCTCCTCATCGTCGGACACCTCTTTACACACTTCTTCCACTACGACAAGAAGGTCATCATCACCCACAGACTGCGACTGGTGGAAAACCTGGGCATCGGAAAATTGCTCAGCAGCAACCGGACAAGTGGTTTGTGACTGTGGGAAGGGTCCAGAAAACAGTTCCTCAGAGTATGCCGGTTCAAATGCCAAATTTTCCTGGGAGGGGGCAGACTGGGGGGGAGGAGGCTGAGGTGCAGGAGCTGGAGGAGTGCCGATTTCAGTGACATGGGTGGACTGCGTGGAAGACTGACTGGTGGACAAATTGCTCAAAGCATTGTCGGCAATCCACGACATCACCTGTTCGCACTGTTCTGGCCTCAACAGTGCTCTACCACGAGTCCCAGTAACTTCAGACATGAACCTAGGGAGTGTAGCTCTGCGGCGTTCCCCTGCTCCCTCATCAGCAGGTGGTGTCTCACCCCGCCCAGGACCACGGCCTCTGACCCCTGCAGTAGTTGGACGCCCACGTCCCCGCCCTCGTCCTCTACCCCTAGCCCTCGGGTTAAACATTTTGAAAATGAAAGTTATAACTTTAATTTTTTTTTTACTTTTTTTTGTGTTTTTTTGTGTTTTTTTTTTTTTGTGTGTTTTTTAGTTTTTAAAACCAAACGATGCTATCCTATTGCTATGGCTATTTTCTAGCCAAGTATGAAAGCACACTGCTATGCCAGATGAGATGACGCTGAGTCATGAAAAAATAAACGTAAAATAAAAAGGAAATGGCAGACTGTGCCTAATTGAAATCCAACCCCTAATAAATTTTCCCACTTCGGTCTTTGCGATGGATATGTGCGTCACTAAGCGCTAAACACAGCGGTCGCAAGTCTCACTACAAATTCCTCACAATTTGCTAGTAGATGCACTGCAGCAAGGACAGCCACCAGCAGATCAACCAGAAATAAAATATATATAACGCTATTGTAGGCGTAAGTAAGCCGTTTGGATTCTCCTTTGGCTATTTTCTAGCCAAGTATGAAAGCACACTGATGAGATGACGCTGAGTTATGAAAAAATAAACGTAAAATAAAAAGAAACTGGCAGACTGTGCCTAATTGAAATCCAACCCCTAATAAATTTTCCCACTTCGGTCTTTGCGATGGATATGTGCGTCACTAAGCGCTAAACACAGCGGTCGCAAGTCTCACTACAAATTCCTCACAATTTGCTAGTAGATGCACTGCAGCAAGGACAGCCACCAGCAGATCAACCAGAAATAAAATATATATAACGCTATTGTAGGCGTAAGTAAGCCGTTTGGATTCTCCTTTGGCTATTTTCTAGCCAAGTATGAAAGCACACTGATGAGATGACGCTGAGTTATGAAAAAATAAACGTAAAATAAAAAGAAACTGGCAGACTGTGCCTAATTGAAATCCAACCCCTAATAAATTTTCCCACTTCGGTCTTTGCGATGGATATGTGCGTCACTAAGCGCTAAACACAGCGGTCGCAAGTCTCACTACAAATTCCTCACAATTTGCTAGTAGATGCACTGCAGCAAGGACAGCCACCAGCAGATCAACCAGAAATAAAATATATATAACGCTATTGTAGGCGTAAGTAAGCCGTTTGGATTCTCCTTTGGCTATTTTCTAGCCAAGTATGAAAGCACACTGATGAGATGACGCTGAGTTATGAAAAAATAAACGTAAAATAAAAAGAAACTGGCAGACTGTGCCTAATTGAAATCCAACCCCTAATAAATTTTCCCACTTCGGTCTTTGCGATGGATATGTGCGTCACTAAGCGCTAAACACAGCGGTCGCAAGTCTCACTACAAATTCCTCACAATTTGCTAGTAGATGCACTGCAGCAAGGACAGCCACCAGCAGATCAACCAGAAATAAAATATATATAACGCTATTGTAGGCGTAAGTAAGCCGTTTGGATTCTCCTTTGGCTATTTTCTAGCCAAGTATGAAAGCACACTGATGAGATGACGCTGAGTTATGAAAAAATAAACGTAAAATAAAAAGAAACTGGCAGACTGTGCCTAATTGAAATCCAACCCCTAATAAATTTTCCCACTTCGGTCTTTGCGATGGATATGTGCGTCACTAAGCGCTAAACACAGCGGTCGCAAGTCTCACTACAAATTCCTCACAATTTGCTAGTAGATGCACTGCAGCAAGGACAGCCACCAGCAGATCAACCAGAAATAAAATATATATAACGCTATTGTAGGCGTAAGTAAGCCGTTTGGATTCTCCTTTGGCTATTTTCTAGCCAAGTATGAAAGCACACTGATGAGATGACGCTGAGTTATGAAAAAATAAACGTAAAATAAAAAGAAACTGGCAGACTGTGCCTAATTGAAATCCAACCCCTAATAAATTTTCCCACTTCGGTCTTTGCGATGGATATGTGCGTCACTAAGCGCTAAACACAGCGGTCGCAAGTCTCACTACAAATTCCTCACAATTTGCTAGTAGATGCACTGCAGCAAGGACAGCCACCAGCAGATCAACCAGAAATAAAATATATATAACGCTATTGTAGGCGTAAGTAAGCCGTTTGGATTCTCCTTTGGCTATTTTCTAGCCAAGTATGAAAGCACACTGATGAGATGACGCTGAGTTATGAAAAAATAAACGTAAAATAAAAAGAAACTGGCAGACTGTGCCTAATTGAAATCCAACCCCTAATAAATTTTCCCACTTCGGTCTTTGCGATGGATATGTGCGTCACTAAGCGCTAAACACAGCGGTCGCAAGTCTCACTAGAAATTCCTCACAATTTGCTAGTAGATGCACTGCAGCAAGGACAGCCACCAGCAGATCAACCAGAAATAAAATATATATAACGCTATTGTAGGCGTAAGTAAGCCGTTTGGATTCTCCTTTGGCTATTTTCTAGCCAAGTATGAAAGCACACTGATGAGATGACGCTGAGTTATGAAAAAATAAACGTAAAATAAAAAGAAACTGGCAGACTGTGCCTAATTGAAATCCAACCCCTAATAAATTTTCCCACTTCGGTCTTTGCGATGGATATGTGTGTCACTAAGCGCTAAACACAGCGGTCGCAAGTCTCACTACAAATTCCTCACAATTTGCTAGTAGATGCACTGCAGCAAGGACAGCCACCAGCAGATCAACCAGAAATAAAATATATATAACGCTATTGTAGGCGTAAGTAAGCCGTTTGGATTCTCCTTTGGCTATTTTCTAGCCAAGTATGAAAGCACACTGATGAGATGACGCTGAGTTATGAAAAAATAAACGTAAAATAAAAAGAAACTGACAGACTGTGCCTAATTGAAATCCAACCCCTAATAAATTTTCCCACTTCAGTCTTTGCGATGGATATGTGCGTCACTAAGCGCTAAACACAGCGGTCGCAAGTCTCACTACAAATTCCTCACAATTTGCTACTAGATGCACTGCAGCAAGGACAGCCACCAGATGATCAACCAGAAATAAAATATATATAACGCTATTGTAGGCGTAAGTAAGCCGTTTGGATTCTCCTATGGCTATTTTCTAGCCAAGTATGAAAGCACACTGATGAGATGACGCTGAGTTATGAAAAAATAAACGTAAAATAAAAAGAAACTGCCAGACTGTGCCTAATTGAAATCCAACCCCTAATAAATTTTCCCACTTCGGTCTTTGCGAGGGATATGTGCGTCACTAAGCGCTAAACACAGCGGTCGCAAGTCTCACTACAAATTCCTCACAATTTGCTAGTAGATGCACTGAAGCAAGGACAGCCACCAGCAGATCAACCAGAAATAAAATATATATAACGCTATTGTAGGCGTAAGTAAGCCGTTTGGATTCTCCTTTGGCTATTTTCTAGCCAAGTATGAAAGCACACTGATGAGATGACGCTGAGTTATGAAAAAATAAACGTAAAATAAAAAGAAACTGGCAAACTGTGCCTAATTGAAATCCAACCCCTAATAAATTTTCCCACTTCGGTCTTTGCGATGGATATGTGCGTCACTAAGCGCTAAACACAGCGGTCGCAAGTCTCACTACAAATTCCTCACAATTTGCTAGTAGATGCACTGCAGCAAGGACAGCCACCAGCAGATCAACCAGAAATAAAATATATATAACGCTATTGTAGGCGTAAGTAAGCCGTTTGGATTCTCCTTTGGCTATTTTCTAGCCAAGTATGAAAGCACACTGATGAGATGTCGCTGAGTTATGAAAAAATAAACGTAAAATAAAAAGAAACTGGCAGACTGTGCCTAATTGAAATCCAACCCCTAATAAATTTTCCCACTTCGGTCTTTGCGATGGATATGTGCGTCACTAAGCGCTAAACACAAAGGTCGCAAGTCTCACTACAAATTCCTCACAATTTGCTAGTAGATGCACTGCAGCAAGGACAGCCACCAGCAGATCAACCAGAAATAAAATATATAACGCTATTGTAGGCGTAAGTAAGCCGTTTGGATTCTCCTATGGCTATTTTCTAGCCAAGTATGAAAGCACACTGCTATGCCAGATGAGATGACGCTGAGTTATGAAAAAATAAACGTAAAATAAAAAGTAAATGGCAGACTGTGCCTAATTGAAATCCAACCCCTAATAAATTTTCCCACTTTGGTGTTTGAGGTGGATATGTGTGTCACTAAGAGCTAAACACAACGGTAGCAAGTCCCCCTGCAAATTCCTCACAATATGGTACTAGCTGCAAATAAATAAAAAAAAAAGTATAACGTTATTGTAGCCCTAAGAAGGGCTGTTGGGTTCTTGTAGAATCACTCCTGCCTAACAGTAAGCTAATAGAACACCCTAACGCTTTCCCTGACCAGCAGCAGCTCTCTCCCTAGCGGCATCCAGACACAGAATGATCCGAGCAGCGCGGGCAGCGGCTAGTCTATCCCAGGGTCACCTGATCTGGCCAGCCAACCACTGCTATCGACGTGTAAGGGTACCACGTCATGCTGGGTGGAGTGCAGAGTCTCCTGGCTTGTGATTGGCTCTGTTTCTGGCCGCCAAAAAGCAAAACGGCGGGAGCTGCCATTTTCTCGAGCGGGCGAAGTATTCGCCCGAGCAACGAGCAGTTTCGAGTACGCTAATGCTCGAACGAGCATCAAGTTCGGACGAGTATGTTCGCTTATCTCTAGTCCCGTTGCTTTTACACTAAACCTCTGGCGCAAATGTTGTTCCGAATTCCCACTGGTCTCTCAGCACTCCCCCATGCAGTCATTCCTATTTACACCATATATGCCTCATACACAAACAGGATGATGAGCCTGACATAGTGGATATTGTCTCTCTTAATCTACATTACCCTTCCAAGTTCTGCAAGAAAAATTTGGTATCCCATAATCCTCCCAGTCTGCAGATTAGACTTCTACAAACTTTGGAGAATTCAGATACAGTTTCCAAGACCAAGCTCTTTGAATACCTCTGAAAGACTAGTTAGTACACACATGTCCAGGCTTATATCTGAAATATAATTAATCGTTTTACACCCATACTAATATGGCTAAATGGGAACGCATTGTAGGTCACCGCATAATGCAAGAAAACTGAAGTCGTATTTGGCGTTCAAAACATTGATTTGCACCACTTATAGCAGTGATGGCTAACCTTTTAGAGCCTGAGTGCCCAAACTTCAACCAAAAGCCACTTATTTATTGCAAAGTGCCAGCACAAAAATTCAAGCAGTAATTCATAACTCCTTGTTCTTTGACAATTTTAAATTGTTCAGCCTAATAACGGCACCAACAAAGTTGAAAGGAGGAGGGAAAATTCATCTATCATTGTAGGAAGATTCTGGTGATTTTCATGCTGTGGTGATGCCCTGGGTGCCCACAGAGAGGGCTCCGAGTGCCGCCTCTGGCAGCAGTGCCATAGGTTCGCCACCACTGACTTATAGGGAGGCAGGAGTGGAGTTTCAGGAGGCACACTTCAGCATATTTTTTGGCCATGAACACTTATCCAGCCATTTTGTGAGGTAGAGAGGGACTTGCCTGGGGACTTTCACTGTCTGTTCCGCTAGACCTCTTTTTCTACCTGCTTAATGTGTCCCCACAACCCGTTCCTAAGGGGACCACAAAATTAAGCCTGCATGTCCTTACTGCTGCTAGGTGCTTGATAGGACAATATTGAAAGAGGTCGGAGCCCCCTACCCAAGCACCCCTGTTGGCAAGTCCTTGAAGTGAGCAGTATGGAATCACTGACAGTGTTAATGAATAACCAAGTAGATCTCTTCACTAATGTTTTTTCTCCATAGGATGCTTACTGGGATGTAACATTACATCAGAGGGATGTTTAGACTCCCCGAGTAGACCCCATGCAATATGATTGTGCTATGTGTCTTTGTTTGTTTAGTAGGTATTTGGCTTCTGGTATTCATTATTACTATGAGTAAATGTGAAGCCACTTGTTCTCCTTTGACTTACGTGTAATAACAGTATTACAATAATATCTAAAGAAATATTGCAATGTTATCTGCTCCTAATTGGCCGTGTTGGCCTCTTATTTATCTGTGTGACAATAACCTATTGATGTATGAAAGATTTTTCAATAAATCAATTAAAAAAAAAACATTTTGGCTTGTGTTCATAAGTGGAGTTAAAACAAGTGGATTTTGTGTGTGCTAAGACTGAATCTGTGGTTTGGGTGATTGTGGATTGAGTATAAAAGTAATAGCAAGGCACTTTTCTTAGTTTCCCAATTTAAATATCTTTTTTTTTTTACTTTCTTGGTGAAGCTGTGGTTTGGGTGATTTAAATAGCTTTTTTTCCCCTTTCTTTGCCTGGTCTGCTAATTGGCAGGAGCGATTAGTGTTCTCACCTGATAAATTAAAGAGAAGCGACTCAATTTTGAGCTTGCTCATTTTGGCTTGTGTTTCTAAGTGGCATAAGTGGAGTTAAAACAAGCAGATTTTGAAAAAGAGGATTCCACAGAACTGTAAGTAATCCTCATTGTATATCTCTTCATTTATACACTCCTCACAGTTTTGTAACTAGGATATGGCTAGCAAGATTGGTGGTATGCTCCAGTGCACACTCTGCCGTATGTATACACTGCTGGAGCAGGAGTTCCAGGGTGAATACGGCTGCGACAGATGTGCCCATATTTTTCTACAGGAAGCTCGTATTAGAGATCTGTAGGAAGATATTGCACGTCTGCGAGTAATCGACAATCTTGAGAGGAGTATGCTACAGGATATAGACTGGGATCAAAGACTGTCATGTGATGATACTAATGTAAAATGGGAGAAATTCAAATCTATCTTGGGTCATTATTCTTCTAAATTTATTCCAATAGGTAACAAGTATAGAGGGGCTAGATTACACCCCACGTGGCTTACAGCTACAGTTAAAAGAGTAATTAATGATAAAAAGAGGGTATTCATAAAATATAAATCTGACGGGTCTCCTGAGGCTTTCAATACTTATAAATAACTTACCAAAATTTGCAAAAAGAGAATCAAATCAGCCAAACTAAAAAATGAAAGTACCGCTTTCTAAAATCTTCAGGGATTCCATAATGTCTGGTGTGGTGCCAAGTGACTGGCGCAAGGCAAATGTGGTGCCAATATATAAAAAGGGCTCTAGAACTTCGCCAGGCAATTACAGGCCTGTAAGCTTAACTTCCATTGCGGGGAAAATGTTGGAAGGGTTAGTAAAAGACTATATACTGGAGTATGTGAGATCAAATAGTATAATAAGTGACAGCGAGCATGGGTTTACTAAGAATAGAAGTTGTCAGACTAACCTGATCTGCTTCTATGAAGAGGTGAGCAGATGCCTGGATGAAGGAGCTGCTGTGGATATTGTGTTCTTGGACTTTGCAAAGGCATTTGACACTGTCCCTTATAGACGCCTGATGGGTAAAATAAGGTCTATGGGTTTGGCAGAAATCATTTGCAATTGGATTGAGAATTGGCTGAAGGATTGTATCCAGAGAGTTGTGGTCAATGATTCCTACTCAGAATGGTTGCCAGTTATGAGTGGTGTATCCCAGGGTTCTGTGCTTGGCCCACTACTATTTAATATATTTATTAATGATGTAGAGGTAGGAATTAATAGCACTGTGTCTATTTTTGCAGATGACACCAAGCTGTGTAGTGTAATACAGTCTATGGAGGATGTTCATAGGCTGCAGGGTGACTTGGACAAACGAAGTATTTGGTCATCCACTAAGATTCTCTGGTCTGATGAGATGAAGATTGAACTTTTTGATGTTAATCCAAAGCGGTGTGTATGGAGAAAACCAGGCACTGTTCAGCACCTGCCAAAAACAATCCCATAATTAGTGGTGGCAGCATCATGCTATGGGGGTGATTGTCAGCTGCAGGGACAGGGCAACTGGTTGCAATTGAAAGAAAGATCCAGTGTGCTCTGGACCTCAGACTGTGCCAAAGTTCCACCTTCCAACTAGAAAATGACCCTAAGCACACAACTAAAATAACAAAGCAGTGGCTTCAGAACAACTCTGTGACAATAATTGATTGGCCCAGCCAGAGTCCTGAGCTAAATTTCCCCACGGTTGGACTAATAAAGGATTATCTTATCTTATCTTAAATCCAACTGAGCTTCTCTGGAGAGACTTGAAAATGGCTACCAATGTTCACCATTCAACCTGAGGGAACTGGAAAGGATCTGCAAGGAAGAATGGCAGAGGATGAACAAAATTTGTTGCATCATACCAAAGAAGACTCATGGCTGTACTATATCAAAAGTTACCTCTACTCAATACGGAGCAAAGGGTCTGAAGATCTATGGCCATGTAGTATTTCAGTTTTTCTTTTTTTTCTCTCAAGGGTGCAGTGTGAACATTAATAAGCAGAAAAAAAAGTTTTTTTTGATCTTACCAATTGGCTGCAATGAAACAAAGAGTGATGAAAGCATAGAATCTAGACGGGTAGTCTTCCGGGGGATACATCACCCACTCTATGGACCATTTAGTCCTTGCCTGGATGCAAAGTAGAAATTAACTCATCGTGTGATGAGTGAATGCTGAGTTGCATTTAAAGAATACCATCCCTACTGTGAAGCATGGGGATGGCAACACAATGCTTTGGGGCCGTTTCTCTGCAAAGGAACCTGGACAACTGATTTGTGTATATGAAAGGATAAATAAGGCCATGTATCGTGAGAATTTGAGTGCAAACCTCCTTCCACCAGCAAGGTGAAATGTGTTTGGTTCTTTCAGCATGACAATGATCTCAAGCATACTGCAAGTGCAATGAAGATGTGGCTTTGTAAGTAGCATTTCAAGATCCTGAAGTGGCCTAGCCCTGTCTCCAGTTCTCAATCCCATAGAAAACCTTTGGAGGGAGTTGAAAGTCTATATTGTCCAGTGACAGCCAAAACGTCACTGCTCTAGAGGAGATCTGCATGAAGGAATGGGCCAACATACCAGCAACAGTGTGTGCCAACCTTATGAAGACTTACAGAAAACATTTTTCCTATATATATAACAAATTATTGAGATGAACTTTTGTTATTGACAAAATACTTATTTTCCATCATAATCTGCAAATACATTCTTTAAAAATCAGTCAATGTGATTTTCTTATTTTGTCTTGCATGGGGTCTACCTGATGTCAATTGCAGGACCTCTCTCATCTTGTTAAGTGGGAGAACTTGTACAATTAGTGGCTGACCAAATACTTTTTTCTCAAGTGTATCTTGACAACATTATTGTTTATTGAAAGACCTACGAGGAGCATCTTCACCATCTGGCTGAAGATCCATCTACTTCAAATTGCAACCCAGCATGAGCTGAAAGTTAAGCTATCCATCACCTGCTTCAACCCAGTAGTGAGTGGCAATGGAAAACAGCCAGATGCTGATTAGATTGCAACTGTCTGCATCTGGACTCCCCCAACTACCATCCTAGTTGCCAGCTACTACCAGTGGTTTATCCCAAAATTTGTTCAGCTGCAGCCTGACTGCAGGAACTCCTAAAGAGTTTCCCCAGGGACTATCAGCAGTTCCAAACACCCATAGACTGGAAGTAAGAATGGGAAGCTTTATTCCAGGTGTTAAAGCAAAAACTGACAGAGCCACCGTTGTTGGGATATCCTGATTACAACCTACCTATTGTCCTTTACACTGATGCCAGCAAACTGGGCCTTGGGGCTGTTTTCTTCAAGATGGGATGGAGAGTTATTGCTTACACCAGCTGTTCCTTGGGGAGCCTGAACAAAACTACAGCTTATTTAAATTGGAGTTTCTGGCGTTAGTCTGGGCAGTGACCGAAAAATTCAAAAATTGCCTGCCAACTTCCTCCTGCATGAAAAATAACCCACTTGCTCAATTGAATACTGCTCGGTTGGGAGCACTTGAGCAGAATTGGGCCTCACATTTGGCTAACTGTCCGTCTGTAACTGTACTGTATTCCTGCCCAGGGCACTGTTTCCTCAACTGAAGTGAAGTGAGAAGACGTCAAGATACAAAATTTTCAGGCAATAAGTCAGATGATTGGAGAATTGATTGAGTACTTTTATAGTGGTCAAATCCCATAGAGTATTTGCTGGCACAGGGCTAGTAGAGAGCTGATCTACCTGTGGGGCCAGAGGAAGACTTTGGTCCTGCAACAGGACCTGTTGTTGAGGAGGACGCTAGACTCTATTATCTACAAGGGACGCAAAGATAGTGTGAGACATGTATCATGACCAGTCTGTTCACTTTTGGGCTCACAAGACCAAGGCTGCCATAAAAAGACATTTTTACTGAGCCAACATGAAAATCGACATCGAAACCAGGTGCCGAGAGTGCCTTTCCTGTGCCATTGCTAGAGTGGAGTAACATAAACAGTGGGCTACTCTTTACCCCATTGTGAGCTAGGGTTCTCTAGAAATTGTGGCAGTCGATCATGTAAAGCTTGAGGCCAGTCAGTCAGATCGAGAAGGACTAGAACAAATAGAAGCAGGACTTTGAACATCATGTCTGTATGGAGTCGCTACTTCCTGGAGATCAGGTATGACTTAGGAACTTCCCCTAATAAGTAAGATGGGCAGTGGGAGCATGAGCCATACCTAGTTAGGGACAGTCTGCCACCTGAAGTCTACGAGATTTCAAGAGAAGACCGTCCAACACAGAAATGTCTTCGATCTTCTAGACCGCTGCCAGTGTTTCCTGTCCAGGTGTCCTCTTCCAGGGACTCATTTTGCTTCAAAACCCCCAATATTTTCTGGGGTTAATTGTTGCACAGATCTGGATGATCATTTCCACTCCTGCAAGTTCTCGTCCAGAGAGGCTGCCTTCTTGGTCACTGTCACCCCTACTGGTGACCATCGGTGATGACTCTACACTGCAGGCTTCCTGACTCTGAGGTGCCCAACTCTTTGATTCCAATACCCCGCTTTGAGAACGATGATGAGCAACCAGAGGTACCAACTCAGCAACTCAACCGCAGGTCTCAGAGGAGACAAAAGAAAAGTCTCCTGCCTACCCACAGGAGTGGGAACTCTCCCAGCGATTGGGCTGAAGCCCACATCAGGTACTATTATTATTCATTAACTGTTTTCTTTACAGGTTGGGCTGAATCACTATTCCCCTTTGTTCATAAACCAGATACTTTTCAGACTTCTCCTTGTTAAACTACTGTAGTTCTAACTGCCTATGCTGGATGCAGGGTGGATTTGCTAATGAACATTGCAAAGAACTTTGCCACTTGTCACAGAGGAATGTAATGTTGCCCCTGTTCACCGGTTGTTTTAAAGTTTACACCTCTTTTCGCTGTTAGGACTGTGCCCAATGTTTCTAGAAATAGCAGAAGACTTTGTTCCAGCATCTTCCCCAGGCCAGTGCATCATTTGTACAGTTCTGAATTTTTCTATCATATCATAAAGTTTCAAAATATCTGCCTCTCCTCATAGTACTTTGAAAAATATTTGAACTTCTTCACAGACCTTTTGCCGTCTATATTTTATTTCCAGTTATACTCAGCTTTCATAATGACCTTACATAGCTGTAGGAATTAGCCTGCGCTAAACTTCTTATCTAGATCTACCAAGACAACAGACTTCTAAGATTGTTTCCTTAGCGCTGAGAACCTTTCTCATTGCTTACCTCATTTAACCCTCTATATAATAAATATGTAAAACTCTTAGACTGGAGCATCCCTTACACTGTGGTTTGTGTAGCAGGACTGAACTACCAAGCACATGGTTAACCAGAAATATACAATGGCTTACCTGTATTCATTACTTTGACCTTGTCTTTGTTAGGAGATGACATCAGTACTGATCCTCTTGTTAATGAGATGATCAGCAAAGGCTAAAACCAGCTTGTTAAGTGATCAGTGATCCTACAGATAACATTTCAGAGTCACTCATCAAGCACTGACAATTTTGAAAGATATAAACTAAACCGAAGCAATATTGAATTTTGGTTTTGTGTGGTTCAATTTTAATGTGTCTCTGTAGAAAGCTTTTACAATATATAAACAAAGCTGCAAATTCCCTGGCATTTAACCCCCCTCCCCCAGCCATCCCTGCCAAGATTTGTCTTTCATGGCTGCTGCAATAATGTGCCTGAGTACCCTTTATATTGGCAGTCAATCATAGACCTCTGGATTCTACAGAAAATGACCACTGGACTCACTGACCATCTTCTGCGGTGCAGTGGGGTTTATATGAATCTCATCACTGCAGCCAAACAGAATGACAGGGAGGAACGGTGCAGCATTACTGCAAGTGATTGGGAATTGAAACTGGCTTTTCCTATTTTATCAATGTCTAGCAATGTCTACCTTTTTTAATATTTCTTAAAACTCCCTTAAGGTGTATTTATACACTGAAATTTGTTGCATAACTTATTATTCATAATCTATGAGATATCATTAACCAAAGATCAGACTATATCTACAGCCTATGGGCCCAGCATTTTATCTAAACTGTTAACTAAATAATTGTATATTATAGAACATGCATTTATTCCACTATGTTTGATATATTAAGAAACTTGTATTACCTTTTTTGTTGGGGAGAATGGGAAAAAAAGGTCATTCCTTTGTTGCTTTTTGGTTCCTTTTCTGGCATTCATCATGAGGCGTAATTGACATATAACTTTAGTCCGGGTGAGGCAATCAAGATTTTGTTTTATGATTTACCATGTTTACAATATAAAAACATATAATGAGACAATTTTTTTCTCAATCATACAGTTGAATGATATCCTTCGCCTAACCAGTGCCCTACTGGAATGCCTATGACCCACCATATGATCCATTCTTGGATCCAACCGCTGTAAATCCACAAGGAAAAAATTATCTGACATTCATTTGCAAATCCTTAAACATAGTCAACAATGTTTGTAGTAGCTTGCTTTAGTACTCTTTGCCTCATTTCATCATGGATATGTTGGCCCCTGTTATGAACCTGTCGAGTAGGACAGGAGCTGTGGGCCCACTACAAGTCTGATCATACCTGAGGAGGAACAAGTTTTTATTCATAATTGTAGTGGCTGAAGGCAATGTATTCTTATTTACCTTAAATAAGTCATTACCCCCATGTCTAAAATCAGTTTTTCTATTCACTAAGATACTATGATATTACAGGAAAGTTACTGTAAAAGCATCTGAAATACATCTGACCTTTGTGACGAATATCTCTCAATGTTGTGCATGCTCCATTTTTTGAAGAAGTCTTATAAGGCAGTAATACAGTTGTGCAAGGCATTACATTAATGTAGGGTTTGAATGTACATCACTAGATCACTATGTTAAGAAGAATGTTCTGAAATATGCACTTCCTTAAAATGTTAGACTGACATTGTGGTCTAATTGTCTGCTCTTACTGGAACTTAATTAAATCAGGAAACCACAATGAGAACATTTTCTATACAAGAACAAAAAGACAAAAATACAGAATGTTAATTGTGTGAGGAAACTTTTTTTGATCAGTAATGAATATTAAAAATAAACTTTTTTTTGATGGTGGGATGTTTTTCACTATAGTGTCAGGATCTGAGGACCAGTGGGACAAGTTACAAAATTTATAATTCTCCAATTGCAATCATTTTATTTAAAAGTTTATTTCTGGCAATCATGTTTTTGGAATTGCATAGTTATAACCTGGGAATATGTTTAGATGTATGGCTTGTAACAATACAATATTAAACAAGGACAACCATGTTTGGTGACATATGCTACTCTAGAAGGAGGAGAAGAATGTTACACCAATGTGAACATTTTTTTTCCTGATGGACTGAAATAGATTTTTTAATTAGACATTTCCTAGAGCTCTCTGATCTTTAAAAACTCCCATTTCCCTATGAAAGGGTGAAATTATAATGGAAAATACATTATAATCAATAATCAATCAATCCAATAATAATCACATATGAAATTAATCCAATTATGAAAACACAGTCTACTATTTTCACCATGAAATACTAATGGTTGCTGATGACAGAATGAAAACAGGCAATTTTTGTCAATGCTTTTATCACATTGCAATGGACATCAAGTAAGAAGTTCTCAGTATATAAACACATACACAGCGATACAGGTTGCTATGGTAGAGAAATAATAAAATACACACACATTAACAAAACAGTATAATCAGTGTTAACAATATACAACACATGGATATGATCCTCCACATTCAGCATAAACAGGAAGATGGTCACCAGCAGTTGTTGAACTGGTATTTATATTCATGTACATCATGCTCTGAAATGATCTGCAGGATTCAAGAAACATCACATAAAATACACCTGCTTAAAGAATATATACACATAGAAAGCATTCAGCAGCCACACTAAACATACAAATAACTAAATATGAATAGAAGTGCAAACCATGCAAAATAAAAATGGTAAGATAAAGAATGCATTAGCAATAAAAATAACATATAAAGTTTTGCTTATTCTTGTGAGAAACAAATGCTCATTTAAATAAGATTCGTATGATGAATGTGGTTAAAGCTTAGGAGAGGTGCCTATGTATCTGATATGTATATGTGTAGCTGGTATATTTAGTGTATACATGGTCTATTTCTAATGATAAAGAAATAATGTAGCAGTTTTCAATAAAAATATGTCTGCTCCTCTCTCATCTGAACTCAAAATAAATTAAAGGATATGGCAATGATTAGATATAAAACATGCACCAAGGTAAGTGAAGAGTGGCTTAAAACAGAATAAGGCCCCTTTCACAAAAGCCTTGCAGAGTTTGATGACAGTTTCATCAGAAATTGGTCAGAAGATGAAAAAAATTTGGATCAGTTTTTACAATGTTTGCACGTGCATGCAACTTGAGTGAAAACAGACCGATTACTGTGTGTCGTATGGTTTCTATGGGTAGTGAAAAATGCATTGCACTTGCATGTATCTCAAAATGCAATGCTTTTTTGATTTTGTATTGAACGCCTCCTGTAAGTTTTACACAGGTGAAATAAATTGTTGTCTGACAAAAACCCACTGAATGCAATGGATGAAAGCCCAATGCAAGTCGTGCACATCAGAAACACAAGCAGAAGACGTGTGGAGAATGCTTATGTGAAAGGGGCCTAACAAGCACCTGTTAACAGCTATAAAAGGTGTGCTGCCACCTTAATTCAATCTAATAAAACATCTTTATGCCCATTCCAGATAGGTGTCACTTCAGCACCCACCACAGGATATTCTGGAGGCTACAAGATGAACTATTATCTGCATAACTTCTGAGTACCCTGAGGTTTATTTTGAGTGTAGTGTAGCTGATGCAAACCACAGGACATCTACAAAGTTTCACACACTATTATAAAGAAAGCAACAACATATGATCAAAAAGCAGTATTAAAGAAAATGACATCAACAATGCATGGGGAAAATTGTACACAATAATTTCTACTCCATTTGAATCATTAGTCATTGGGGTATTGGGAACCCATTCCATGCCTGGGTTCCATTTCAGAGCATGCTGAGTGTGAAGGGGCTCCTCATGTCAATGACAAGAGTTGAAAGGGAGTTTGGTAACACCACCATGAAGCTCCATGGATGACTCTGTCCATTCTATGACATCACCAGTTGAGTGAGCAGCACAGGTTGCCAGCTTGTAAATCTCACTAGGAGTTAAGATATGGCTCCACATGTTAAAGTCAGAAATTTCTCCCACAAAAGCTTGTGTGGCATCAAATCTTCCTCCCAATGTGTCCTAATTATTCAAAACACAATACATCAAATGTTAAGTACACTGCATAAATGTGCATATGTGTATACATGAAATGTGTATACATAAAATACAATAAGGTATAAGGTAAATTTTAGCAAATCCAACAACTATATCATGTGTGATCAGTAGGTGTTTAATATTTAGTACCTGCAACAACATGGGGGCTGTAAAATGGACACATTAGATGCATGGCCATACTTGCCACTCGACACCTGGGGCACGATGCCTTGGGCGGACTGCAGGTGGGGGTTATAGGGGGATGCTGAGCCAAATAATATTTGTTTCTCCTATCGGTGGCATGTTGAGTGTTGTCAGGAACAGACACCGGGCTCATCCGCAAGGCACTTGCTCCACACACTATTCTGATTTTCCACAAACACACCTGGTTCTTCAGGCAGCCATTAATACATGACTTCACGTGTTTCATATATTTAATAGCAATCGGAAGTTAATGTTTCATACTAGAGTAGTAGTAACACTAAATGTGGCGCAACTCCAGGGTACAGAGCTGCTCTCTTCTAGTAAAGTGCCTGGGGTTATGGGTATAAGTGTTAGCTTGATGGTACCAATAGGGTGCGTAAGCAATGAGAGTGCATAGGGCAGCATCAACACTAAATATGGTCCTTATTATATGTAATGTATGTAATAACGTAAAACTTTATGTAGTGAGGTCAAGTATGTGAATACTGCAAGGTATTCCTTACATTGTATAAACAGTAAGTGAAAGGAGGGCCATATATTTTCTTAGTTCAGTGAATACTTATTTATCAGATGAAAAAAATAAAACCAAGCTTTTAAAGAGTCTATTGGAAAACTGATTGTTTTATAGATTCTATATGTTAATATAATTTCAAAAATCTTTTTACCTGTTCTTGCCCCAAAACAAATATTCCACCAGGTTTTATTGGGTGCCAAGGTGCTAAGTTTTCACCATTTCCACGTCTTACACCATCCAGATATGACTCCCATAATCCATCCCTGGAAGACCATGTGACGCATATATGGTGCCATTTAGCATCATGAATGGCTAATGGTAAAGTTGCAGCCTGCACATATAAAGTACACAAATTAAGCACCCAGTAATTTGAGAAACTGTGACTTTTTATCATTTACACAGTAAAGGTATCATTACACAATTGGGCTTTTACAAATATTTTTTTTTACTTTAGTATGCTCCTTGGTATCATAACGAGTGAATATGGCAGGGTTGCTATGTACTGCATATCCTCATTTAAGAACTGCATACAGGAAACCACAGATAAATTAAAGGCAGAAAACTTCAAAAAGCCCCAGTGAGAGTCAAAGTTAAAATAACTCTGCAAATTCCAGCATCCAATGAGCACTAAGTAAATGTTAAAACATCTTTGGAGCAAGAGATTTCACTTCCTAAAAATGATATTTCTAGTTTTGTTCATAGATTATTAAAAATCACACAAAAAGTATGAAAATAAATATCGATTTTATGTTTCCTTTTTCCTATGAATCCTGTGAGTTAAAAATAGTAATTTTAAGATTGAAACGTATTCGTAACTTTTTGTAGACACCAATCCATAATAGAAAAAACTGTAATTTCTTCAAATTATAATTTCTTCAAAAATATAGTAGATGCAACCAGTTATTACCTTATCATTTATAAGCAGTTCCATTGGGTTATTTCCCCACTCAATCAGCACCACTTCATTGGCCTGTCCTGGAACAGAATATGAAAAAGGTGTGCCCACACCAGGAGATGAATTGGACTTCAACCACAAGCAGATGGTGAATGCAAAGATCTCGTGATGAAGTGTTCTTTTGACCTTGGCATACATATAACTTGTTCTGAGAGGGAAACTGACTCTGAAATCATTAGATTTCTTGTCTGTTTTATGTCCTATTGGAATGAGATATGAAATAAGAAAGAGTGAATTTGCTATTCGCACTTTAAACATAAAAACATATTTAATGATTAACCACAACAGAAGTGTTACAATTACTAATAAAACATTGCATTATGACCTACTTTACTGAAAAAAAAAACAGGTAAAGTGAGCTTCTAAAGTACAAAACAGTACACAGTTTTAGCCTTCAGGATACGGCAACCATTAGGAGGATACGTAATTTATAAATATATATATATATATATATATATATATATATATACATATATACACTCACCGGCCACTTTATTAGGTACACCATGCTAGTAACGGGTTGGACCCCCTTTTGCCTTCAGAACTGCCTCAATTCTTCGTGGCATAGATTCAACAAGGTGCTGGAAGCATTCCTCAGAGATTTTGGTCCATATTGACATGATGGCATCACACAGTTGCCGCAGATTTGTCGGCTGCACATCCATGATGCGAATCTCCCGTTCCACCACATCCCAAAGATGCTCTATTGGATTGAGATCTGGTGACTGTGGAGGCCATTTGAGTACAGTGAACTCATTGTCATGTTCAAGAAACCAGTCTGAGATGATTCCAGCTTTATGACATTATCCTGCTGAAAGTAGCCATCAGATGTTGGGTACATTGTGGTCATAAAGGGATGGACATGGTCAGCAACAATACTCAGGTAGGCTGTGGCGTTGCAACGATGCTCAATTGGAACCAAGGGGCCCAAAGAGTGCCAAGAAAATATTCCCCACACCATGACACCTCCACCACCAGCCTGAACTGTTGATACAAGGCAGGATGGATCCATGCTTTCATGTTGTTGACGCCAAATTCTGGCCCTACCATCCGAATGTCGCAGCAGAAATCGAGACTCATCAGACCAGGCAACGTTTTTCCAATCTTCTACTGTCCAATTTCGATGAGCTTGTGCAAATTGTAGCCTCAGTTTCCTGTTCTTAGCTGAAAGGAGTGGCACCCGGTGTGGTCTTCTGCTGCTGTAGCCCATCTTCCTCAAAGTTCGACGTACTGTGCGTTCAGAGATGCTCTTCTGCCTACGTTGGTTGTAACGGGTGGCAATTTGAGTCACTGTTGCCTTTCTATCAGCTCGAACCAGTCTGCCCATTCTCCTCTGACCTCTGGCATCAACAAGGCATTTCCGCCCACAGAACTGCCGCTCACAGGATGTTTTTTTTTTCCGGACCATTCTCTGTAAACCCTAGAGATGGTCGTGCGTGAAAATCCCAGTAGATCAGCAGTTTCTGAAATACTCAGACCAGCCCTTCTGGCACCAACAACCATGCCACGTTCAAAGGCACTCAAATCACCTTTCTTCCCCATACTGATGCTCGGTTTGAACTGCAGGAGATTGTCTTGACCATGTCTTATGCCTAAATGCACTGAGTTGCCGCCATGTGATTGGCTGATTAGAAATTAAGTGTTAACGAGCAGTTGGACAGGTGTACCTATTAAAGTGGCCAGTGAGTGTATATATATATATATATATATATATATATATATACCGGTATATATATATATTTGTTTTGTTGTTATATCATGGAAATACTATTCTCAAAGATATGTTTTTGCATCTTTTATGCACCTCCACCATTAATTATTTCATATGCTGTCCCTCCACGATTAACTATTTCATAAGCTGCCCCTCACCATTAATTATTTCATATGCTGCCCCTCCACCATTAATTATTTCATATGCTGCCCCCACCATTAATTATTTTATATGCTGCCCCGCACCATTAATTATTTCATATGCTGCCGCTCCAGGATTATTTATTTCATATGCTGCCCCCATCATTAATTATTTTATATGCTGCTCCTCCATGATTAATTATTTCATATGCTGCCCCTCCACCATTAATTATTTCCTATGCTGCCCCTCCACCATTAATTATTTCATATGCTGCCACTCCACCATTAATTATTTCATATGCTGCCCTCCACCATTAATTATTTCATATGTTGCCCCCACCATTAATTATTTCATATGCTGTCCCCACCATTATTTAATATGCTGACCCCCACCATTAATTATTTCCCATGCTGCCACTCCACCATTAAATATTTTATATGCTGCCCCTCCATCATTAACTATTTCATATGCTGCCCCCCCCATCATCAATTTTTTCCTATGCCGCCCCCACTATTAACTATTTCCTATGCTGTCCTCACCATTAATTATTTCATATAATGCCCCTCCACCATTAATTATTTCCTATGCTGTCCCTCCACCATTAATTATTTCCTATGCTGCCCCTCAGCATTATTTATTTCATATGTTGCTCCTCCACCATTAATTATTTCCTTTGCTGCCCCTCCACCATTATTTATTTCATATGCTGCCACTCCATCATTAATTATTTCATATATTGCCCGCCACCATTAGGTATTTCATATGCTGCCCCCACCATTATTTCATATGCTGCCCCCCACCATTAACTATTTTATATGCTGCCCCTCCACCATTAATTATTTCATATGCTTCCCCCCACCATTAATTATTTCCCATGCTGCCACTCCAACATTAAATATTTTATATGCTACTCCTCCACTATTAATTATTTCCTATGCTACCACTCCGCCATTAATTATTTCATATGCTGCCCCCACCATTATTTCCTATGCTGCCCCTCCACCATTTATTATTTCCTATGCTGCCCCCACCATTAATTATTTCATATGCTGCCCCCCACATTAATTATTTCATATGCTGCCCCTCCACCTTTAATTATTTCATATGCTGCCCCCCCCACAATTAATGATTTCATATGCTGCCCCACAATCTTTAATTATTTCATATGCTCCCCCACCACCATTAATTATTTCATATGCTGCCCCTCCACCATTAATTATTTCATATGCTGCCCCCCCCCCCACAATTAATTATTTCATATGCTGCCCCACAACCTTTA